>NC_090440.1:303792640-304096891 GCF_031143425.1 Pleurodeles waltl
TGGCAATACCCGGGCTCTATGCTGGAGACCCAGGGATGCATAGAATTGTCTCCCCAATACCAGAATGGTATTGGGGTGACAATTCCATGATCCTAGACATGTTACATGGCCATGTTCGGAGTTACCATGGTGACACTACATATAGATATTGACCTGCACGCGTGTAATGGTGTTCCCGCACTCACAAAGTCTGGGGAAATTGCCCTGAACAATGTGGGGTCACCTTGGCTAGTGTCAGGGTGCCCTCACACTAAGTACCTTTGCACCTAACCTTTACTAAGTGACGGTTAGACATATAGGTGACTTATAGGTTTCTTAAGTGCAGTGTAAAACGGCTGTGAAATAACGTGGACGTTATTTCCCTCAGGCTGCGGTGGCAGTCCTGTGTAAGAATTGTCTGAGCTCCCTATGGGTGGCAAAAGAAATGCTGCAGCCTATAGGGATCTCCTGGAACCCCAATACCCTGGGTACCTAGGTACCATATACTAGGGAATTATAAGTGTGTTCCAGTGTGCCAATCTGTTTTGGTAAAATTAGTCACTAGCCTGCAGTGACAATTTTAAAAGCAGAGAGAGCATAAACACTGAGGTTCTGGTTAGCAGAGCCTCAGTGATAGTGATACAGTTAGGCACCACACAGGGAACACATATAGGCCACAAACGTGTGAGCACTAGGGTCCTGGCTAGCAGGATCCCAGTGACACATATCAAACATACTGACAACATATGTTTTTCACTATCAGCACTGGGCCCTGGCTAGCAGGATCCCAGTGAGACAGTAAAAACACCCTGACATATCCTCACAAACAGGCCAAAAGTGGGGGTAACAAGGCTAGAAAGAGGCTACCTTCCTAGAATCTAATCCCGAGAGAGCATATGTTGAATAATTGTGTGCCTGACTTGTTGCATCAGTACTTGGTAGACTCAGATCTGACCTCTCCCCAAGAACTGGGAAAGAAGGCAGACAAATGTGTCAGAACAATAGTGAACAGAAAAGATCATACAGATGGTGACAAGGATGGCAAGAAGAAGGATGGTAAGTCTTCTGACAAGGGTGGGGACAAAGATAAAAAACATTCTGAGTCTTCATCAGGCCCACAAAACTCCTCTGCGGGTGGTGGGTCCAAATCCTCTTCTAACAATCAAAAGAACCCATGGTGTTATTTATGTAAAAGTAAAGGCCATTGGGCAAGTGATTCCACTTGTCCAAAGAAAAACACCAAGGCTCCCACTACCACAACTCCAACTGCGTCCTCTAGTGCTCCTAGTAATAGCAGTGGTGGTAGGAAGTCCACTACAAATAGCTAATCAAAGGGTGTAGCTGGGCTCACCATTGGTAGTGTAGTTGGGATTGGTCTTGTTAGGGAGACCACAGAGGCTGTTTTAGTCTCTGATGGTGGTATTGACTTTGCCACCTCGCTTGCTTCTCCCCTTAATATGGGTAAGTAGAAGCAACTTCAATGGTGTTGAGGTTGAGGCCTACAGGGATACAGGAGCCAGTGTCACTATGGTGATTGAGAAACTGGTTCACCCTGATCAACACCTACTTGGTCAGCAGTACCAAGTGACTGATGCTCATAACAACACTCTTAGCCACCCCATGGCTGTTGTGAATCTCAACTGGGGGGGGGGGGTTACTGGTCCAAAGAAAGTTGTGGTAGCCACTGAATTACCTGTAGACTGCTTACTAGGCAATGATTTGGAGACATCAGCTTGGGCTGAAGTGGAGTTGGAGGCTCATGCAGCAATGCTGAGCATTCCAAGGCATATCTTTGCTCTCACAAGGGCTCAGGCCCAGAAGCAAAGAGGACAGGGAAGCTTGGATCCTGGAACAATAGACAAAGTGCTCCCAAAAGCTAGGGGTAAAAAAGGGTAAATCTTTGCCCACTATCCCACCCTCTCCAGAAGATTCCCCTTTTGAGGAAGAGGAATCCTCTCCCTGTGCAGAACCTACACTAGATGAGCTGGCAGCAGACACTGCTGAGCCTTTGGGTGCAGAGGGGCCTGCTAGGGAAGAGCTGAGTGTGGCACAGCAGACCTTTCCTACACTAGAGGGTTTAAGACAGCAAGCTGTCAAACAGCAGAATGGGGATGTCACTGATAGCCATAAGGTCTATTGGGAAGATAACCTCCTTCATACTGAGTCAAGGGACCCTAAACCTGGAGCTGCCAGGAGATTGGTCATCCTTTTGCAGTATGGGGAGTTTCTTCTGACCCTGGCACATGATATTCCTTTGGCTGGGCATTTGGGCCAGAGTAAAACTTGGGACAGACTTGTTCCATTGTTTCATTGGCCTCACATGTCAGAGGACACTAAGGAGTTTTGTCGCTCCTGTGTGACCTGCCTAGCCAGTGGCAAGACTGGTGGCACACCTAAGGCCCCCATAATTCCACTTCCTGTGGTTGGGGTGCCCTTTAAAAATGTACGGGTTGACATAGTTGGCCCCCTTGACCCTCCAACAGCTTCAGGCAATAGGATTATCCTTGTGGTAGTGGACCATGCCACTAGGTATCCTGAAGCAATTCCCTTAAGGACCACTACAGCTCCTGCAGTGGCAAAAGTCCTCCTGGAAATCTTTTCCAGAGTGGGTTTCCTTAAGGAAATGGAGTCAGACAGAGGTAGTAACTTCATGTTTGTATACCTCAAAGCTATGTGGAAGGAGTGTGGTGTAACTTATAAGTTCACTACTTCTTATCATCCACAGACAACTGGTCTGGTTGAGAGGTTTAATAAAACTCTCAAAGGCATGATTATGGGACTCCCTGAAAAACTCTGAAGGAGATGGGATGTCCTGTTGCCATGCCTCCTTTTTGCTTACAGGGAGGTACTCTAGAAAGGAGTGGGATTTAGCCCCTTTGAACTCATCTTTGGGCCCCCTATGAGATGTCCCCTTGCTAGTGTGAAGGATGGTTGGGAACAACCTTTAAAAGCTCCAAAACAAGACATTGTGGAATATGTACTTGGCCTAAGATCCTGAGTACATGAAAAAGGCCACTAAAAACCTTCAGGCCAGCCATGAGCTCCAAAAGCAATGGCATGATCAGAAGGCTGTCCTGACCCAGTACCACCCAGGACAGAAGGTGTGGGTATTGGAGACTGTGGCCCTAAGGGCACTCCAAGACAAATGGAGTGGACCCCATCTCATTGTTGAAAAGGGTGAGGTCACCTACTTGGTAGACCTGGGTACTGCCAGGAGTCCCTATAGGGTGCTCCATGTCAATCGCCTGAAACCTTACTATGACACGGCTGACTTAACCCTGCTCATGGCAACTGATGAGGGGCAGGAGAAAGAGAGTGACCCTCTCCCCGATCTCTTCTCCACCACTGAAGCTGATGGCTTAGTGGAGGGAGTGGTGCTTGCAGATTGCATTACTGCTGAGCAGAAGGACAACTGTATAAATCTCCTAGGCCAATTCTCTGACCTCTTCTCACTGATCCCAGGTACAACTATCTGGTGTGAGCACACAAACAACACTGGAGACAGTTTACCTGTCAAAAGTAAGATTTATAGGCAGCCTGACCATGTCAGAGATTGCATAAAACAAGAGGTACAGAAAATGCTGGACCTAGGAGTAATTGAGCCTTCAGAGAGCCCATGGGCTAGCCCAGTGGTGCTTGTCCCAAAACCTCACAGTAAAGATGGAAAAAGAACATTTTTTGGTTTTGTGTTGACTACATAGGACTCAATCAAGTAACCAAAACTGATGCTCACCCTATACCCAGGGCAGATGAGCTAATAGATACACTGGCTTCTGCCAAGTATCTAAGCACTTTTGACTTAACTGCAGGGTATTGGCAGATTAAGTTGTCAGAAGATGCTAAACCCAAAACTGCATTTTCCACCATTGGATGGCACTATCAGTTCACTGTTATGCCCTTTGGTTTGAAAAATGCACCTGCCACTTTTCAGAGGTTGGTGAACACAGTCCTGCAAAGGTTGGAGACTTTTAGTGCAGCATATCTAGATGATATAGCTGTCTTTAGCTCCACCTGGGATGAGCACCTGGTCCACCTATGGAACGTTTTGGAGGCCCTGCAAAAGGCAGGCCTCACTATCAAGGGTTCAAAGTGCCAGATAGGGCAGGGGAAAGTGGTTTATCTGGGCCACTTGGTAGGTGGGGAACAGATTGCACCACTGCAGGGGAAAATCCAGACCATTATGGAATGGCCTCCCCTTACACCTCAAACCCAGGTGAGAGCCTTCCTAGGCGTCGCAGGGTACTATAGGAGGTTCATCAAGAACTATGGCTCCATTGCAGCCCCTCTTAATGACTTCACTAGTAAGAAGATGCCTAAAAAGGTATTGTGGACAACTAGCTGTCAAAAGGCTTTTGATGAGCTAAAACAGTCCATGTGCTCTGCACCTGTCCTAAAAAGCCATTGTTTCTCTAAGAAATTCATAGTCCAGACTGATGCTTCTAAATTAGGGGTAGGGGCAGTTCTATCACAGCTTAACACTGAGGGCCAGGATCAACATGTTGTTTTTATCAGCAGGAGGGTGACCTCTAGAGAAAAGCGTTGGTCTGCCATAGAGAGGGAGCCCTTTGCTGTGGTCTGTTCACTGAAAAAGTTGAGACCATACTTGTTTGGTACTCACTTTATTGTTCAGACAGACCACAAACCTCTATTATGGCTTAAACAAATGAAAGGTGAAAACCCTAAATTGTTGAGGTGGTCCATCTCCCTACAGGGAACAGACTATACAGTGGAACATAGACCTGGGAGTACCCACTCCAATGCAGATGGACTCTCCAGATATTTCCACTTAGACAATGAAGACTCATCTGGGCAAGGTTAGCCTTATTGTCCCTCGTTTGGGGGGTGGAGGGTTGTGTAGGAAAGTACTATCTTACCTGGCATGTTACCCCCATTTTTACTTGTCTGTCAGTTTGTTTTTGCCTGTCTCACTGGGATCCTCCTAGCCAGGACCCCAGTGCTCATAGTTGTGGCCTGAATGTGTGTTCCCTGTGTAGTGCCTAACTGTGCCACTGAGGCTCTGCTAATCAGGACCTCAGTGCTTATGCTCTATCTGCATTTACAATTGTCACTGCAGGCTAGTGATCATTTTTACCAATTCTAATTGGCACACTGGAACACCCTTATAATTCCCTACCATATGGTACCTAGGTACCCAGGGTATTGGGGCTCCAGGAGATCCCTAAGGGCTGCAGCATTTCTTTTGCCCCCCATAAGGAGCTCAGACAATTCTTACACAGGACTGCCACTGCAGTCTGATTGAAATTACGTCCACGTCATTTCACAGCCATTTTACACTGCACTTACGTAACTTATAAGTCACCTATATGTCTAACCCACAATTGGTGAATGTTAGGTGCAATGTTACTAAGTGTGAGGGCGTCCTGGCACTAGCCAGGGTGCCCCTACATAGTTCAGGGCAATTTCCCTGGACTTTGTGAGTGCGGGGACACCATTACACATGTGCACTACATATTGGTCAATACCTATATGTAGCTTCACAATGGTAACTCTGAATATGTCCATGTAACATGTCTAAGATCCTGGAATTGTCCCCCCATGCCAAATCTGGTATTGGGGTGCCAATTCCATGCATCCCCGGGGCTCCAGCATGGACCCCGGGTACTGCAAAACCAGCTCTCTAGGGTTTTCACTGCAGCTACCACTGCTGCCAACCCACAGATAGGCTTCGGCCCTCCTGGTGTCTGGGCAGCCCAGTTCCAGGAAGGCAGAACAAAGGTTTTCCTCTGAGAGAGAGTGTTACACCCTCTCCCTTTGGAAATAGGTGTTAAGGGCTTGAGAGGAGTAGCCTCTCCTGACTTCTGGAAATGCTTTGAAAGGCACAGATGGTGCCCTCCTTGCATAAACCAGTCTACACCGGTTCAGGGATCCCCCACCCCCTTCTCTGGCGTGAAACTGGGCAAAGGAAAGGGGAGCGACTACTCCCCTGTCCATCACCACCCCAGGGGTGGTGCCCAGAGCCCATCCAGTGTGTCCCAGACCTCTGCCATCTTGAATCCTGAGGTATGAGGGCACAATGGAGCCCTGTGAGTGGCCAGTGCTAGCAGGTGACGTCAGAGACCCCTCCTGATAGGTGCTTACCTGACTGGCCTATCCTCCTCTGAGGGCTATTTAGGGTCTCTCCTGTGGGCCCCTCTTCAGATAACGAATGCAAGAGCTCACCAGAGTTCCTCTGCATCTCCCTGTTCGACTTCTGCAAAGGATCGACCACTGACTGCTCCAGGACGCCTGCAAAACTGCAACAAAGTAGCAAGAAGACTACCAGCGACATTGTAGCGCCTAATCCTGCTGGCGTTCTAGACTGTTTCCTGGTGGTGAATGCTCTGGGGGCTGTCTGCCTTCACCCTGCACTGGAAGCCAAGAAGAAATCTCCTGTGGGTCGATGGAATCTTCCCCTTGCTAACGCAGGCACCAAACTTCTGCTTCACCGGTCCTCTGGGTCCCCTCTCATCATGACGAGTGTGGTCCCTGAAACACAGGAACTAGATCCAAGTGACCCCGACAGTCTAGTGGTCCATCTGTCCAAATTTGGTGGAGATAAGTCCTTGCCTCCCCGCGCCAGACAGTAATCCTGTGTACTACATGAACTGCAGCTGCTAGGGCTTCCATGCACTTTTACGAGGAATCCTTCATGCATAGCATAGCCCAGGTCCCCAGCACTCCGTCCTGCATTGCTCAACTCGCTGAGTTGACCACCGGCTTCATGGGACCCTCTTTTGTAGTGTTGAGACGACCGCTGTGCTCAGTTTTCTTGAACCCGTGTTCAAGTACTTCTGCAGGTGCTGCCTTCTTCTGCGGGGGCTCTCTGTATTGTTGAGCACCCCCTTTGTCTCCTCCTCCAAGGGGCGACCTCCTGGTCCTTCCTGGGCCCAGGCAGCACCCATTTTCTTCAAACTGTGATCTTTGCAGCTAGCAAAGCTTGTTTGTTGTATTTCTGCAAGGAAACAACTCTGCATTCTCCAGCATTCTGTGGGATATCTTCTGTGCAAAGGAGAAGTTCCTGGCATCTTCCGTTGTTGCAGAATCTTCAGCTTCTTCCACCCGGAGGCAGCCATTTTGCACCTTCATCTGGTGTTTAGTGGGCTCCTGCCCCCCCCCGGACACTTTCGTGTCTCTTGGACTTGGTCCCCTTCCTTTATAGGTCCTCACGTCCAGGAATCCGTCTTCAGTGCTTTGCAGTCTGTGGTGGTCTTAGTGAATCTCCTATCACAACTATAGTGTGTTTCTGGGGAAGTAGGGTAGTGTTACTCCTACTTTTCAGGATATTGGGGTGGGGAATCTTGGACACCCTTAGTGTTTGCTTACACTCCCAGCGACCCTCTACACACTACACTAGGCCTGGGGTCCCTAAGTGGTTCGCATTTCACTTTCTTAATATATGGTTTGTGTTGCCCCTTGGCCTATTGCATCCTATTGTATTCTATAGTGTTTGCACTATTGTTCTGTTTACTTACCTGATTTTGGTTTGTGTGTATATTTTGTGTATTTTACATACCTCCTAAGGGAGTATATCCTCTGAGATATTTTTGGCACATTGTCACTAAAATAAAGTATCTTTATTTTTAGTAACTCTGAGTATTGCGATTCTTATGATATAGTGCTATATGATATAAGTGGTATAGTGGGAACTTTGCATGTCTCCTAGTTCAGCCTAAGCTGCTCTGCTATAGCTACCTCTATCAGCCTAAGCTGCTAGAACACTACTAATCTACTAATAACGGATAACTGGACCTGGCACAAGGTGTAAGTACCATCAGGTACCCACTATAAGCCAGGCCAGCCTCCTACACCCCCCACTTGCTGACTTTGTCAAAACCAATGATCTCCACATCGTATCCTATAAGGATGACACACAGCTCATCCATTTGCTCACTGAAGACCCCAAAATCCCCCTGTGATACAGTACCGTAATGAGGACTCGTGAGCAACAGTATTATACCAATGTCTCTTTATTGATTAGAGGATTATGGGAGCATAGTAGGTAGACTTTGATCTGTTTCCTTTAGTCTGGGATCTGGCCTTCACAGAACTTTTTCTCATCTCTTGCTTTCTTCCTTCCAGGTGGAGTCTCCGGAGGTGCATGTGGGAGGAAAAAGAATAAAACATCTGTTGGTGAAATGGTAAGATGTTTTCTCCTTTTCTTAATCTTTCCCTGTTTCTTTCCTTGCTCTAGTTCTTGTTGTCTAGATGGTTATTCTTACCTGTAGTTTTCTCCTGCTCTCCCCGTTTCCTTCATCTATTTCCTGTTCTTCTGTCTTTATTATCCCTGGTTGAAGTTTGCCTCTCTCTCTTCTCCGTTTACTTTGTTTTTTTTTTCTCTTTTCTCTTTTATTGACTGTGTCCTTTTTCTCACTGTCCCTGTCCCGTCCTTCAATTATGTTCTTTTGCTTCCTTTCCTCTAGGGGGGGTGTGAAAAATACCAAAAATAACTGTTTCCTACAAATAAATGACAAAACCAAAATTAGCCTGCTACCCGCTGTGCACTTCTATTCCCCGTTTTCCTTTATGCGTGGGGAACAAAAATAACACACTCTTCGTGGCTGCTCTGCCTCTGTGTGTCCCCTCCTTTTCCACCCTTCCTTGTACCTCCCATCTCCCACCTCCCGCCTCCCTGTTCACCAAGCAGACCTGTACACTGTGGGACCGTACCTGCAAGGGCCACGCTCTCCCAAGAGCTTGGCCGGGGTATTGGGTTCTCCGCCTTCCTGGTTCTCCAGTCCTGGGGTCGTTAAGATCCGGCCGGCGTCTTCCTTCTTCTGGTGGCTGCCTCTGCAGGAGTCATCTGCAATCCAGCAGGGATTCCTCCCATCGTTGTTGGGCTCCTCGGCTTCGGGGTTGTCGTCCTTCACCTCCGGCCCGTCTCGAAGCCCGAAAGTGTCTCTGCTCTGCCTATGGAGCCCAGAGTGCTCCGGAAGCCGTTCCAGATTGGCCACACCCACCAGGGCTTCCGGGGTCAGTCAGTGTGAGGCCTCAGTGCCTCTGGGGCACTGAGGATGTGATGCCGGGAGCGGCCCATCACACCCCCAAACAATCTTTGGAAGAAACACATCCAAATCGGACTACAACTGGTGGACAGACAATCTAAGACCCAGTCCCATGCCATGCCCACGCACACAACCTTGGCATCATTCTCGACAGCAAACTGACCATGAAGAGACAAACTAACTGAGTCACCTCCTCCTGCTTCCACACCCTCCCCAGAATTTTCAGATGGCTCCCAGTTAACACCAGGAAAGCTGTCATCCAGGTCCTCGTCCCCAGCACATCAACACCGGCAATGGACTCTCCTTTCAACTCCTCAAAAGACTCCAGACAATGTAGACCGTCCTGGACCTCCCCAAATGGGCCCATATCACCCCCACCTTAGAAACCTCCACTGGCTCCCCATCAAGAAGAGATGCCAGTTCAGGATCCTTACATATGCCTACAAAGCCTTACACGATCATGGAGCAGCCTACATCAACCATGACTGAATTTCCACCAACCCGCTAGTCACCTGCCCTCCCCCTCACTAGCCCTTGCACACACACCCTGTATCCGTTGCAGCTACAGCCTTGTCCGTTCCTTATTCTACATCACCGTCAAGACCTGGAAGGACCTGCCCTCCACCTCTGAACAGCACCCTCCCTTATAAACTTCAAGAAAAAATTCATGACCTGGCTTTTTAACTGATACGTTGCACCCCAGCATCTAGATAACCCCAGTGTGATAGTGCTGTGCTATTTAAATTCTGACTGATTGATTTATCAATTGATTGAGTTTTGTAGACTGAGTGTAAGATCATAGTACAGTAGCTAGTAGAAGAATCACAGAGAAAAGTCAATCAAAAGAAGCCTTCTCTGATTGTTATGGAAAAAATATAATTGAGTTATTCAGCATTTTAAACTAAGGTTCCCCAAAAACAAGTAAATTTGTCAAAGAATGTGAGAATGAAGCAAGATCCAGATGAATCAGTGCATGCATACTATGAGAGACTAATGCAGATTTACATACAACATAGTGGAGCTAGAGGACCCATGAAAGAAAGTGTTTCTAGATTTGTTTCAGTTTTTTAATTGGAATTGCATCAGGAGATTAGTTCACATGTTCAGTGAAGTGTAATGTGTTGGCAGGCCATATCTTTGAACAAGAGCCTTGCCTGTACAAAGTATTGTACTGATAGTTGTGATGCTAAGAAGAAAAAGGGTAGCCACAATTTTTTTCAGGCACCTGATTTTGTTTTGGTAATGGTGCTGGTGTTTGTATGCAAGATGTAAATGCAATGGTGTGAGATTTGTGTAAGGTGGAAATAGTGGTCCTCGTGGCAGTGGGTTTACTAAGAATATTCCTAACAAGAATATTAATAATGTGCAGATGAGAAATGCCCAAGGCCATATTTATGGTAAAAATGTTCAGTGGAAAAAGGATTGTAGATTTAACCCAACTGGGTTAAATAATGAGTTACAAATGAATGCCCAAATGCAGCAGAATATGAACGGCATGCCACAAGATAAGATGAGACTCTCAACTGCCCCCACTTCACAGGCTTGTGTGCAGAACATACAGAAACCAAGGCTGTTCAATAAGAATATATCCAATAACCCATGCAAAATAATATGCAAGGTTTCCAACAGAGTTTCAGATTTTAGAATAACCTTCAGTGATTAATGATGATATTCCATATTGGAGTTCCTACAGGACCACGTTCAGCACAATGCTGGTGCCGCAGGAGGTAGGATGATTGTAAGTTCAGTGCAGTTCTAGAGGTAGACAAAAATGGCCCTTTTGTAGAAGGAGATGTGAATGGTCAGCTACAATCATTTTTGAGTGATAAGGGTGCTACCTGTTTAACATTTAGAGTGACAGTGGAGGTTCCCAAACCTCCCTCCCTCGGGAAAAGAAGTCCAAGTTATAGGTATTTCAAATATGCAGGTGCTTAACACATTGTCAGCTAATGTACTAGTAAAAATTGGTTAAATCATAAATAACCATGAATTCTGTAAATGTAATTGTAAATTTCACTGTACACCAAATGTGTCAGTATTCAAAGCATGAGGACCCTAAGTTCAAGATAAAATCACAATAATCTAGACTTAATATCTTCTAAGTTTTTACAGAGGAATTCATACCTCTATATTTAAAACATACAGTGAACAAAGAGGTTTGAGACTTTTTATGTAAAAAATAAGGTTATTCAGAAGTATAGATCCACTGCAAATTACTGTAAAATTGAAAACAGTGCACCCCCATACTTCTTAATACAAGCTTACCTATGAAGTAAAGGAGGAGACCTCACGTGTTATTGATAAAATGATGGAGCAGGGTAGTGTGAAAGAAGTGATAGGAGCAATCCCATGTAACTCGCCAATCATGAGACTAAAGAAGCCTGTCGAGATGGGGCCACTCACCTGAAAAGCAGGATGTCTGCAGGGGCAATGGTATGCCCCCCAATATCCTGGTAAACCTCTCGGCACTTCTTGGTGGACACAGAAACCCTGGTAGGTGTCCCAAAAGGAAAGGAAGAGTGGAAGAGAAGGAGACAAAACACTGCCATGTCTTGCCGGTCCAGTCAGGCACCCTGTATCTTCGGGGGGCAGGTTGTTGTTGACAGAGTGATAGTAGAGTTGGTGCACTCAACTTTCTTGAAACTGAATCTATCTTTCTGATATGGGCACGGGAGTGGTGGAAGAACACCGGGATGCTCCAGCACTTTTCTTGGATAATAATAACTATTGGCACAATTACTAACACTGCATTACCAAAAAACCCAAACTGAGTACCATAACAATAAGTACTGCGACACTAGGGCTGGCTTCACAGAGATTCACTGTTGCACACTACCATTAGAACTGTGGTTGCACTTATCATGCACAAGAAAGACAAACAAGGGCATTATTTATATCACGTGTAACTTTCCAGCGTGCATAGGGTTAAACTAAAAAAACAAAAACAATCCAAGAAATACAACTATCCACTCTGGTTTTACACAGTTAGGGTGACACAGTTTGATTTGGTTGTGTGAAAAATCCTTCAAAAGCAAATTCCTCAAACCTGAAACACAGGCATGAATGACACAATTTAAATCCAAGAGTTATGCTATTAGATAAAGAAATGTCACGTAAATGCTCTTTTACAATTGCACTGTCACTTTTTGTAATTCTTGAGCTCAAGCAGATTTCCTGAAGCACACTTAGGCAAGTAACTACAATGATAATGTAGAATGTTCAGAAATGCATTTGTCTTTTCAAGATAAGCACTCTGCCAAAATACGAGGTCTGAAATACACCAGCTGTTCTAGGGAAGCGTAGCGCTCAAAGAACAATCTCCCTGGAGAATACTAATCACTTAGCTGCAGTCTTTTCGGAAGTGCTGGGGGAATGCCTGGTGTCAGCTGGTGCAGGCACCAAGAAAAGAATTGCCTCAAAAGTCCTGAATACGAGGACGACAGCAGGGGCTGGACATCCAAATCAGATGCTGAGATCAGGAAGCAAAACAAAGCCAAACAGAAAGGCATGCTTCACTCTGCTATTTATAGCCAATCAGGAAAGCAGTTGAGTTTCAACATGTGGATGAGTCACCACACCCAATTAGAAGCACATGTCTACACCACACCCAATTAGAAGCACCTGCTCACATTAGCAAACAAGCATTGCTAAACCAAGCATTGATAAAACCAATTGTGTAGCATTGCACATTATGTTTACTTAGAAACATGAAGGTTTAACCAAGAACAGAGGTATGATTTAACCCTAATCCTTGGGGATGCTGACAGATAATGCAGGAGGCATTTTGGCGATTCCTGACACAACCTAACAGAAAGTGGAGTATATTCATGTCCTGTGCACACTTAATTATCTAGCAATTCCCTGCTGTCACGTGGTACCAAATCCTTAAGTAATATTTTTTAGATTCTTGCAGGAGCCCAATGATTTATGGTATAAGTTCTTCGTCAAACATGTTTCTCAATCCCTCTTCATGTAGATAGTCCATACCTTTTTGTGTTCAGATTCTGCAATAGAATTCTAGTTTGTTGTCAGATCCCACAAGCCTCAAAGGAAAGTCCTTGAATCTTCGCCCAATTCCCTATAATCCATTGTTAGTCCAATATGTTTATGACCTGTTGGTTGCAGCTAAAATGAGAGATAGGTGTAGACTTGACACAATCGCCTTACTAAACCATTTTGCATAAAGTTTCTCCTATGAAATAAAGCATTGTCAGGAGTAAATTATTTTTTGGAACACCAACTTGAGAAGGGAGTAATAAAGTGCCCAAAGAACCAATTTTTGTGAACAACCAACTAACAACACAGAGAGAAGTGAGGATGCTTCAAGGGATGGTTAGACCCTATGATCAGATGACCCCAAATGTTTCTTTGATTGCAAAGCCAAAACAGATGCTGACTCACAGTGATGTGAGGGACCCAGTGCCTTGGGACAATGAATGTCCACAAGCCTTCCTAGAGCTCAGACACCTCTTATGTAGTGCCCCTGCTCCAGTAATGTCAAATTAGGGGAATTATTTTTATTTATTGGTCATAAAGAAAAAAGTGTGGACTATCAATCCTCACATAGCAGCCTGGGGGCAGGGGAAATAAACCACTAATTGCATATTTTACTGATACCTTAGCTGCAGTGGCTGACATGCTTCCCGAGTGCATGTAGAGTGTTGCAGATACTTCCTTGGCAATTGTACAAAGTGATGGAACACACACTTATTGTGCTGGTTCCACATTCAGTTGAGACATTGCAGACTCGTAAACGTCAGCATCTTATAAATATTTTCTTGACTAAGTATTAAAATATTATTTTGACAGGAAAGAACATTTTGAGTAAATGCTTCAATACACTCAATCATGCAATGCTTATGCTACGGTCAAGGAAGGAGGCTAATGAAGAAATTGATTAAAGTGACTATGATTGTAAAGATGTACCGCTCAAAGTGACTGATTTTATTTGATTTGTGGATGGTTCTTAACTGAGAGTCCATTGTGGAGCTCTTCAAGCAGTATATGCGTTTTTCACAATAACATGTATTGTAGAAGCATCATACTTGTGTAATGCAACATTAGCACCAGTAGCAGAATTAATGATGATTACAAGAGCATGCCATCTAGGAAATTTATTGCGTGTTGCAATCTACAGAGATAGTCAGTACATTTGTGGGGTAGTCCTTGATTTTGGCCAATTTTGGTCAAAAATAGTTTTCTTGACATCCGCCAGCCACCGCATAAAAAATGGGCAAGAATTCTGGATTAGTTAATGGCTTTACAATTCCCAAAGAAGATTGCTGTTATAATGTTCCAGACACAAGAGTGGATATCAGAGGATGAAAAGAAATGATGGTGTAAAGCAGGATGTTGAAAAGATAAAAACAAGATATGGTTCTCCAGTGATGGGAGGGTCATATTACCTGATTCCATATTGTTGCATATGGCAAAAAGGATTAATGGGCTTACAAATGTGGGACATGTCAGAATATTGTCAATCATCACAACACTTTTGTTTAATTCACAATTCAGAAGAGTGTCGGATACAATATGTTAAAGGTGTGTTACCTGCCAGCAATTCAATATCAGGAAATAAATAATGTAATTGTGAATAACATATAAAAATCAGGACATCCTGTCACAAGATTACAAAAAATGTTTGTTGAAATTACCCTACGCCGTAGTTTGAGGTTTATTTTGTTTTTCTGTTTAGTAGCTGGGTTGAAGCCTACCCAACATAGAAATGTGATGCTTTCACTGTAGTCAAGCTATTAATGCAGGACTATCACCAGGTGAATCAATTCCTAGATTTTGTTTGCCAACTTCTTTAGAATCAGATAGGGGCACTCGTTTTAAGAATAAGGTCATAAAGGTCCTTTGCAAGGTGGAGCAGAAATTTCATTGTGGATATCACCCAGAAACATCATGAATCATAGAGATGGCCAATGATACCCTGAAAGCAAAGTTAGCCATAGTGTGTGCATTAATTACATTGAAATGGCTAGATGCCCTTTACTTAGCTTTATTAAGGATGAAGTCACACCCAATAAGACCACAGGCTTGTCTCTTCAAGAAGCCTTCATGAGCCAAGCCATAAGAATTCCTGGTATTTCTTAATGTGCACTTGTGAGTATTGCTGATGATCTGGTTCTGGATTACTGCAGTGACTGATATGCTGTTCTCTATATATCACCAGGTGAGTCTTGCCATACTTTCAGCTAGTGAAAATCCCGTTGCAACTTAAAACTTTGTGACTGGAAAGTGGTGATGCAGCATGTGTGAAACAATTGTTTGGAACTACGTTGGAATAACACCTATTAAGTGATCTTGGTGACAAACACTGCTGTGAAGTGTGGAGGTTTGCCATATTGAATTCACACATCTTACGTAAAAAGAGTGAAGAATGTAGATGAAGAAGTGGTTGTATATACTACTGATTTACAGAATCAAGCTTTTTTTAAAAAGAGAGGGGAAAGGAACAAAGAGAAAAAAGAATTCAAGTATAAGAGGAACCAGAACAACTACAAAAAGAACCTTAAAACCATAAGAGCAACTCAACATTTTCCGGTTCCAAGTTGTGCAAATCATTAAACAAATGATGATGAAAATGAGACAAATGGAACAAATCTGAATGAAAATGGAAGATTGGCATAAGATGACTGTTCTGAAGGTGTGATTGTTGCAAGGAGTAGTTGAGAATAGTTTGAAGAAAGATGGAGAAAATAAGCTGAACAGTAACAGATCTGAATGTTGACGATTCTAAAAGGCCTTGGGTCAGAACATCAATAGGTGGAAGATTGCTAAAGAAGAAGTACACAACTCCCTCTGCTCCACTCCGCCCAGATGGTCCTGGTCACCATCCCTCGCATCTGCAAAACCGCCGCCAGAGGATGATCTTTTACCAACTCTGCAGCGAAGAGCTGGAACAACCTCCCCCTGCACCTCAGACAAAGCTCATTTCTCACCATCTTCAGGAAGAACCTCAAGACGTGGCTCTTCGGATGAGGCTCCACCCCTCCCCCCCAGCGCCTTGAGAACCTCACAGGTGAGTAGCATGCTTTACAAATACTGATTGATTGATTGATTGATTCCTGAATGGCCAAATTTGACAAAGAGGAACATCTTGTTCTGCTTTGAGGAAGATTAATGTTGTACCTTAGGTATCCAGCTAAAGATAGTAATTTGTAAATATAACCATATGCACATTTGGACTGAACTTATGCTTTACTTAAGCCCGCGTTCTCGCATTATGACTTCTTGAACTGAATGCATGATTCTTTTGAAGAATCAATCATTGACATTTTATCACCTTGATTAGAGAATCAGTTTAAAAAAAAATGTTTTTATAGAAAGAATATGGCTATTTGCAAGGAAAATCTCTGCTTGGTTTTAAAAATAGGTTTTATGATTCTCATTTTATTATTAACTGGTGTTCTGGTAAATCTGTATATTCCTATTGGAGAGAATTCTGAAGATAAAAGTGATCTATATCGCAATGTTACAAAAGATAGTAGATTAGATCACAAGGAGGTTTCTGTTGGGAATTTATGTGAAAATACTTATGCTAATCTGTTTATCGCATATCAAAGAATCATGAACACTACAAATTGTAATGTATGCACCTACCTTCTTACTTATGTTCAAGAGGGGGTGGCATAATTTTAACTCCCCTTAAACTATACCATTGCATGTAGTGTTTATTTGTCAATTTTGTGGAGACAAGATCTATTGGAGGACTATGCAACAGATTATGAATTGCCTTTTGAAGAGCTACCTGAAATTAAGAATATGACTCCTGCTAACAAACATAATACACCGATTTTGCTACAATGATTTAACATAATTAATGAGAAGAGAGTGTGTAATCTGACTTATGTGGAGCATGATTTTTGTAATAATTTAAAGAAAGGTGATTCAAAATTAATTGAAATGCTGCTGAAGTAAGAGAGATTCAATTACATGTATTTTCGGAGTGATATAGTAATTCACTTATGCTTAGAATTAATCAGGAGAATAAAGGAGTTTAGGGATGTGGGGCTTAGCCATGAACAAAAGTGGCCACCTTTTAGTTTTCTCCACTTGGGCTACCCCTAAGGTTCACAATAAGAGATATATGTGGGCATCAAAATAGGTATGTGATTGTGCCTTAGTCATTGCACTATGAAACAAGCCAACTCTTGGAGATAACAGTCCACAATGAAGATCCCAATGAGTCTAAACAACACAAGAGCTGTGCCACCAAAGGACTGCTTTGACAGCCACTGCTCCATTGTTCTCCTGATTGCAGCTCACCTGCATTTCAAGCCTAGGTGATGGAACCTCATCAACAGAGCAACCGAGAGGTACTCGTGGTTTGGCATTTCCCAATAAGCCACCTCTCACAATGCTGCAACCAGCTCACCCATTCGCTCACTGTCCTTCCGGCCAAGCTTACATCCCTTTCTCTAAATTAGCACCTATACTACCCTTTCAGTGGCCCAAGGATTCACTGTGATTTGTTCTCCTACCAGGCCTGACAGAATCCTCCATGTTGAATTGGTAAAAGTATTTTGTTCCAACCTCTGAGCACAGAGTACTGTCACGGTCACAATATCTTCAAACTGTGACACACTGAGCCACTAAGGCATAAAGTGGGTACTGCATGCTGAAATCTATACCAGTACCTTTCAAAATATGGACACAATTTGTTTCTCGATGTCTGCCACTTGGCCTTAACCTGTGAAAAGCAAACAGATCTTTGTTCATAAAAATAAACTAACAAGCCAATTTTGTTCTCACAGGCAGAGTACTAGACAAACCATAGAGGAAAATAATGCTGGTTCAATGACTGTAACTTTGAATACCGTCATGAGGGAGCTACAAGACATTAGTTCCTCTATCAGCGCTGTGGAGCATTCACTAAAGAAACATGCAAAGACTTAAAATCCCTCCATGCAGGGATGTCCATGTTCCGAACAGAGATTGATAATGCAGACAAGAGGCTAGAGTTTTTGGTAGTACATGCTCCTAGCTGGGGGTCCAAATTATGAAATATGCACAAAAATGTCACTGATCTAGAAACAGAAGTAAGAGAGGCAATACTTGTACGGGTTTCTGAACATGAAGAAAAAAGAATAAGTTTGCCTTTTTGTCCTCTTTTTACAAAATCACCTACAGAGCAAATTCATCCTCTCTTTGGAATTTCTAAGAGCATACCTACTTCACCTCTCAAAAATGCTAAGAAGAATTCCCCTGAATTCATGTGTCTCCTCCCATATCAACAAGCACGTCTGATCATGCAATCAGCCAACAAGCATGGCACGTTCAATTACAAGGACCGTACCATTATTATGATGCCTGATTTTTCCTAGGATATGAGCCTCATTCAGAAAAACTTTCTTGCCCTACAATCTCAGCTGAAATAACACGACCTCTAGTATGGCTTGCTGGAACTGGTAACCATGCTGTTAATAATTAACAGTGAGACAAAGGCATTCTTTGACCCTCAGGAACGGGAGAATTTTATTGACTCTGGAAAACTCCCAATGGAAACATCAATTATACCCTCCCAAAACTGTAGTCAACAATTCAACACCCAACAATCCAGGCTCAGTGTGTTATCCAAGTCAAATCAGAGATAGAAGAATTGAGATTGTGGTATTAAGAATTCCCCCAAAATAGATTGGGACAGGTTGAGGTACCCACTCAAGCCTTAATTAAAAGGGGAATTACAATGGTCTTTAAGGACAACTCTGTGCATCTTTTTGGATACTTCACGCTAACAACAAGGCCAAATGTTCTCTCATTACTTCACCTTCGTAAATGATAAGGGTGTCTGCACCGTGATTTAGAAGAAAATCCTACTCATCAATAGTTAGACAGCAGTACAATTTCTCTAGATTTCCATTATTTATATACACATCATACTCTCTTGGAACAAAGCACATCCTCTGACCTCATTGCGTTACAATACTAGCCAATAACCTCTACCCCACATGGCCAACATCCAGCCCACAGACAAAACTCTACTGATATGGGGCCAGATGTACTTAGGTAATCGTTTGCGATGACCAAATATTGAATATTTGCAATTCGCTATTTGGTAATGACAAACACCCAGGTACTAGTGTGTATTCCCAGTGGTTCACAAATAGATCTACCTCATGAGTATTGATGAGATAGGTCTTGGTTTGTGACTCATTGGGAGTTGCTAAAATCACAGAGATGGTGGTCTGTTGGGGTCAGCAGACCACCATGTCTGTGACCGCTTTTAAATAAAGCAATCTTTTTTTTAAATACAGTCTGTTTTCCATAAACAAAATGGCATGCGTTTAAAAAAAAAAAAAAAAAAAATTTTTTATTTTTTACGAGTAGACAGTGGTCCCTATCGTAAATAGGGTTCCAAATAAGCCAATTCAGCGAATCAGCCCATTTGCCAACACAAAAAAGGTTTGTACATCTGGCCCATGGTCTCTAAATGTTAATTGTTTAATAAGTTAGGGTAAAAGGAAATGGTTCTTCAGTATCTCACTTCTAAAATGTTGGATATTGTTCTCCAAAAGACCCATATATCACAAGACTAATCTGACAAACTGAGACATGAATAGTTGGGAAGAGTGATTTCGGCCTCAGGCTTCCGTTCTTAGACCAAGGACAAATGCTGAGGATTCTTGCCCATACTAGAAAAATCAAATGGACATTTTGCTTCATAAACAATTTCCAGCAAAATGTCAGTCGACCTGGTGAGACCCCATAGCCAGCTAAGTTTTTGTCCTGATAAAACTCCAAGACATCTCCCTTATTTTTAGCTCAGTATATGCCCCTAACGATGCCAATATGTTTTTTTTTCTCCAGACTTAATAGGATCATGACACATTTTGGATGACATCATACCTTCATAGCACACCACACCGGGTGCAACTTTAGATCGCTTAGGTCCCCCAGATCGATTTAATAGATCAGGTAGGGTCCACTGTGACACCTCTTAGCAGACCACTCTTTAGTGGAGCCCTGGAGGCTCTTACACCCCAACAAAACATGAATACACCTTTTTGCTGTGTCCCATGAAACAGAAACAAGGATAAATTACTTTCTTGCCCATTCTGGTCTACTCTCTTCTATTTAGATCTGCAGTACTGGAACTGGCAGCATCTCAGATCATGCACCTTTTCCCATGTATTTGGGGACTGATTTAGAAAAAAGCAATTTTCCGTTTCCTAAATAGCAACTTCATAGATATCGCTATTTAAGAAATGCTATGTGCAGAGATACTGATTTCCTAACAGTGATTCCTGCATAGTAGGAATTGCTGTAAGGAAACCGATATTAAGAAATCCCATTGCATTTTCATCAATAGGCCATTTTCGCATTTCCTAAATAGCGATTTCTTATGAAGAAATCGCTAGTTAGGAAATTGAAAACCAGGAATGGCGTGTGTGTGCTCTATTGCAATTAAAAAAGCACCTTGGGGTGCTTTATTCGAATTGCACCTGGTTACCACTGACTTCAAGTCAGTGGTATTTGCATCTCCTAAATGCCAAAGTCTCATTTAGGAAATGCTTTGTACATCAGACTAGGAATTGTAAATAGGAAATCCCTATTTGTGATTTCTTAAAGGCTTTTGTAAATAAGAAAAGGCAGTTTTGCATATCTTAATGGCAGAAAATACTGATTCAAACCATTAAGAAATGCAAAAGGGCTTTGTACATCTGGCCCCAGGATCTCCAACTTAGACCCCCAAGGACTTAGGTTTGGAGGATGAATACTTTTCAGTATAAACCTCCGCAGGCAAAGAAACAGTTGATTGCTGAGTTCCAGGAATGTTTTGAATTAAATAATCAGTCTCCTCATTACAGATCCTTTGGGCTGCTGGTAAGGCGTACCTGACAATTGTGATGATGAAGAATTCTAATAGCCAACACAAACGTGTGATAGAGAACCAAACTGAAATGGAGGCTGATATACAACGACGCCAAGGCTCTTATTGTAGCACCCCAATGGATGAGGCTCTTCAACAATTGATTTCAAAGAACTTCGAATTGAGCACATTCTACACAGCCCAAGTAGAGAAGGTTCGGCAAAACCTCAGAGACAGTCAATACAAATGAGGAGAAAAACAGGACAAATCATGGATTTACAATTGAAATAGAGAGAAGCACAATCAGTGATCCCAGCACTACACAATTCACATACCCTTGGTATGTGTCCCCTAGAGATGCAAAGAGAGTTTGAGTCATTTTACTTCTTGTTGTATACTTCTAATGCTCAACCTGACATCTCCTATAAGAACACATTTATGAATGATATAATAATGCCCAAGCTCTCTGCTGCCACCCATGAATACCTACACAAGTCAATCAGTAATAAAGAAATAGCTGAAGCAGTAAAATCATTTCCTTCTGTTAAGGCACCAGGGGAAGATGTTTTTCTCCTGGAGTAAAATAACAGCTAAAATTACAATTATGCTATTAGACAACATCTTTCAAAAAGCCATGACCAAAACCAAATTAAGATCAGACTTCAACAGAGCATTGATTTTGCTATCCCTAAACCTGACAACACCCGAGCACTGTAGTAACTACATATATATTACTCTGATTAACAGTGGTATGAAGATTCTGGCCAAAATCTTGGCAAATAGACTCATGAACATCATGCTGACCTTAATTCATGAAACTCAATTTGGAGTTGTTCTTGGCTGTTCCTCGCAGAATCAGAGACATAAATTGACGCATCTCCAACAAAAATTGTTAAAACTGTCATCCTTGGTGTCGTCTTCCATCAAACATTTTGAATTCACTATTCCTGTTTTCTGGATTTTTGTTTTGTTGGCATTAGGACTCTGTGCACTTTACTACAGCTAACCAGTGCTAAAGTGCTTGTGCTCTTTCCCTTAAACGTGGTCAAACTGGACTACACCTGATTTGTACATTTAATTTACTTATAATTCCCTAGTATATGGTACTATACAGTATGGTACCCAGGACCTGTGAATTAAATGCTACTAGTGGGTCTGCAGCACTCATCGAGCCAACTGCTAAAGTAGCACTTCAAAACTTTTATCAGGTCTGCCACTGCAATCTGTAATGCAGTTTTAAACTACCATTTTGACCTGGTAAAATACATCTATTGCCAGGCCTAAATCTACCTTTTTTAATACATATAAGTCAACACTAAAGTAGGCTCGAAGGGTTCACAGGTCAGGGTACATCGTATTTAAAAGGTAGGGCATGTGGGTCTACATTTTACATGCCTGATAGCAGAAAAACGCCTCAATTCGTTTTTCACTACTGTGAGGCCTATCACTTCTATTGGACATCACTGGGTTACCATATTTCATTTAATAAGTTCTAACTGTTGGTAGGATTTTATAATTTAAATTTAAAAGTAAAGTCAGATTTTAGGTCGTATTTCTGAAAACACTGCTTTTAGAATGTTGAGATTTCCTGCCCGGAACATCTATTAGGGTCCAGGGTGATATGACTGTGGCTGACTTAGCTGCTGGGCATTGTGCATTCTCCTCATACAGTGAGACAAAAGGGAATTAAGTATTGGCAGGATGGGCTCTCCTGCAGGATACTTGGGGCAGAGATGTTTCCTGACCCTTTTAAATTTTAAAGGGTTTGCCGCCTGCACACAGAAGGCAGCCTTACACTAGATTGTTGGCACTCCAGATGTCTTGGTATAGAAAGGGAAGAACTTTCCAGATGTTGCTCAAATGCGGATTTGCCTTAAATAAATGAAAGACAAGAGGTGTTTGGAAAAGCAGGAACAGTCTGTTTAATTAAAGACAATGGTTGGATAGTGCAGTATAGAGTCAGGGTCTGATGACTGCGTCTCAAAGTTACAGTTTTTAGTGTCTTTTTTTACATTGTCTTGAGGTGCAATAAAACAACTTAATACATTTTTAAAAAAAGGAATCTGGGCCTAGTCACAAGGCCATAAATCTGACCAACAGCTAAAGTGTGCAGGTGAGTCTCGACCTTCCATGGACATAATGTGGTAACATGTCCAGATGTCTGGTTTGGGGAGCACATGATCACTGCATGTGGTGTGTGTGCTGTGTTCTGATTGACTCTGTGTTCCCAACCTCATGGGGCATCTAACTTTATGGTGTTTTGAGAACCCGTACCCCTCCAGCCAAATGTGTTTTATTGGTGGCCAATTTCCTTGGACCTTTGTGGTGTTTCTGCCTATCTGGGGAATCCATCTGGGTCTCTCCTGGTTTGCACGTTTGTCTATGGTCTACTTGTCACCCCACCTGTGATCTGTCAATCTGTGCTTCAGGCATGGGTTGCAGGGTCTGCTGGACCATGTACTTCTGGCTTGGGGTTGGTGGGGAGGTCACGTCTGGTGGCATTGACAATAGCAAAGCAAGTTATGTGGGCCTTATCATGGCATCCAATGACATTGTTTTTATGCATTTCAACATTCCTCCCTCTAGTTGAATTTTCAAATACTTAATTCACCCGATATTTCATGACTGTCACAATATTCGAGGTTTGATGTGTTTCTATTGTGTCTACTACCAGTTTCCTACCTACTTGAACTCTACCTAATTTGAGAACTGCGCTTCACATCAGGAAACCCCCATCTACAGCAAATAACACAAAAACAGCACAGGAATGAGAATTGGCAGCAATGACATGAACAGTCTGACCACCGGGTGAGACAGGCAAACCAATCAAACAACGAGTCCTGTTCTTGCGCACTTCCCCCCTTCTTCATGTTGGCATATAGACAATTCAGAGCTTGGATGGAGAAATTCAGTGTTCCATTGTCCAGGGCATTACTAGGTAGAACTCTGCAACAGGGCATACTGATCATGATGCATACCTCACCCTCCATTGCGGTCATCAAGTCCAACACATACAGCTGTTGCATCACCATGAGGAGGGTGGCTCTTATTTATTCCTTGATAGCGTTTAGGCCAAGCGCAGTACTGTAGTTCATTTTTAGCATTTCCCACCTGGTTATCTGCAACCAACGGGCATTTGTTTTTGTTTGTGGTGTGAAGAAGGGTATGGACTCTCCCACATTTACTTGAGTGTCAGTGAATAGTCTTTATTCTTCTGGAATGTCCTTATACTGAGCCCAACCAAAATAATCAGCAGTTATTTTCTTTTGAGCCTGGTGCAACTGAGTTTTCCTCTGTAGTCGATGTTGGAACAACTCAAACAGATATTTTCAATGGATGACAAGGAAGCAGAGGCCCCACCATCTGGGGACGAGTTGAGTGTAAGTACATTCTCATCATTACCAGTAGTAGCCCATCAGGATGTAAGTGCCCCAGTGCATGTCTGGTATATTCAATATCGCTCCACAATTTTCATTTGTTCCAAGAGAGATCATCCCTTTTCCCTATGAAACATTATGAATACAGTGTAAGTTTCCGTACAATTAAGGATTGCCCATTCCCTTCCACCATGTATCTACGGTAGCATTTAACCATGCCCTATGAGACTCATTTTACCTTGTATCATTGAGGTGGATGGCCCTTCACAGGAGCTTCATGTCTCAGTCCAATTGCTGCTAAAGAAGGCTGCCCAGACACGCTAAGGGCCACCATGGGACCACAGATGGAGGCAGGAGCAGATGTTTTTGTGCACTGGTGCTGTGGTTTTGCTATCTTCAAGAACCTCTTTTCTGGAAAGTCTCAAGTCCAAACAGTGCCCTTCACTACAGTGCTTCGCCTGCGCATCCTGTCTTGCACTGTTTGAATATCGCTATGCTCATGTAAAAATACAGTGCAGTGGGATTGGTATCATATCGAGTCATGTTTACTACCACTCCTTGGGGTTCTACCCTACTACCCTGGCTCTGATTCCACAATGGTACATGAGAATGAGACATTTTATCTTGTCAGGGGCTACTTTCTGAGATAGATACAACCTATCTACACCTATAGCATGTGGTATCAGCAAACAGATGTAAGACTGTCTGGCCAATATCTGGGCACCCACAGCAGTCATGTACTGATACCATGTGTTGTGTAAGAGTAAGCTGTGTAGCTTATATGGAATACTAACATTAGTTTCATTGTAATTGTAAATTATGCGGGAAAGGCCCCTATGCAAGCGTATCAATGGCGAGGTAGGCTCCTTGTGACTAGACAGATTTCTCGCTATGGATAAATGTGGCCATGACCAACAAAGGGTGTACAAGGATATAATAATACATTTGTTTTAGAATTTTGCAGGTTTTGGGATGGTGTTCTGGGGAAACATCTGCAGTCTTTTGATGAATTGGGATGTCTTTGCTCTGCTCAAGTGCTGTGGTACTGGGGGTGTCTTGCTTGTGTAAGAGAGTTTGTAGTAGAATGTCCATAAAAACAGTCCAAAAAATAATCCATGGTCTCTGTCTTTGCACGCTTGGATCTTGTTAGAATTCTAGACGTTGTTACTAAAGAGCTGGCGAGCCGCTGAAAAGGTGGTGCACTTGTGATTTGGTTACAGACCTGTTGGATAAGAGCTGTGGGTGGTAGGTTAGCTTATAAAGACATACATCATCTTTTAATCTAAGAAGATTCCTGCACCTTACTTCTTTACTTATGTCCTGTGCTTTTTTTTTGGGAGGTAGCTCCAATTGGTGCAACCATTTTAGGGAGTGGTGAGTGCTTTTAGTCATGGGTTGTCCAAGTTTTATTTTGTTGGTCATCTGGTCCTCCTCTCTCACCATGGCAGGAGAGAGTGCTTCTATGGGGAGATCTTCATGGGATTATTCCTTAGCTATCTTCCCTTTTGTGTGTGCGCATGTGTGTTTTACCATGGATGGAACCTGTTGACCTACATGTGCATGGAAAGATGCAAAAGGAATGGGGTGCATCGCAATTTGGGGGTTGCAGATGTTTGCAACGTGCTCCAAGGACATGTGTATGTCCCTATAGTCCCTGCACGTGGCGTGCAATGAGGTTCTTCCTAATGGAGTTAAGTATATTTGTCTATGTCCCTTTTCTGGAAACTTTGTTTTGATTTTCTTTTTGCAGGTTGTCGGGTGCTTCCTTAGCTCTTCATGCAATGGTGTTTCATTTGAATGCCCGAGGGGGTCGGAAAGGTGTTCTGTGACCCCCCATATGATTTTGCTGTGACAACAACTGGGATCAGGCCTATTGCTTTCCTAGATGGTATGTGGGAGGCCTTGTGTAATCTGACCGACATACCGGATGTGGCGGTGAGTGTATCTGTCTCCCTTGATTGAGCCGTGATGGTTACTTGCAGAGTCCCTTCTCCTCCCGGCACCTCCTCTCCTTGGATACAAGATGTTTTATACCTGCCACCGCCAGGCTGTGACCAGGGACACACTACTCTTGCTGTTTTTGGAGGTACATAATCCAACAAGCAGATGTTTGAATGTCTGGAAGCCTTCTGGGGAGAGGATGAGGCCGAACGTTTGCTACAATGGGAGTCAGGTGCCTGACCAGGACTCATCAAGATTTGCCAAATATGGGTAATGAGCTGGGATGCTGATTGAATTTCCCTGATGACTTTGTGTGTAGTACGGAATTTGTCGGACTTATGTGTAGATTTTGGAACTCTGTGGGGACATTATCATCCCAAGTGCAGGGGAAACCTGACTCTTGACACTAGAAAATTGCATCATTTTGAAACTAAAAGGGGGCCTCCATTAATTGGAGGCCTGGTTTTGCAGGCGTTGCAATTAGGATTATGCCCCACAAATGGGGACCATTTGACCTATCCCAATCTGATTTGAATGGGACCTGGGTGTTGGCTTTTATGCTCTGGTCAGGG
The DNA here is from genome assembly GCF_031143425.1 of Pleurodeles waltl. Classification (NCBI taxonomy): domain Eukaryota; kingdom Metazoa; phylum Chordata; class Amphibia; order Caudata; family Salamandridae; genus Pleurodeles; species Pleurodeles waltl. Next base: position 303,819,330 of record NC_090440.1, read on the forward strand.
GGCACACTGCCGCCTGTGTCAGACTGCCCTCCCCTGGGGCATGGCTAGCCAACCCCTCCCTGGGGGCCAGCAGCAGAGTGGGGCCTAGGTCCCTATAAGCATCCAAATGGTGGATTTAAGTGCAGAATACCAATCAACATAATGTACAGCAGCCCTGACCTTTTCAAAATGCAATTAAAGGCATGAGTTCTCTCCCACTGTTTTGACACTGATCTTTATTGGTGAAATTAGTTTTGGAGAGGATAAGAGGTGAACGTAAACTCATTGGGAGTTTGACTTAATGCCTATTTGTGTTTTGTGATTGTGCAAAAGTATTGCCTTTCTAGACTGTCAACCATCCCTGCCGTGGCCCCAGCCCTTGCTGGGATGAGTTCCCTGTCTGCATAATGCAGGATATATTTAGGTTGACCTGGGCATTGTTTTGCAGATGGGGATTCTGGGGGGACTGTCTTAGGCTTATTCCACACTGGCCCATTCTGTGGCAATAGTAGCACTCTGTGAGGTCTGGCAGTTGCCAGCATCCCTGACCTCTGCCGTTAGGGCTGGGTGGAAACCCTTTGGGGTTCTGAGGCAGAGCTCCCTCCGAGACTGGTGCCATTTGCTCTTTCGCGGCCAATACGAACCCCTCAAGGGCAGTCTTTTACAATTTATATTGGACCAGTTTTGTGGCGTCTCTCTGGGTTTGCTACAGGTTTTCCCTCTCCTTTTCCTGTTTCTTTCTATAGCAGCGTAATATGTGGGTTTGGATTTCCCACCAAGGTTTGGTGTCTAGTCCCACTACCCTACACAGTCCACTCTGTATTTCGGGGGGCAGCCCCTTCTTGAGGATGTTGTTAAAGAATGCAACCTGGGGGCCCATGTCGGTCCAAGGCTGTGCTGTCACCTCTGCGCATCGTTCCCTCAATCTGTCTAGAAATTCAGTCATGGTTTCCCCAGGCTTCATACTCTCCACTTTCAATCCTCCTACATTTGGGCATTCAGGGTAGATTTATTCAGGGACTTCCATATCTGGTGTCTGAATTAATTGAATATGGCCCCGGCATGCTCGGTGTTAGTCAGCGTGATGGGAGGGATGGCACAGGAAAACACAGTATTGGTCTGCTCTCCGATGATGCTGTTGAGCAGACTCTTGACATCACCTATTTCAAGGTTTATTCCCATGGTGTTTTTCTCAAAACATGTGATCCATTTTACTGCCCTGTCCAACAATGAGGGTAGTTTGGTCCTGAGCCTTTCTTTGTTCATTTTTACCCATGGCACATAAATGGTCCCTGATGTGCCCTTCTTTAACAACTGGAATATTTTGGCTTGGAGCGAAACAGCAGGTTTTTCGTCAACATAGCACTTCCCTCTTCTCATGCATTCCTGCATGGATAAGACCAGATGAGGTATGCCTCTATGAAACCATTCTTACCTCAGAAAAGTACTGCATGAGATTTAGGGACAGTCAGATGCTGCCAATTACTCCAGTAAGGCACTTAGTGATTGAGCGAGGGGCAGTAAGGTGAAAGATTTGAATGGGCTGTACAACCTGATTTAGCGGGAGCACATGCTTAATACTTGTTTTAAGGAGTTGTGCCAAAACCTAACTGCCAGCAAGTTGTTTTCACCTAAGAGCTTACCCAGGAGGCAGACGTCGGGGTCAGCACCAGAGTATCCAAGAAGGTATCTGAGGGGGGTCCCCAAAAGGGTGAACAAGGTGCCCAACAGAAGAAAGATATGCTTTCCCTTCCCTTTCACCCCATCAGGAAGTGACCAAACACCTCTTCGAACTGAAGCATTCTATCATTCACTGTGTATATCAGCTTTTCAAACCTCACTATGTCACATATATCTTCTAACCATTGTTTATATGTGGGGATCATCCGAACCTTTCAGAAACATAGGTGGTCATTCTAACCCTGGCGGTAAAAACCGCCAGGGCGACTGACCGCGGTTGCACCGCCAACAGGCTGGCGGTGCACCGCTGGGCATTCTGACCGCGGCGGTTCAGCCGCGGTCAGAAGAAGAAAGTCGACCGCCGACTTTCCACTGCCCGTCAGAGTCCTCCATGGCGGCGGATTCTGACACCCCCTACCGCCATCCTGTTCATGGCGGTTCGCCCGCCATGAACAGGATGGCGGTAGGGGATGCCGCGGGGCCCCTGGGGGCCCCTGCCGTGCCCATGCCAATGGCCCGTGCCATGGGCACGGCAGGGGCCCACGTAAGAGGGCCCCAAAAAGTATTTCAGTGTCTGCCTAGCAGACACTGAAATATGCGACGGGTGCAACTGCACCCGTCGCACCTTCCCACTCCGCCGGCTCAATTCTGAGCCGGCATCCTAGTGGGAAGGTTGATTTGCCCTGGGCTGGCGGGCGGTCTTTTGGCGGCCGCCCGCCAGCCCAGGGCAAATGTCAGAATCACCGCCGCGGTCTTTCGACCGCGGTGCGGTGTTCTGACGGCGGTACCTTGGCGGACGGCCTCCGCCGTCCGCCAAGGTCAGAATGACCGCCATAGTATCCTCATTTTGGAAATGGCCCTTTCTGCAGGGTTATCCTCAAACCTTTTGCCTTCTTCCTCCTATTTTTTCTGATCTGTTTTTGCTGGTTTTAGGACTCTGAGCACTTTACCACTGCTGGAGAGTGCTAAAGTGCAAGTACTCTATGTCTAAATTGGATTGATGATTGGTTTACCATGTTTGACATATTTGATTTACTGGTAAGTCCCTAGTAAAGTGCACTATGTGTGCACAGGGCCTGTAAATCAAATGCTACTAGTGGGCCTGTACCACTAACTGTGCCACCCAAATGAGTAGCCCTGTAATCCTGTCTCAGACCTACCACTGCAGTGTCTGTGTGGGCAGTTTCCTACTGCCAGTTCAACCTGGCAAGTGTACCCACTTGCCAGGCCCAAACCTTCCCTTTAACTACATGTAAGTCTCCCCTAAGGTAGGCCCACGACAGCCCCATGGGCAGGGTGCAGTGTATTTAAAAGGCAGGACATGTACTAGTATATTTTACATGTCCTGATAGTAAAACACCACTAAATTTGTTTTTCACTATTGCAAGGCCTATCTCTCCCAAAGGGTACCAAGGGGATTTCCCTGAAGTATCTCTTAACTTCAGTATCCCACTGCAAGAAGATAGGAATATGGAGTTTGTGGTCTCCAAACTCACAATTTAAAAATACTTCTTTTGGTAAAGTTGTTTTTTAGATTGTAAGTTTGAAAAGGCCGCTTTTAGAAAGTGGGGATTTTCCTGCTTTACCATTCTGTGCCTCTACCTGTCTGTGGAACACACGTCCGGGTCAGACTGACAGTTTGGCTGTTTGTGAATTCACTCTAGACAATCACACAAAAGGAGCTGAGGTGTGTTCTTCATATCCTGTTGAATCTTCCTGGACTGGAGTGAATGGAGGAGCTGACACTTGCACCTGAATAGGGCTGTTCCTGACCTTACACAAAGCTGTCTTTTTAAGTGGTGCCAACTCCAGTCCTTGGGCCCTTAGAAATTGAAGCCAGTCACCTGGAGAGGAAAATCCATGCACCGCTGTGTGCGTGCCAGAAAACTCCACACAGTGCCTGTCCCAAGGATGAAAAATAGATGCAGCGTCTCCCTCACAGCTGGAGAATCGACGCAGCTCCTGTTCCCAGCTTGGAGCTTTTGTCCAGCACATTGGAATGTTCCACGCAGTGACCCTGGGTGTCAAATCTTCAATGTCACAGCAAGTACCCGAGACTGAGTGCCCGGAAATCAACACAACATACTCCTGTGGGGGAATGAATCAACACATCGCCTCCCCGGGAGCAAAAGAATTGACACATGGTCTCACTTGAAGTAAGGAATCAACATATTGCTTGCTTTTCTGACGCATCACCTCTCCTGCAGCTTTATATTTGACACATACCAGGTACTTTGTGCTAAAACAATGCATCCAATGACCTTTATGGATTAAGACTCTTTTAACTTTAAAAAGTGATATCTCTACTTCTGTATGTTCGATAAATATTGCCTATTTATTTAAACTGGTGTTGAGTGCTATTCATGGATCAAAGCCCAGTGTTGCTTTCAGATCCCTCTGGAGGCCTCCCACGCCTGTTTCCAAAGACCAGTTACCTCATCGTATTTCCATAATAAGTGTAAAATATCTCCCTCTTCCCTCCCACAGTTCCAGCACTGAGAGTGAAGACAGAGTCTGGCATTTCGGTCTCCTAGGCGACCACTGCCATCTGTGTAAGATATTGAAGCAACTATATTTCTAAATGTAGACTGGTCTTGCAGCAACTCCCTCACAATAAGAATTAAGAAAATGTGACAAATGAGGAGGTTATCCTAAAAACGTATCCCCAAATTTCTTCCATGTGTATATTTACTTCCATAGCAGAGATGGGTCTCACACATAGGGGGGTGCCCCCCACCAACTCTTAAGGGTCTGCGTCAGTTGAGTGTATTTCCAGAGTGAAGTGAGCGTTAAGATATATTCACAATAGAAGCCCATAAGTGACTTAAACAGCCCATGTTTGTGTAGGTCAATCACAGAGTTAATTGTTTCACCCCTCCACACACTTCAGATGACCATCTCCTTCCCAATTCCAATGTCTGAGTTATGCTATAAGGAAGCCTGAGAGTGTAGGCTTCCCATGGTCTTGAGGAAGGTGTGAGCCCATAACCATGCTTCTCCAGAAGATCTGAGGATCAGATTGGGCTTACGACCCCCTTTCACAAAACTTGCATAGTAAATCATCAGTTATCTCTTGGAATCTTAAAAGGTCTTGATTGAGGAGGACCCTGGTGGGCTTTACCCCATATGGATTAATGATGTATACCGAATGTGCCAGTTGATGGGCAATCATGTAACCTTCAATATACAGTAGCCGCAGGCCCCCTTTCTTCCTGGAAGCACACAGCTTGAAACCTTTCAACTGGGGAATCCATCTTATATAAACATCTGTATGTCTTTGCCAATTCATTGAAGAATGCTCTTCTAAATTGATAGGGGTTACATACCAAACACATAATGAAATCACAGGGCAATATTCATTTCCACCACCTATACTTTACCCGACCCTGACAAAGGTTTCCAATCTCCATCAGTGGTTGCAGATTATGCTGTTCAATGTCCTTTAGTTCCCTGTTGATATAAAAGCCCAGATATTTCAATAGGTCATGCTTCAACTTCAATGGCAAAGTTCAGAAAGAAGCAGGGGTTGTCGCCATTGTCATTGGCAGAGCCTCACACTTGAAGCAATAAATACAGTTACTAGAGAAGTGTGTGTTGTGGAATGTCCAATCAGTCATATAGGGTGTCTGTGGAAGTCTGGTGATGTAACAAGGTCAGCACAATGTCATCAACATAAAAAAAGTCTTATGTTCCCCTACCCCTGTCTGCACCCCAGTTGTCTGCTCCGGCCATCTCAGTGCAAAGGAGAAAGATGCAAGTACCAAAAGAAAAAGCAAGGGTGACAAAACGTACCCCTCCCGAGTTCCATGATTATTGTAAAAGCTGGAGAAGTAAAACCCCCAAAGGTTACCATTGTTGAGGGATGCTATACATTCTACTGACCCAAACGTCATTGCTGAACACCATTCAGACCATGGTACAAAGAAGGTACCCCCACTTAACTCTGTCAAAAGCCTTTTCTGCACTGAAGAACCGGAGCACCTTTTCTTCCAAGTTGTCTTTGACATGCCAGACAATGTCTGACAAGAGCAGTAGGTGAATGGTTGATGATCAACCTGGAGCAAACCCCACTTGGTTGGAATGAATCAAGGTGCACATACTGGTTTGCAAGCTAGTGGCCAAGATCGTGGACGATATTTCTCTGTAGTTGGCACATATACCTATCAGGTTTGGGTATTAGGGCAATATGAGTGTTGTTAAAATCATAGGGTATGTTATACTTTTCATCCTTGGTGTGGTCTCCCTTAACTTTTTGCCTCTGTTTCCCAGGTTGTTGATGTGTGCTGGATTCTGTTTTTGCTGTTTTTACTCTGGGCACTATACCACTGTTAACTAGTGCTAAAGTGCAAGTGTTCCTATACAAAATGTGTATGTAATTGGTTTATCCATGATTGGCACATTTGATTTATTAGTAAGTCCCTAGTAGAGTGCACTAGTAGTTCCCAGGGCCTATAGATCAAATGCTACTAGTGAGCCTGCAGCACTGGTTGTTCCACCTACATAAGTAGCTCTGTAATCATATCTCAGACCTGCCACTGCAGTGTCTGTGTGTGCAGTTTTAACTGTAAATTCGACTTGGCAAGTGTATCCATTTGCCAGGCCTAAACCTTCCCTTTTCTTACATGTAAGGCACCCCTAAGGTAGGCTCTAGGTAGCCCCAAGGGCTGGGTGCAGTGTAGAGGTTATTGTAGGACATATAGTAATGTGTTTTATATGTCCTGACAGTGAAATATTGCTAAATTTGTCTTTCACTGTTGCAAGACATGTCCTTCTCATAGGTTAACATGGAGGCTACCGTTAAAGATGATTAAAGTGTAGATTTCCTTTAGGAGCGGACAGACATATGGAGTTTGGGGTCTCTGAGTTCACAATTTAAAAATACATCTTTTAGTAAAGTTGATTTTAAGATTGTGTGTTTGAAAATGCCACTTTTATAAAGTGAGCATTTCCTCGCTTAAACGATTTCTGTGACTCTGCCTGTTTGTGGATTCTCTGTCTGGGTCAGTGTGACAGTTGGGCTGGTTGCACCTCTCACTAGACAGTGACACAAAGGGAGCTGAGGTGTAGTCTGCATTTCCTGATGAGCCATCTGTGCTAGTATGGTGGGGAGGAGTGGTCACTCACATCTGAAAGGGCTGTGCCTGCCCTCACACAATGCAGTCTCTAACCCCCTGGTGAGTGTCTGGGGCCTGGCCTGGGCAAGGCAGGATTTCACAATCAAGAGAGTCTTTGCTTTGAAGTAGGCCTACTTCAAAGGCGAAAATTGATGTAAGAAGGGCACCCAAAACCACAGACTTTAGAACACATTTGGAAACCAAGAGGAACCTCTGCCTGGAGAAGAGCTGAAGAGCTGAGGAAGAAGAGCTGCCCTGCCTATGACTGTGCTTTGTGGAGCTATCCTGCAGTTGCTTCTTGTGCCTGTGCTAGAGGACAAAGAATGGACTGTGTGTGCCTTACTTCTTGTGAAGATCTCCAAAGGCTTGATTTAGAGCTTGCCTCCTGTTGTTTGAAGTCTCAGGGACAGCAAAGACTTCTCTCTTCCAGCACCTGGAGTCTCTGGAGAGACTCCTACTCGGCCCATCCAGTTCCTGGGACCCTGAAAGGAGAAGCTGACACCCCAAGAGTAGGAAATCCACACACAGAACGCTGTGCGGGGAAATGTTCGATGCAACTCTGATCTGCGCTGAAAAACTTGACGCTCGCCTGCAACACGACCCGAAGATCGACGCCTGGGGCTGGAGAAACGATGCACTGCATTGCTGAAGGAGGCTAGTGAGATCGCAACCCGTGCTGCGTGGTTTTCGGATCATCGTGCTGCTGGATTTCCGACGCCAACACCACTGGGCTTGCAAAAATGACGCAAGGCCTGACCGGACCTGAGAGTGCTGACCAAATCAACGCATCGCTCTCCTGCAGAGAGAAGAAACGATGCACGCCGACCCGATGAAGGGAGAAACAATGCAAGGTCTCGCACGTGAGTGAAATCAATGCATTGCAAATCGTTTTTGACGCACACTCGCCCATGCAGGGTTATTTTTGACTCTCCCAAGATACATTTTCATGCTAACAGCGTTAGCCTGTGTTTAAAATTACACAAAGACTCTTTTTGCATTTTCAGTTATAACTTGTGTATTGTGGAGTTTTGTCATTTTGCTCTTGTTTTGTTTAGATAAATATTTCCTATTTTTCTAAACCCGTGTTGTGTCATTTTGTAGTGTTTTCATTAAGTTACTGTGTGTGTTGGTACAAATAATTTACATCTAGCACTCTGAAGTTAAGCCTACTGCTCATGCCAGGCTACCAAGGGGGTAAGCAGGGATTAGCTGAGGGTGATTTTCTTTTACCCTGACTAGAGTGAGGGTCCTTGCTTGGACAGGAGGTAACCTGACTGCCAACCAAAGACCCCATTTATAACAGGGTAGTTATCCACATTCCAGGGCCTTGTGGAAAACCGCAGGCCATAATGGGACCATCAGAGGCTTAGCCATATTATAGAGTTCGCTAGGACAACAATTTTCCCCTGGAGATTTATCAGTTTTCATGTCATCAATGGCTTTCAACACTTTCTCCTCCAAAATATCAGTCTCCAAACTCCTGGTTTGCTCCGCAGAAAGGGTCAGACTATCCAACACCTTCATAAATGTATCTCCGTCTACCTTTGAACCAGGGAACTCAGAATTATAGAGCAATTTATAAAAATCGTGAAACTCCCAAATGATGTCAGTGAGGTGTGTCAGTAATTTGTTTATTCCAGGTGGGGAGATCATTCTCTTCACTTCCTCCATTTTAAGTTGGATTGCCAATGACAACACCCCCCATTGCATGTCTCTGATATAGGTGGAACAGGGTGGTCTGGGGCTGCAAGGTACAATGACATCCATGTAATATTCTTCCTTAGCCAGATTCCTACGAATATCTGAGTGGAGACCATAGACATAACTGGAAGTCAGCCATTAAATTTTAACTTCTACAGCCCGCTTCTCACTTTTAGCTTTTTTTCCAGCCAACACGGAGCCCCTCATGAATTGCCCTCTTATACATGCTGTAGGAAAGTACATGATGGCATTGTTACCCCCATTTTCTGCCTGATGTCAGTGTGTTTCACTGTGTTCAGTGGGATCCTGCCAACCAGGAACCCAGTGATTATTCTCTCTCTCCCAAAACTCTGTATTTTATCCTACAATTGGCACACTGATGCCCCATTATAAGTCCCTAGTATGTGGTACCTAGGTACCCAGGAGATTTAGGTTCAAGGGGATCCCTATGGGCTGCAGCATATATTTTGCCACCCATAGGGAGCCCAAGCAAAGGGTTCTGCAGGACTGCCATTGCAGCACCTGCATGAAAAGGTGCAAGCCCCCTTTCACTGCCACTTTTCACTGCACCAGGTCACTTATAAGCCACCCCTATGGCAGGCCTTCTAGGCCAGAGAGCAGGGTGCAAAGTAACTGTGTTTGAGGGCAGCCCTACAAAAGCAGAGGTGCCCCCACAAACTCCAGGACCATTTTCCAAGACTTCTTGAGTGCAGGGATGCCATTTTAGGCGAGTACTGGACATAGGTCAATACCTATGTCTAGCTACATAATGGTAACTCTGAATATAGGCATGTTTGGTATCAAACATGTTGGAATCATATCCTAATGTTTTTGCAAGCATTCGTTTTATGATCCCATGCACTCTAGGGGCTCTTAGAGGACCCTCATTATTGCCATTACAGCCTTCTGTGGGTTTCCAGGCAGCCCAAGCTGCTGTCACCTCCCAGACAGGTTTTTGCCCTCCTGCTGCTTGAGAAGCTCAAGCCCAGGAAGGCAGAACAAAGGATTTCCTTTGGGAGAGGGGTGTTACACCCTTTCCCTTTGGAAATAGGTGTTACAGGCTTGGGAGGGGTAGCCTCCCGAGCCACTGGCAATGCTTTGAAGGGCTTATTTGGTGCCCTCCTTGCATAAACCAGTCTACACCATTTAAGGGACCCCAGTCCCTGCTCTGGCACAAAACTGGATAAAGGAAAGGGGAGTGACCACCCCAGGGGTGGTGCACAGAGCTCCTCCAGAGAGTCCCTGAGTTTTGCGATCTTGGATTCAAGTTTGGCAAGGAACTCTGGGAGCATCTGAGTGGCCATTGTCAGCAGGTAATGCCAGAGCCCCCTACTGATAGGTGGTCATCCAGCTAGGTGACCAATACCCCTTTAAGGGCTATTTAGGCTCTCTCTCTTGGATGGTTCGTCAGATTCGGATTGCAACACTCCAGCAGGAATCCTCTGCACCCTCCACTTCAACTTCTGCATGAACAAATTGCATCTGGATGCTCCAGGACCTGACAAGTTGCAACAAAGAAGCAAGATGCCTCCTGCAACATTGTATCCACAGCTCCTTCCAGCAACTGCAACATTTCCCCAGTCGTGCATCCTCTGAGGACAGCCCATCTTCAGCCTGTATCAGAAGGAAGAAGGAATCTCCCTTGGGGTGAAGGAGTCACTCCCCTGCTTCTGCAGGCACCAACTGCAATGATGACTGGCTGCGTGGATCCCCTCTCCTGCTTAGCTGTGTGAATCCTGCATCACAGATGGTAGAACGAAGTGGTCCCGATGGTCCTCTCTTCTAGCTATCCAACTTGGGTGGAGGTAAGCCCTTGCCTGCCCACGCAGGACAGTACCCCCGAGCACCACGTCCTTTGCAGCTGCCAAGGTTTGTCGGCATCTTTTCCACAAGATCTTTAGGCATCCTGTAACTCCAGTGTCCAGCACTCCATCCTGAGATGCACAGCTCCCTTAGTGGTTTTCCGGCAGCGTGGAATCCTTTTTCGTAGTGCTGCATTGGGCCTCTTTCTCGACTATCGTGTACCCGTCCAGTGGAACTCCTGTGGGTGCTGTCTGGACTTCTGTGGGCTCTCTGCATTGCTGAGGGCCCCCTCTGACTCTCCCTCCTGGGAAGAGCCCACCTGGTCCTTGCTGGTCCCCGGCAGTTCCACTTTCCGCTAACTGTGAGATTTGCATGTGTCAAGGCTTGTTGGTGGAATCCGTAGACGGAAACCCAACTGCAATCCTCCTTCCGGTGTGGGACATCACTTGCATTCTTCAGGAACTCAACTTTGTCTTCTTGAGTGCAGTGCTGACTCTCCTTCTTCATCATCGACTCACCTCTTGCACCTTCAGTCTGGTGGGTAGGGGCTCCTACCCTTCCTGGACTCTGTTGTGCTTATTTGACTTGGTCCCCTTCTTCCACAGGTCCTCTTGTCCAGGAATCCACTGTTGGTGTCTTGCAGTCTCTTCTGGGTTTTGCATTATTATTATTTTCTTCTAAGTGGGTGTTCTGGGGAATTTACAGTGATTTACTCCTGCTTTCCTGGTCAGTGGGGTGAGTTGTGGTACTTACCGTACTTACCTTTGGGCTTTCCTAGTCCTCCCAGCTCCCCTCTACACATTCCACTTACCTAGGTGGGGGACCTACTTTTGCATTCCATTTTTTTAGTACATGGCTTGTGCTCACCCTAGGGGTATTTCCCTCTACTGTGATTTTCACTAATTCCACTGTTTTCTAACTGTTTCTATGCCTATTCATGCTTACTAGTGTATATAATTTGGGTATTACTTAACTCTTAAGGAAGTCTAGTCTCTATGTTATTTTTGGTATTTGTGTCACCAAAAAAAGTACCTTTATTTTTGTAAAACTGAGTGTTTTCTTGTGTGTAAGGAATAAGTGTGACTACAGTGGTATTGCATGAGCTTTGCATGTCTCCTAGATAGGGCTTGGCTGCTTCTAGAGAGCCTGGCTTCTAGACACTGACTACACTACACTAATAAGGGATACCTCAACCTGGTATTAGGTGTAAGTACAATAGGTACCCACCACACACCAGACCAACCTCCTACACATGCCTTGCCTGATCCCTATAGTATAGAAGGGGAATGGCCCGAAGATTCATTCTCCTGTAGAAACTTTTGAACCAGTTCTGACAGTCATTTCTTGTCATCAAGGTTATTAAACTATGACATGTTCAGCTGCCCGGAGCTTGGGAGTGGGGGTATCAAGTTCGGGTCAATTTTATGCTACACCATGTCATGGTTCAAAACTCCCCAGGGGTACAATGAGCATCCAACAAGTGTCACAGTGTAGTTAGCAGAAAGTAAGGTATTCTAGTGCACGTTCAATGCACGCAGGAAGTAAAAGACGAATCCCTTTCATTAGGGTTGACAGCCTCCAGGGATCTGTCAAGGCAAAGTCAGAGATGACGTCTCGGAGAAAGCCATGGCCCCTAATATTACGCAGGTCAGGAGTGCCCGACCTATCGAGTAGCAGATTGAGAACTACATTCCAGTAACCCCAATCACCACCTGGGTCCTACGAAAGGCAGCTGTATCCCCAAACTGGGCATATACTTACCCCACAATTACCTATGTGTCCCTCACTGGTAACTTGGAAAAGATAAAGGGGGTCATTCAGACCCCGGCGGGCGGTGGGAGCCGCCCGCCTGGAGGGAACCGCCATGTGGCCGCTCCGCGGTCGAAAGACCGCGGAGGCCATTCTGGCTTTCCCGCTGGGCTGGCGGGCGACCGCCAGAAGGCCGCCCGCCAGCCCAGCGGGAAACCCCTTCCCACGAGGAAGCCGGCTCCGAATGGAGCCGGCGGAGTGGGAAGGTGCGACGGGTGCAGTTGCACCCGTCGCGAATTCCAGTGTCTGCTGAGCAGACACTGGAATTCAAAGTGGGGCCCTCTTACGGGGGCCCCTGCAGTGCCCATGCCATTGGCATGGGCACTGCAGGGGCCCCTAGGGGCCCCATGACACCCCTCACCGCCATCCTGTTCCTGGCGGTCGGAACCGCCAGGAACAGGATGGCGGTGAGGGGGTCGGAATCCCCCATGGCGGCGCAGCAAGCTGCGCCGCCATGGGGGATTCCCAGGGCAGCGGAAAACCGGCGGGAGACCGCCGGTTTTCCTGGTCTGACCGCGGCCAAACCGCCGCGGTCAGAATGCCCTGCGGGGCACCGCCAGCCTGTTGGCGGTGCTCCCACATCCCCGGCCCGCCGGGGTTGGAAAGACCCCCAAATTGTTGACATCGTCTGTCCACGTTCAAGACAGTCAGTATGGAAAGTGTTTATGTAAAAGGATCGCAACTACCTGTTTCCTTTGACTAAGGTGGTCATTTTGAACCTGGCGGTAAAGACCACACTGCCAGCACTCGCGGTAACTATCGCCAAAAGGCTGGCGGTCCAGACTGCCACATAATGGAGCACATGAGAAACAGCCAGTGGCCGATCCACTGACCACCATTTTGGGAGTGCCGACAACAATGGCGGTGGCCATCTTCAGGCTGGTAGAAAGGCCCTACATGGCCACCATATTATGAACCACCACACCGCCATCAGTACCGGGGCGGGAACCACCGCCATGCAATGCCTGGTGGAAATGACTCCTGTAAAGGGAAACACTCACCGGAGGCCCACAGAACATGCCAATGCTGACATGGAGGAAGAGTTGGAAATAATGCCAGTGCTTCTCCTTGCCATATTCCTCCAGGATCATGACCGTTGACAAAGATGACGACGGTAAGTACCGCAGCCTAGCACACATGGGAGGAAAGGGCACAATTACACACCCACTCACCCCACCCACACTGCGACGCACACCGAACACCCCCAACGCCCCAAGCCATACATACCCTAACAAAATGTACTTACCAGACAGAGGCCAACAAATGCCTGCATCAATGCACACCTATGTGCACACCACACCCCCACAGTGAAACGCTGTACAACGGGTCAATATTGCACCAGGTCTGCTGGGCACTAAAATTTCATTGAACATGAATAAAAATAAATGTTCACACAAGGCCATAGGCCAGTCCATATACAAGTCCCAGAAGGGTACACTTGACTCACCAATGGAAAAATCCTCCACTGAGAAAGGGGCATCAATGGGGCAGCCAGGCACCTTAGGGATCGGGGCAGTAGGTGGTGGGGTGGGGACTCAGATTTGGAAGGGGGGTCTTGGATGTAGGTTCTGGAGGTGGAGAGGGTTTGAGTTTGCCCTTGGAATGAGGAGGAGTGAGCCTGGATCAGGGGGTAGCAGAGGGACCGGGGCAACACAGGCCTTCTTCCTCTCTGGGGAAGGGGCATGGGAATGGGAAGGAAGGACTGGGGAGGACTTGGAAGAGGAAGGAGTAGACTTGGTCAGGTCAAGGGGACGTTTAGGGATAAGAGAGGGTGGGCCAGTGGGTTTGAACAAGTCAACGCAGGAAAGGAAAAGCTTTCTAGGTGCAGCAGGAGGGGTTTTGAAAACAGGTTTGGGAGTGGAGGTAGAGGGAGTGGCGGTACGAGGTGTAGGTGTGCTGGAAATGAAAGCAGGTGCATTTTTAGTATGCTTATGTGTGGTGGATGTATATGGAGTGGGTGAGTGTGAGAGTTTGTGCGTTTTGGAAGGAGGGGGTGGACACACAGTGGGGGAGGTAGATGTTGGTGTGTCTGCTGTGGTATGTTCGGTGTGTGCTTGCATGTGGTGGGACGTGTTGTACTTGTGTTTCTCTGTGTGCTTCATGTGTGTTGATTTGGGTGAATGACTGTCTGTATGTGTGCTCGGGATGGGTGAAGGGAGTGGGGTGCCGGAAGGGGTAAAAGTGGTGGGAGGGGGGACAGAAAGACCAGGGACACTGGCTGCCGTCAAAGAGGAGGCCACAGCCTGAAAAGATCTCTGTAGGCCAGAAATGGCACCATGAATGCCTTCCAGGAATGCATTGCATTTCTGCATCTGGGATGCCAGTCCCTGGATGGCATTCACAATGGTTGTCTCCCCTACAGAGATGGGTCTGAGGCGGTCAATAGCCTCCTCAGTGAGTGCTGATTGACTTTCTGGGGCAAGAGAAGAGGTGCTGGGGCAAAGGAGACACCCACCCTCCTGGGCGAGCGGGCACGGGCAACTCAGTGGGGAGCTACTGGTAGGGCTGTAATGGTATGGGGGTGGCAGAAGATGGCAAAGAATGGGTGGGCCTAGTAGGGTCCACCACCACCAGGGAGCTGCCAGCGGAGGAGGTGTTGGAGTCACTACCTTCAGTGGTAGTCGCCTCCCCTGTGGTACTCCACTTGCCCTCCAACCCACTGGTCCCCTTGGCATCAGTGGATTGTTCCTCCTGGGTCCCATGGGCTGCAGCATCCCCACTCATTGGTGCCTCAGCTCCCTCGCCAGATAATGCTAAAGCACACAAAGACACAAGAGCACAGAGAGGGGACAAAAGAAGAAAGAAGTATGTCAATTCCAGGGAAAATATTCATGTTGGAACACATACAGTTCCACCCATCTCAGGCACCAACCCTCAACAGACACAATATATGATATGAATGCTCCTCTGACTGGTAGGCATGATCTCACAGTACACAACATTACCATCCTGGCCCTCTAATCTGCTACACTTTGCAATGGGAAACAATGAGAGACGATGCCAAGACAACAAATCTGCAAATCCATGAGGCCACATTAAACCAATAGCCCAAACAGGGGACCCCTCACATGCCTACATTCCCTGCCATATCTACCTAAGGACACTATCCCACAGACGTAGAGGGGGTCAGGACTGCAGGGACACACCAGTCTATGGGCCTGGCACCACAATGCATGCACCCCATAGCAACTAACTTCACTCAACATACAACAGCATCACAACCGTGTTGGTACTCACCCGACTGTGGCTGCTGTGCTGCCTTCAAGCACCCATCCAAATCTCAATAGGCCACCACCAGAATGCGGGCCATTAGGGGGGTTTGGGTCCGATGTGCACCCGTCCCTCATTGGGAGGCAGTCCCCACCTGAGCCTCTCCAGTCTTCCTGGCCCAGCGCCTGTAGGAAAGTACCATCTTCTTTGGCATGTCACCCCCATTTTTACCTGTATGTCAGTATGTTCTTGCCTGTCTCACTGGGATCCTGCTGGTCAGGACCCCAGTGCTCATAGTTTATGGCCTAATGTGTGTGTCTGTATAGTGCTTGACTGTGTCACTGAGGCTCTGCTAACCAGAGCCTCAGTGCTTATGCTCGCTCTGCTTTTAAATTTGTCACTGTAGGTTAGTGACTTCATTTACCAATTTCAATTGGCACACAGGACCCCCCTTATAGGTCCCTTGTATATGGTACCTAGGTACCCAGGGCACTGGCGCTCCAGGAGATCCATATGGGCTGCAGCATTTCTTTTGCCACCCATAGGGATCTCAGACAAACCCTTGCACTCGTTATTTCACAGCCATTTTCACTGCACTTGAGTAACTTATCTTGCTGAAGGTTAGGTGCAAAGTTACTAAGTGTGAGGGCACCCTTGCACAGGCAAAGGTGTCTCGACATAGTTCATGACCATTTCCCGGGACTTTGTGAGTGCAGGGACATGATTACACGTGTGCACTACATATAGGTCAATACCTATATGTAGCTTCACAATGGTAAATCCGAATATGGCCATGTAAGATGTCTAAGATCCAGGAATTGCCCCCCATTCCAAATCTGGTATTGGGGAGCCAATTCCTTGCATCTTGGGGGCTCCACTACAGACCCCCAGTGCTGCCAAACCAGCTCTCTGAGGCTTGCAGTGCAGCTACAGCTGCTGCCCCCTCACAGACAGGGTTCTGCCCTCCTGGGGTCTGAGCAGCTCAGTCCCAAGAAGGCAGAACAGAGCATTTCCTCTGAGAGCAGGGTGTTACACCCTCTCCCTTTGGAAATAGGTGTTACAGGCTGGGGAGGGGTAGCCTCCCCAAACCTCTGGAAATGCTTTGAAGGGCACAGATGGTGCCCTCATTGCATAAACCAGTCTACACCTGTTCAGGGACCCTTTATCCCCTGCTCTGGGGTGAAACTGGACAAAGGAAGGGGGAGTGACCACGCCCCTGTCAATCACCATCCTATGAGTGGTGCCCAGAGCTCCTCCAGTGTGTTCCAGACTTCAGCATTCTTGCTTTGTAAGGTGTGGGGCACTCAGGAGGGCTTTGAGTGGCCAGTGCCAGCAGATGACGACAGAGATCCCTCCTGATAGGTCCATACCTGATAAGTTAGCCAATCCCCCCTCAGGGCTATTAAGGGTTTCTCCTGTGGGTTCTCTTCTGATTCTGCATGCAAGTTTCCATCAGGAATCCTCTGCAACTACTACTTCATCCTCTGACCTCGGATCAACCGCAGCCTGCTCCAGGAACTGCTGTAACAGCAATAAAATATCCACAAGGGATACTTTTCCTCTGCAACTTCAGCTCCAGTTTCCATGGTGTGCACACTCTGGGGACTCCCTGTTTTCATCCTGCACCAGAAGGACCGAAGAAATCTCCTGTGGGGTGACGGAGTTACTCCCCTGCTCCAGCAGGCGCCTTCTAAGATGATGACCGGTACCCTTGGACTCCTCTCACAGTGATGAGTGTACTCCTAAGGACACAGAGGTTGGTCCCATCAACATGGACTGTCCTGAGGTCTTGCTGACGCAATTTGTAGGAGGTAAGACCTTGCCTTCCCTGAGAGCGATGGTACTGCTGTGCCCTGTGTCTTCTTCACCTCCTGAGGCCTTTGTGCACTATTTGCAAACTTCCTTTGTGAACTGCCTGGCTCAGGTCCCCAGCACTCCATCCTGTGTTGCTCAACTTGCTGAGTTGTTCTCCGGCGGCGTTGGACCATCCTTTGTGGTGCTACACCAACTGTAGTTTGCACCTCCTTTGTCCCTGTGTCCTGGGACTTCTGTGGTGCTGCCTGGCATCCTGAAGGCTCTCTAAAGTGCTGAGAGCCCCCTCTTCCTCCTCACACAGAGTTGAGACCCCCAGGTCCCTCCTGGGTCCAGTCAGCACCATTTTGACGCAAAAAGCTCTTTTGTCATAACGAAGGCTTGTTGGTGACTTCCATCATGAAATCACATCTGCATCCATCTTCACCTCGTGTGACATCCTTTGCATCTCACAGGAACCCGCTGGCACCTTCCTAGGGTGCATTCCTGCAGTCTTCAACTAACCGGGGACTCTTTTTTTGCACCCTCTTCTGGGTTGGCAGGGGTTCCTGCCCTTCCTGGAACTTTCAACTTCTGGACTTGGTCCCCTTCTTTTGAAGGCCTTCAGGTCCGGGAATCCAGCAGTTGTTGTTTGCAGACTTGGTTGAGTACTGCAATATCCCAATCACGAGGTGCAGTGTGTCCTAAGGAAACTTGCACTATTTTACTCCTGCTTTTCTGGTCTCTGGTGTGAGGTAATTTACTTACCTTTACTGTATTCTTACTCTCCCAGAGATTCTGCACACACTACACTTGTCTAGGGGGTAATTTGTGATTCGCATTCCACTTTCTTAGTATATGGTTTGTGTTGCCCCAAGACCTATTTTCTCCCATTGCATTCGATAGCATTTCCTATTGTTTGCACTATCCTATGACTAATTACATGCCTAATTTTGGTGTCTAGTGTATATAATGTGTATAATACTTACCTCCAGAAGGAGTATGGTCTCTAAGATATTTTTGGTGCTACTGAGTCACCCAAATAAATACCATTATTTTTGGTAACACTGAGTAACACTGAGTATTATCTTTACTTGTGTGTAGGTACTGTGTAACTATAAGTGGTATTGCATGAGTTTTGCATGTCTCCTAGTTCAGCCTAAGCTGCTCTGCTACAGCTACCTCTATCAGCCTAAGCTGGTAGAACACTACTACTTCACTAATAAGGGATAACTGGACCTGGAATAAGGTGTAAGTAACCAAGGTACCCACTACAAACCAGGCCAGCCTCTTACAGCGCCTCAGGTCCTCCCATTGCTTCCTGCAGTCAGTGCTCTGCCAGTTGTAGACCCCCAGGGTCCATACTTCCTTGGTGATGGCTTGCCATAATCCTTTCTTCTGATTGGCACTGACCTGCATGGAACACACAGAGTAAAGAAAAAGGTGTCAGTGTGGGTGCCCCATACACACATGCCACTACAATCAGACTTTGCCCATAGATACATCCGTATAGACAATAGCCAAGTTCAAAACTGCCAGACACACAACGGGTAAGCATTCATACAGCCAACAAAAATGCCTCCAAGCATCCGTCACACTCATACACATTCAAGGAGGACAGCTTTGTATACAGGGGTAGGACCCCGTCCACCAGCTTCTCCATCTCCTCCGTGATGAAGGCCGGGGCCTGTTCCCCTGTAGCACATGCCATCTCAAGGACCAGAGTCAGGACACAGCAGCACACGCAGTGGAGTTCTTCCCTACTCGAGGTGCAGGAGTCATTTGGCAAGGGCATGGCAAAATGGCGGTATATACCGCAGCAGTGTGCACCGTCACCGCCAGCTGTGATCATGATTGGCCCTGCTTCCCCATTGACAACAATGTTATCTAATGAATACCGCCTACCGCCATGACGATTAATGCCAGCGAAATGAGGCCACTTCCTACTCTACACTACCTGTTGGGCAGGGGGCTGTCATTTTGCATCCACCCCACCTTCATTGTCTGGCCGGGCTCCTAGTCCATGGATCCATTGCATCTCCCCTTCATCGAGTACTGTTATGATTACTGGTCCTCCTCATGGAATCAAGTTGGGAATTGTGCCTACACTGTGATGCAATAAAACATTCACACCTCACCACACATTGGCCTGACATGATTAACATGTTCTTTGTGCCTGTGTGAGGGACAATTGTGTTGCATGTTGAACATGAATAGTGGGACCTTGTTATGGAAGTGTCTGTCCCAACTCAATGTGTCTCTCTTCCTCCCCCATAGGTACAGACCCATGTGGCGAGGAAGGGCCCCATCTGTTTACAGACCCCTGGTAGATCTGGCCACCATGGAGGAACGTCACCTCATCATCACTTACCACCTGAATCGAGCTACAATACTGGAACTCTGTGCACAAATGGAGTCTGTTCTGATGCCAGCGAATAGGAATCCTCATGCCATACCTACAACTGTGCAGGTACTATCTGTGCTAAAAAAAATTGCCACAGGCTCATTCCAAATGACAGTGGGCATGGCAGCCGATGTTTCTCAGCCTGTGTTCAGCCACATCCTGTCCACATTTTTGAACACATTTGTGCAACACCTGCAAGGTTATGTCCAGTTCCCCCAAAGGGCTGATCTTACCACTATCAAATCAGGATTCTATGCTTTTGCAAATATCCCCCATGTGATAGGTACCATTGATGGTATCCACATAGCCCTCATTCCCTCAAGAGTAAATGAACAGGTGTTCAGAAATTATAAAAGCTTTCACTCCATGAATGTCCAGTTGGTGTGTTCTGCTGATCAGTACATTTCGCATGTCAATGCAAGGTTCCCAGGATCAGTCCAGGATTCCTATGTCCTGAGAACAGCAGTGTGTCACACATAATAGGACAACTACAGGGGGACAGAGCTTGGCTCATAGGTGAGTGTGTATGACTCTGTACTAGTGACATACCTGACAGGCAGGCTGCATGTAAGTAATTAGTGTGTGTATTACCCTCTTTCACCCACTTTTCCACGGGATTCTGGCTACCCAAACATGCAAAGGATCCTGACACTTGTGAGAAATCCCAGGACAGATGCTGAAATCTATTACAATGAAGCACATGGTCACACTAGGAGGGTGATAGAGCGGACCATAGGACTCCTGAAGACAATATTTCATTGCCTGCATCTCTCTGGAGGATCCCTGTACTATGGCCCTGACAAGGTGTGTCAGATAGTGGTGGCCAGCTGCATGCTACACAACTCGGCTGTGAGGAAAGCTATCCCACTTCTGGAAGAGGAAGATGCTGTCCAACCACCCGTGCCACCTCAGAGGATGGATGAGAGTGAAGAAAAAGAAAAGGGGGAAGACATCACCTCCAGAACATAGCTAATCCAGCTATATTTCCAGTGACTCTGAGATACATTTCCTATTCTGAAAATGGGTTTCCAGCATTATTTCAGGGTGACTTATGTACTAAGTGCTGTGGTGTCCCTTACCAGTGACGTTGCAACTCTATGACTGAAGTAACAGATGTGGGTTACAGCAATGGAATGTACAGTGTGACAGACTTCAAACACAACAGGCTGTTAGACCCCCTCCTTCAATTAAAGCGGCATTATGATGGAAACTGGCTAATACATACACATTACCATTTGCTTGCTGACTTTAAAGGAGGACAGATTTTTTGTGTGTTCAAGTGTATATATTTGAAGATAAAACATACATGAGTGATGGGACAGTGGAAGGGAGTGGGCACATGGTGCACAATATAGTCAGGTACATTTCCACAGCTGTTGGTAGCACAGGGGCAAAGTCCATGGGGCCATTGGAAGATGGTGAAATGGCAATGCAATGTCAACAAGGTATCTCAGTGGCACACAAGGGAGACAGTTCAGGGCAGAGTCAATTCCTGTCAGTGGGCTTGGTCTTGGCTGGTGTTTGACTGGGATGTCTGGGTCTGAGGCCACATTTGCGAGGGGGTACCTGGGCTGCAGCGA
This sequence comes from Pleurodeles waltl, assembly GCF_031143425.1. Lineage (NCBI taxonomy): Eukaryota > Metazoa > Chordata > Amphibia > Caudata > Salamandridae > Pleurodeles > Pleurodeles waltl. The sequence continues at coordinate 303,840,401 of NC_090440.1, forward strand.
AGGGGTGCTGGTGTCCTGTGGGTCTTCTGTCAGTGCCACCACTCCAATAGCTGCTGCACATGTTGATGGCAAGGCAGTGTCCTGGCTAGTGTAAGGGGCCTGCAAGTAGGTGTAGGACTCAGGCTGGAGGTTGGTCTGGTGCAGCAGCACCTCTGCAATGGAGGCCATGGTGGCATTGAGCTGTTGTCATTGCTTCATGGCCTCCTGGTGGTGTGCTCCAATGTGGCCAGGATCTAGCCCATCCTGTCCCGGGACTGGTTATATGCTCCTAGGACCTCAGCAATGACCTCCTGGGCAGCAGCATCCCTCCTTGGGCCACCCCTGGGCCACTGATACCCTCCCACTTACCCGTAGCCCCTGTTCCTGTGTCCCCTTCACAGGTCTGGCAGTCCCACTTGCACTGGGCACTTCATCATCCTGCCTGGTGGTGGGTGGAGACTCGGGCCTCTGTACATTTGGGCAGCCAGTCTGTGGCCTGGAGTCACTGGTGTGGGGGCGTTGGGACAGAACTTATGGTGGTGGCTGAGTGGTAGGGGTGTCAGTGGTGTCCTCTGTGGGGCTTCTGGAAGGTGAATGTCCAGGACTGTGGGATGTGTCCAGACATCCCTCTGCACTCTCCTGAGTGGGGTCCTTTGTCTTCAGGTGGAGGACTGGCTCTCCTTGATGTATCCGTCTCAGGGGCCTGTGTGGTGGTACCTCTGTGTGAGTGAATAGAGATGTGGGTGTCATGCACATTCTTGTCCCCTGCAGCAGTGCTCAGCAGTAATTGGTGGTTACATTCCCATGTGGTAGCATGCAGGTTCCCTTCATGTTCTTTTTGTTGCATTTAGTGAGGGGTGATGGTGCATTCTGGGTGTTGTAGTGCTCCTGACATTACATGCATGGGTTGGTGAATGTGTACGTGGATAGGAGTGTCTGGGTGTTGTGGTCTGGGTGTTGTGGTCTGGGTAGGAGATAGGGGCATGCTGGTAGTGAGAGGCATGGTGTAATACATGCATTACAGGTGTGGTGACTGTCAGGGCCTTGTCGTTGACTCACCCAAGTCCAGTCCTCGATGGAGTCCAGTGAGGCCCTCTGGCTGCAGGATAGATAAGACCTTCTCCTCCCAGTTGGTATATTCAGGGGGAGGAGGTGGGGGACCACTGGCAGTCTTCTGTACCGCGATGTTGTGTCATGATGCCATGGGGTATACCTTCCTCCGCAGGTCGTTCCATCTCTTCTTGATGTCATTCATTGTGCATGGTTGGGTTCCCACTGCGTTGACCTTGTTGACGATCCTCTGCCATAGCTCCATCTTCCTGGGCAAGGGTGTCTGCTGCACCTGTGCCCCGAATAGCTGTGGCTCAACCCTGAATATCTCATCCACCATGGTCCTTAGCTCCCTGTCAGTGAAGCGGAGGTGATTAGGGGGGTGCCATGGTGTGTTTTGTGGGTAGTGTGTTGTCAGTGAGTTGGTGACGGTGCTTTTGTGTAGTTGGGAGTGTAGTTTGTGATGGTGGGTGTGCAGTGTTTGTGTTTTAGTGGTGATTTTGTGTGTGTGACTTGTGTGATGGTTTGCTCAGTGTATGCGTGTTGGGGTGTCAATAAGTGTTGTGCTATTGGAGTAGAAGAGGATTGTGGGGTGTGTCTGTGTGTGTTTTATAGTGGTGTGGATGTGTGTCAGGTGTGTGCTTTTCAAATCGGTCAATGTGTGCATTTGTTGTTGGCAGTTCCCATTGCTGACCATGGCAGTCGGTACCGCCAATGGTCTTTCTACTTTCAATGACTGCTGCGCTGATTTGTACATCATTATTTGGTGGGAGGTTTGACTGTGTGGTGGTGGCTGGGTGATGTGTCCTGCATTTCCGCCGTTGTTGGCCCTGGCGGTGAGCGGAGGTTGACACTTTTTTGGCAATTTCCATTTTTGGCATCATTATATGGTGGTATGCCATCCACTGCCACTGGCGTTCTCTTGTTGGCCATCAGCATGGCGGTTGGCGGTGTTTGCCGCCCAGTGAATATTGAAGGCCTAAGTGTTGAGGCTTCAGCCGGGTAGCTAGACCTGCCATCCTTAGGGTGGTCTTCCCCCAAACATTTTGCCTTCCTCCCCTGATTTTTGCTGATCTAGTTTTTGCTGACCACCTACTCAATGCTAGAGCCCCATTTTCCCCTATCTTTTTGATTTTTGAAGGGGGCCATGCCCTTATAATATGTTGATCAACAATCCTCAGCATAGATTGTATTTTATGTGTTTTAGATTGAACACTGATTTTTCTGGCAGATTTCTCCAATTTTGGTATGTAGTTTGAGAATCTTATTGAAAGCCCCTGTAACAGTTGTAATACACAGAGCACTCTGCACTTTACTAGTTTTTTGTACATTGCATGCCTTGCCTAGGAAGCATTACCTCTTCCCAATAGGTTGTGCCTTACAGTTGATCAGGGCCAGACAGGCATTATTTTGTTTTACAGCATCTAGCCTCAGAAAAAATCTGCTTGGCTGTAACTAACTTTATTCTAAATGCTTTAAAGAAAAGGAAACAATTTAGCCTGATAATATTATGAAGAGGGGTTCTAGATCTGTAACTAATTATTTTGCACAGCAAGTTTTTACAATATTGTTTTCAACTTTTTGATGTATTTATTGTTTTAATCAGTTGTTTGCAATATTTCTAAAGTGCAGAGCACTCTGCACTTTATTTGCAAAATGTATACCTCCTTTGAGAAATGTAATTTGCCCTTTTACCGTGTGATTGTATCTGTGTTAGTATAACCAGTCCCAGGGAAATATACTTGGAAGAAAACAGTTTTATCTAAGGTGCTGTGACAATTATGTTTTAATTAGTTGATTCATACGATATTGTTTCTTAATCGCTAAAGTCTTAGTGATCTGAATGTTACTACTTATTGTCTGTCTAGGGTACTGAATGTATTTCTTATATATAATACAAATGTGTGGCTACTGCTTAAGCCAAATAAAGATATTTTGTCTGATTGACTGACTAAACTTGAAGAGAGCGCGCCCGCTTCGCGGGTCGCGCGTTTGTGCCGAAGCAAGAAGTCAGCTGAGAAGTCCCTGGAGCCTGGGGGCGGGGCTGAGAGCCCTTCAAACTTGAAGACAGCGCGCCCGCTTCGCGGGTCGCGCGTTTGTGCCGAAGCAATATGTCAGCTGAGGAGTCCCTGGGGCCTGGGGGCGGGGCTGAGAGCCCTTTAAACTTGAAGAGAGCGCGCCCGCTTTGCGGGTCGCGCGTTTGTGCCGAAGCAAGAAGTCAGCTGAGGAGTCCCTGGAGCCTGGGGGCGGGGCTGAGAGCCCTTTAAACTTGAAGAGAGCGCGCCCGCTTCGCGGGTCGCGCGTTTGTGCCGAAGCAAGAAGTCAGCTGAGGAGTCCCTGGAGCCTGGGGGCGGGGCTGAGAGCCCTTTAAACTTGAAGAGAGCGCGCCCGCTTCGCGGGACGCGCCCGGGCCAAGCCCGGGCCAAGGGCGGGCCCGTCCTTTGCCCGTCAGTGCCCGGAAGAGGCTGGGCTGGGCCACCCCCCTTGGTTTTCTCTTTCAAATTCTTTGTATATGCTTCTCACAAGAGTGTAGTGAGTGCCTTTCTCTTTTTTTCCCTGCCTTACCTATCCTACTTCCCTTGCTAAGCATGGGGAAGCGTAAGGCGCGCACCAGTCCTGATGCTGCAGGTGCTAAATCTAAAAACCTAAAACTTAATAGAGTAGCGCAAGTCCACTCAAACTGTGTCTCAAGAGAAATTGATAACTTGATTGAGGAGGTGGAATCTATTCTTAAGGAAAAGGAGAGCAAGGCCTGCAAGAGACTGAAATCGGGGACTTTACTCCCGTTCCTAACAGCAGCCCCTAACCTTTCTATTGATCCCCAGCCCTTGAATTCCCCTGTGCAAGTTTCTGTATCGCCTAGTCAGTTGGGTTTGCTTAAACCTCTGACTCCCCCAGGTCTAATGGACAACTTTGATGCCACCTCTTACGATCTCATTCTCAGTGGCATCCCTTGCGCTAATCGGTTCTCTACGCTAGACCAGGCTGACTTGGTGGGTGCTAACCAACTTTCGATATCTTCAAACGTTGTCACTCCCTGTGACCCTCCAGGAGAAGACGTACTAACAATAGTCTCTAGCTTAAAACGTGAAGTCGGGGAGCTAAAGGGCATATTGTTTGAGGTTCTCAATCTCTTAAAAAAAAATGATTTACCTCCTCACCGAACTTTGATTCCTGTGCCGGTTCAATCTTCTTGTCCTTTGGGCCCGGTTGCACTGCCTGCTATTTCTTCAACAAGTGAGGACCACAATAAGGGCCCCTCTAATAAGCCAGGCCATAGGATCCAGCCGGCCACTTCAGCAGTACGTTCAGCACCCTCCTCTTTTGACTTTGGCCAAGTTGTGGCCCCTTCTACTCATGTGGCTAATTCAAATTGTATTTATTTGTGCAATGTTCCTTCTCTTACATCCCATAGTAGAGAAGATACCTCCTCCATTGTCAACAAGGTGGCATATTGGATTCGTCATACCAGGGGCTGTGCTTCTATAATTCATTCTGACATTGTTTTTGCTTCTCGAGTACGTGGTTGTCCCGGTGGCCGTGATACCATCAAAATTAACCTCACTAACCCCAAATTAGTTAGGGGACTTTTACAGATGGAAGCCCGCAATACGTTAAGAACTGATTTTGATATACATTTCTGCGAACGCTTGCCTGCTACTGGCCACAAGATCTTGCCCTCACATCCTTTTAGGCCTGAAGGAAGCCCCTGCAGTGTTCCAGTTCCTGCTCCTAAGTCTGGCTTGTTGCCTTTCCCTGTTGATGGGGCTGCTTTGGTTCACAATCCTTAACATAGTGGTACTCATGATCCCGCTACTACAGGGGATACATCTGATGTGGACTGACTACTCTTCCCTAACTATTGCATACCCTGTGGTTCACTTGTACTGTCCCAAAGACCTTTAATCAGCCCAGGTGGCCCCAGCACAAGTGCTTCTTTCTGTACTCCTATAGTTAATTCTAAACTAATTACGGATAATGATCTTGGTACGCTCACTTGCAACACTCCAACTTCTGAAGGGTACTGGCTGTCCTGGAATGTGGCGGGTATTAAGAGTAAACTGCTTGATCCGGAGTGGGGGGCTTTTGTGGAATCTTACTCTATCTGCATGTTCCAGGAAACTTGGGCAATGGGTGGTATGTACAGGCAAGGTTATCGTTCTTTCATAAAAAAGGCAACTCAATCCCCCAGGGGAAGGGCGGTTGGGGGTCTATGTATCTGGATCAAGATGTCTGAGATGGTTAGGGTCAAGGAAATTGCTGTTGATTCTTGTGATATTTTAGCCATAGTAATACAGCCTAGGTCTAGTACCCCTGTGCTGTGTATTAATATCTATAATCGTCCAGGCTCCCTTAATCAACAGTCTGATACCATTTATCGCTTGCATAATGTTCTCTCAGAATTCCATTCTAAATATCGAGTCATTATTGCTGGTGATCTTAACGCCCAAATGGAGCTTGGCTCTGCTTTTGATGAGTCCACTCAGGATGAGGACGTAGTGTGGAACATTCCCCCACTCCAATTTCATCCTACGCCACTCACTCCTTCCCCTAGGGTGTCTCAGATAATAGACCTTGCACTTACCTACGGCCTCCGTTTTTGAAATGGCCGATTTCCTAATGATACCCCTGCTAGGCCCACTTTTTTCAGAGGTAATTATAGTAGTTGCTTGGATTATGTCATCTTGGATTTACGAGTTTGGCACCTCATAACTAATGTAGAGGTGGGTCTTCCCCGCACTAGTGACCATGCCCCACTGCAAATTGCATATAACATAGCTCTGTTTGATCTACCCGCTGGTTTGGTTGGCCGAAGTGTTCTGTCAAAACTTTCCACCAATAAGCTTGCGGTAAAGTGGCCCTCATTTTTTAAATCTGACTTACTGAACCACAAGCTTGGCATTTTGATGACCCGTTACCAACTTTTTGAGGACTCCATTGCATTATCTCCTTCAGAAATTTTGTCCGCCCATGTGGGGTTTTTTGCGGAACTTAAGGAGCTTTTCACTAAACCTTCCAAATCCCAAACAAAATCTTCTGCTCCTAGGTGCAAATGGTTTGACAAAGAGTGCCGGGTGGCCAAGCATCTTCTATCTGAAGCCTTAAAGGCAAAGAACCGGGACGACATTATACATGCAAGAAAGAACTATGGTGGTCATTCTAACCCTGGCGGTAAAAACCGCCAGGGCGACTGACCGCGGTTGCACCGGCAACAGGCTGGCGGTGCACCGCTGGGCATTCTGACCGCGGCGGTTCAGCCGCGGTCAGAAGCGGAAAGTCGGCGGTGTACCGCCGACTTTCCGCTGCCCGTCAGAGTCCTGCATGGCGGCGGAGCGCACTCCGCCGCCATGGGGATTCTGACACCCCCTACCGCCATCCTGTTCATGGCGGTTCGCCCGCCATGAACAGGATGGCGGTAGGGGGTGCCGCGGGGCCCCTGGGGGCCCCTGCCGTGCCCATGCCAATGGCCCGTGCCATGGGCACGGCAGGGGCCCCCGTAAGAGGGCCCCAAAAAGTATTTCAGTGTCTGCCTAGCAGACACTGAAATACGCGACGGGTGCAACTGCACCCGTCGCACCTTCCCACTCCGCCGGCTCAATTCTGAGCCGGCATCCTAGTGGGAAGGTTGATTTGCCCTGGGCTGGTGGGCGGTCTTTTGGCGGCCGCCCGCCAGCCCAGGGCAAATGTCAGAATCACCGCCGCGGTCTTTCGACCGCGGTGCGGTGTTCTGACGGCGATACCTTGGCGGACGGCCTCCGCCGTCCGCCAAGGTCAGAATGACCGCCTATGTGTATACTCTCACTCTATCAAAACTCAAATATGAGGAGCATTTATGGGAGTGTCTGGCGGAGGCTGCTAGCTCTCGCGACGCCAATCTCTTTTGGACTTTGGTTGCGCGTAGCGACCCAGGCCTGTCACCCACTAATGAATGTCATATCGACCCAGGAACCTGGCTCACTTATTTTCGTGAACTGTATGGCTACCGAATGGAGCTTTATGATACTCCCATAGATTACGCACTGTGCCAGCCTGAAATGCTGCCCTTCACCCTAAAAGAAACAGAGATGGCAATTTGTGCTCAAAGATCTGGTAGGGCCCCTGGCCAAGATGGTATTCCTTCGGATTTGTACAAATCAGACCTATCTGTGTGGACCCGTTATATAAACAGGGTATCAAACACTGCCATGGCATCTCGATCCTATCCGCTCTCGTGGAAGATGGCGATTATTGTCCCCGTTCATAAAAAAGGAGACAAGAGCTCCCCTGGGAATTATAGGCCTATCAGTCTATTAGACAACTTGCAGAAAATCTTTTCGTACCAGTTGCTAACTAGATTAAAACAATGGATAATGAAAAATCAGGTATTAAGCCATCTCCAGGCAGGATTTAGGGACAAGATCAGCACTATCGATCAGATCTTCCGATTTACCACCATCAAGTGGAAGTCCGTAGATGCAGATAAAGGCCACTTATTTGTGGCCTTTGTCGACTTGAAGTCTGCGTTTGACCTGGTCCCGCGTGCCAAGCTTTGGGAGGTCCTTAGTACCACCGGTGTTCCGGGTTCCATGATCAATATTATCAAGGATCTTTACTCTGATAATAGTGCTAAAGTCCGTTGGGGTAACATTGGCGATCTGACCCCTGCTTTCCCAACTGCACGGGGCGTGAGGCAAGGCTGTGTCTTGGCGCCCACCTTATTTCTCTTGTTTATTAATGCCTGTTTGCCATATCTTTTAGACTGTCAAAGTGATGCCCCTAGCCTGGGCGGGCAGAAGATCCCCTGTCTTCTGTTTGCAGATGATACCCTATTGCTATCACGTACTGCTATGGGCCTTTCTAAGCTGCTCTCCAGATTCCTGGAGTTTTGCACTGACCATGGGTTATCAATTAATTCAGCAAAAACAAAATACATGGTTTTTGGAGATATTAGAAAAAAAATTAAGAGGCCTGTATATTTAGATGATGTCCCTTTGGAAAGGGTGGGTACCTTTGATTATCTAGGTATCAAAGTGGAAGATTCACATCTTTGGCATGCCCAGCGCCATAAATCTTTATTATGCCTGAAGCAGAGGGCGGGTGGAATTGTCAGATTTGACTCTAGTTCCCCGAAATTTGCAATATCTCCTGCACTGGAAATATACAAGGCTCAAGCTAGGGGGGCCGCCTTATATGGAGCTGAACTTTGGGGCCATTGTAATCTGGCGAATCTGGCTAGGGCGGAAAACCAGTTTTTAAAAATGATGCTAAAGGTTCCAACGAGTACCCCATCCTTGCCCATTCACCTGGACCTAAATCTCTTTTCAATCTCACAGATTGCTGCCCTAAGGCCCCTGCTGTTTTGGATTCGGCTGTGGACAACTGATGCCCAAACCCCTTTTCGGTGTGGCCTCCTAAATGTGGTGGGCCGTGATTCTAGTATTAAATCTAAATGGTGTGTTTTTGTTGAACAATCTTTTTCCCGTCTGGGGTTAGGTTCCTATTGGCATGATCCTATTTCTATTCCTAAAAATGCTGCACAGCTGTTAAAGGATGCTTATTGGCATAACGTTCAGGTTGGACAATTTGCTGGTTCTATTCCATTGTCTATGTCCGACAATTTTTTACTTGTTAAATGCCATTACGAATTTGAGCCCTTTTTGGATGCAAAGTTATCTCCATTTGCTCGTGCCCTTTTTATTAGGTTTAGGATTGGGTCTCTCCCTCTGTGCTGCCTTACGTACAAATGGTCCAGCTCAACTAAAGGTTGCCCGATGGGTTGCAAAAGTGAAGAAACTGTTTCACACGTTTTCTTCCACTGTCAAGCATATCACAAACAAAGAGCACTTTGGCTCATCCCGCTCTTCAAACAATTAGGAGTTAGATCCTGTCTCCATGCTGAGAGAATTTTAAAATGCGACCCGTCTGTCCAGATAGCTCTACCAGTGGCAAGTTTTCTCGAGTCTATCTGGAGGTTGAGATTAGCAAGTTTCAGGGACAAAATGGTGTAGTTACTGTTTAGTTATATCTATGTATATTTATTTGTCTTGGATGTATTATTGTAGCTTGCTTTTTCTTGTACAGGACATGGAACTTGACTTGGTTCCTTATGGATTACTCATAGACCTACGGAACTGTTCCCTTATTTTATGTTGTGAGAATTTGAAAGCGAAAATCACCCACCCAGACAGTTTTTTAATGGGGGGAAAAAAGGGTAAAATTCTTGCATTATTTGACATCTGAGATCAGTAATTTCAAGGAGCAAGAGTGGGGAATTAATTTTTAGATTTATCTATTTATATTTATCAAATTGGATGTGTGATTGCTCCACAGTATACAGATATTGGTGTGTTATATTTTTAACTAGTGCTGATTCATAGAATTATTCTCATTTTTGGGTATTGCTTTTTATTATATTAAGTGATGTTTATCTGACTGCTTATTCCTTGTTTGTTTTTAAAACTTGTCTTGTCCCTTTTAACTGTACTTTTACCTTATTTTTTTTAGTGTCTCCCTGTTTTTAGAAGTCCTCTCTTTCTTTGTTGTGTATTGTACTTTAATGGTTTGTTTTTACTCACCGAAATAAAGTAATAATGTATGTATGACTGAGTTTACCAGATGAGAAAATGCAGTTTAGCGAGTAGCGACCAAATAGGCCTTTCACTCACTCTGAACTTGATTGCTGATTCTGGAGCTAGTGCAGCTGCTGCTAATCACGAGTGGTGGGGTTAGGGGGATGGTAGTGGGGGGGTACAGTCAGGGGGAGTTTAAAAATAAAAAATAAGAACTTACTTGCGCTATGGTTCCAGCCGTCTCGGTGCTCCTCGTCCTCCTGGCAGTCACTGGGTCACAACTGCAGGCTCCCAATCAATTTGCTGCTCTCATGCAATATAAGCATGAGAGCAGTGCAGGGATTGGCCTGAGCACCTTGTTTGATGCTCGTTCAGCCACAGGGAGCACGTGCCACTTCTCCACCTCGCTGTGCAACACAGCTGGGTTGGAGAAATGTAAGTGCACATGTCTGTTTAGCCAGCAAAACTGACAGGTACACTTTACAGTGCCCACCACTCCTCCTCCCTATGGCCTTGCCCCGCCCTAGACTTGAATGGCTCAGACAGTGACAAATAAAATGATAATACAATTAATTTATTATCATTTTGTCACTGTCTGCCTGAGCAGTGGGGGGCCCATGGCTAGAACCCCTTTCCCCCAGATCTCCATGACAACTTTTGGTGCTGTGGATGGGCCACTTAACAGGCAGATGTTCCATGGTCAGTGTTTTATGTAGGCAAAGTCATGCTTCTGGATCACTGATCGGCAGTAATTAAAAACGCTTGAAATGGATCTTGATCGGGCCATATTTTATATCCAGTTGTTCCTTATCTTTACAGGCAAAACCACCTTTCCTAACAATGCCTCCCTAATATGTAACAGCAATGCAGTCCCTGTTCACAATTAACATGTTTTATTTCATATTGTTTTATCATAGACTATTTTGTTTTTCTCGATGCAGTGTTTCTGTAGTTTATATTCTGGAACATTTGCACATATGAAAGTTTCCAGAGATCAGATTCCAGCTCTGTCATCCTTCTCCACTGATGAAAACCACAGGAGATATAAGAAGTATGCAGCGAATAAATTCATAAGGAGACTCACGCCAAATGTCTAGCTTGGTTCCAAGAGCTTGAGTACTAGCTGAGATATGAGAGCATTTTTCATGGATATCATGCAGCAAACATCAGGTAACAATATGGTAAAGCCTCTTCAAACTTAAAAAGTGCTATTGTTGCTAAAGAAGCCAGGGAACTTACTGTTTTCTTGGAGAGGTAGGCAGTCCCTAATACAGTCTCTGGTAAAAGCCCCATCAGGATTCAGCCAACATTTAGCCCACAGTAACAGGGACACGATTTTCATCTGGTCCTCCACAAAATTCATACCCAATTCCTCATGTGAGATAAAATTGACATTATTTTTTGGAATAGTCAATAAATGACAGGCAAAATAATTTTCAACCCACTGCAAGGGGCCTACGTCTTGATAGCCACAAACCCCTGCCACATAAATAGCAGTGGAGATACATCTTCCTTAAACAAATTAATCATTTCAGGGAGAAGTTTGTGTTTAAAGGTAAGCAAAACATTACCTCAAAATTCCTCATCATCTGTTGAGATTTTAAATTCACTAGGGAACTCCAAGAAGTGTTAGAACTAAGAGCCAGATGTATCAAAAGAATTTATCCATTTTGTTTCTATGGGAAAATGTGTTCGTACATATGGCCCTAAAAGTGATCCCCAGATAATTACAACTATGTGTTTGCTGCACAACAGTCTCCCCTCGTCTATGAGTCATAGTTTTTAGGTTCCCTGGGCCACAAGACACAACCAAGGTTTTAGCTTGATTGATTTTTAAATCCAACCCCTCAATAAAATCATTAAAATAATTTATCAGCGCTTGCAAGCTCTGCTGTGCTGGCTATTAAAACAGCATCATCTACATATAAAAGAATTGGAATAGGGCACCCTACAATTCCAGGAATGTCCGCAGCTACCCAATTTAAATGTTCCAAAAACCCATTCATACACACCAAAAATAATAGAGGTACTAAAATGTGCCCCTACTTTACCCACCTTTAGAATGGCTAAAATGGGATGACAGCTCTCCCTGGGGACCATATCTAATGGCTATTTTAAATCATGGTGCAAACGCTTAATCAAAATAAGCAAATTGGGATCAAAACCCGTAAATTCCATTATAGCCCAAAGTTTATCTAGATTTACCAGGTCAAAGGCACTGGATAAATCAATAAAGTCTAGATGGATAGAACATATTTACTGATAATGAGGTGTACGTTCAAGGCTTGTTCCTTTTCATTATCAAGGATTGTGGCTAACCGCAGGTTGGCTGCTTAGTAGGTTGTTCGTTTGCACTTCGAATCTTCCTCTGACCATAATCTGAGATTGACTATGTATCTAAGGCTCAGGACAAAGTCCAAGATTCTGGCAGTGAATTTTCTATCCAAGAGGAATCATCACAATGAAGGCACTATCAGTGAGGAGGAAGTGATTCTTTTAGAGAAGGACACTGACATGCTGATAGTGCATCAAGAGGAATCTGGATTTCAGATTGGAGCTGGAAAGCTTCCCATTGGAAACACTGAGCTCTGGGTTGCCTGAAACTCATGCAGCCTGTGTTGCCTGCCATAAGTGGTGTCACAGGGTGTAGGGTCAATACTGAAAACCTTATGCCTATAAATTTATTTCATTTACTTACAGACAATTTATTTTTGGATGAGATCGTTGACCTGACTAATTTGTATGCTGAAAGTATTTTATGAACAACAGTACGAGGCAGAAGCTCTAATCTAGAGCTAGCCAGTGGACACCCACAAATCTGGATGAGGTGAAAACGTTCTGGTGTTTAACTTTGTTGATGGTATTGATAAGGAAGTCGTCGACGTCTTCATATTGGTCTACTAGTCCTTTGATGATGCTAGCACTCCTGGTCCTTAGTAAGTAAACTCACAACGGGACGAGTATAGGTCGACGAATCTTTTGAATCGCCTGGAATATCCTAGTCATGCAGTGACCATTGAATCAATAACTAACATCAATAATCAGGAAAACACTCTATGAAAACACAATGTTAAACCATACTAATCAAAAATAACCACTACTCAGAAAAGGGTTCACAAGTTTTATTTCCCTATTGCTTACAATTCTAGTTCATCCGTTATTTCAAACTTTATTCAAATAAACTCTTTATTAATTCATTAGTTAAAAGACATTGACCCTCATCACAACCCTGGTGGTAAATCCCACTTACCGCCGTGCTGAGGGCCGTCAAGATACCATGGCTGCGGCGGAAATCCGCTACAGGTATTACGACCCACAGCTCGTAATCTGACACAATCCAGACATCCACACAAGTCCTCCACACCAAAGGTCAGTGATGAACTGGCAATAGGAAAACCTACACCGTCACGCCAACAGAACTACGCCCACACTATCACGACCCACGAATCTTGCAGCGGTCATTCAACCGCGGTAATCCATTGGCGGTACACACTGCCACGCTCAAAATACACACACATTTACAATACACAACCACATTGGACAATTCAAAATACACACACCTGATGCACATACACACACCACACCAACATACCGACAACACTATAAAACACACACCCACATTACCCACAACCCCTTACAACAATGTTCTTGGAAGAAGCAGAGAGAGCGAGAGAATAGCAAACACAACTCCAGCATCCACAGGCACACAACAACATCACTTATACAACATCCACGCACCTCATACAACACACACCAGCACAACACATCACACAGCAAAACAAACAGCACTTCACACATAACCCACATTACCATCATGGCACCTCAAAAACACCCCAGGTTTTCTGAGGAGGAGCTCAGGCTCATGGTGGAGGAAATCATCCAGGTAGAGCCACAGCTATTCTGATCACAGGTGCAGCAGACATCCATTGCAAGGAAGATGGAGCTATAGCGGAGAATGGTCGACATGGTCAACGCAGTGGGACAGTATCCAAGAACACGGGATGACATCAGGAAGAGGTGTAACGACCTACGGGGGAAGGTGCGTTCCATGGTATCCAGACACCAGTTCGCAGTACAGAGGGTTGTTGGTGTACCCCCACCTCCTCCCCCACAACTAACAACATTGGAGGAGCAAGTCTTGGGGATCATGCATCCTGAGGGCCTCGCAGGAGTAGCAGGAGGACTGGACTCTGGTAAGGCAAATCTTTACTAGTATATCACCCCCACCCTACCTGCATGCTATCACAAACTCCTAGCCCAACCTCACACCCATCACCCCAACATCCCACAGATACCCCACTATCACAATCCACACATCCCAATACCAAGCCCTGCATGTTACACCAATGCATGGACCCCCATCACCAAAGCATGTCCAGTACAGATACTCACCCAGGCACCAAAATCAACAATCACACAAGGCCAAAGACAATAAGCCAAGCACGGGAGTAGAGGGTAACTCACACATTGGACAAGATGCAACACACAGATACAATAACTATGCATTTACCCCGCAACAGGACCCCTACCCAACGTCACCGGACAGGAGGTACCAGACATATCCAGTCCCCCCACAGAAGAGGCCCACAGTCATGACAGCAGCTCTGCACGCCTGGATCAAGATGACCAGCCCGGCCCATCAGGGACCTCTGGACCGTCGGTTCCCATGCCACTGTCACAAACAACCACTGAACATCCCCCTCAGGAAACACCACCACAGCACCCACCCAGTAGGCCCATCCCTCTGTCCCCAGGACACATCAATCAGCAGTGTGTCCACCACTACAGGGACCCCAGGCTAACCCACCAACCCAAGACAATCAGGGACCTGGGGTCAGTGGCAGTGGGCACACAGTTCGGGGGACAGAGGCACAGGACAACAGGGAAGCTGGGAGGACTGTTGTGCGACAGGCCCAGGGAACCCACTCTCCACGAGGCACTCTCCAACATCATGGGAGCATACCATCATTCCCAGGAGACCATGGGCACAGTACTGGCCAAGTTTCAGGAGACCCAGTGGCTGCAGGAGGAACACTACCTGAAGATCAGGGAGGACTTGAAGTCCATTAACAACACCCTGGTCACCATTGCAGGGGTGCTGGCAGACATGGTCAACACCAAGAGGGACACAGAGGCACACCAACGGGCCCATGACACTAGCCTGAACGATGAACAGCCCTCTACCTCAGCCAGCGCTAGTGGACAGGAGGTCCCACCACAGGACCAATAGGCCACCAGCACCCCACACCCTGCAGAAGGAGAACCACCACACAAGCGATCCCTGAGATCCAGGAACAAGACAGAGAACATTCCAAGACCCCCGCCAGGAAATAAGACTCTCCTGATTGTTACCCTTCTGTCCCACTCTGTTACCCTGTCCACCTTGAACTGCCATTACTCCACTTCCTATGCCCCCTTGGGCAATGCACCTGTGATACCAATACACTGGACTCCACCATGGGCATTCCTTGACCATCACCCCAGCCCATTGCACAGCCCCCTCCACTTATTGGCATAGAAATAAACACCCTTGAATCGCAAATCAATCTGGAGTCAGTCTGTACTTTCACAAATGTGTAATTGCAACCTATCTGAAAAATAGCAATGTCAATGTTCATTTCCACATACCAATGTTGGACAGTTGTTGGGCAGCAGTGGACAAGTAGACATAGCAGAAGGCAGAAAGTGGTACAGATCTGTAAAATGGAAAGCCAAAGTGAACTGTTCGGGTCCATACACAGAGGTAAAAAGGCAGAATCATGCAATGTCCTACAGTAGTATGATATGAGAGGAGAAGTGCCAGTCTCTTACTTGTGTCACACTGGAAGTATTGCATGATGATGTTGTTTCGGTTGTCTATATCTTCTTCTTCTGCCTCCTATTCTTCACTGTGCACAGGCTCCACAGTTGCCACAAGACCACCATCAGGCCCATCCTCCTGCAGCAAAGGCACCTGGCGTTGCAAAGCCAGGTTGTGCAACATGCAGCATGACACGATTATCTGGCACACCTTCTTCGGTGAGTAGTATAGGGAGCCACCTATCAGATGGAGGCACTGGAACCTGGCCTTCAGGAGGCCTAAAGTATGCTCAATTATCCTCCTAGTTCGCCCATGTGCCTCATTGTAGCGTTCCTCTGCCTTTGTCCTGGGATTCCTCACTGGGGTCAGTAGCCTTGACAGGTTGGGGTAACCAGAGTCACCTGCAAATATCGAAGGACAACTGTGAGACATACACCAACCCTTAGGGACTCTACCATACCTAGACACCTATGTAAACTGTGTTGGGACCTTGGGCTCACCTATTAGCCACACACAGTGCCTCTGGAGTTGCTCCATCACATAAGGGATGCTGCTATTCCTCAAAATGTAAGCGTCATGCACAGAGCCAGGATACTTGGCATTCACATGGGAGATGTACTGGTCTGCCAAACACACCATCTGCACATTCATAGAATGATAGCTTTTGCGGTTTCTGTACACCTGTTAATTCCTGCGGGGGGGACAAATGCCACATGTGTACCATCAATTGTCCCAATTGCCCAGGGCATAGAAGTCACCTTTCACTGTGGGCAAATCCTCCACCTGGGGGAAAACGATGTAGCTGTGCATGTATTTCAGCAGGGCAGACAACACTCTGGACAACAATTTAGAGAACATTGGCTGTGACATCCCTGATGCTATGGCCACTGTTGTTTGGAAGGACCCACTGGCCAGGAAATGGAGTACTGACAGGACCTGCACAAGAGGGGGGATTCCTGTGGGATGGCGGGTAGCTGACATCAGGTCTGGTTCCAGTTGGGCACACAGTTCATGGATTGTGGCACAATTAAATCTGTAGGTGATAATGATGTGTTGGTCTTCCATTGTCGACAGGTCCACCAGGGGTCTATATACCGGAAGATGACGCCATCCCATCATCTGCCCCAGCAGACCTGCCCTATGGAGGAGAGGGGTGAGCAGAGGGTCACACACCACATAGCTTGCACAAGGGTGTTTTGAACAAGTGTTTTGCACTGTATGTCCGTATTCCTGCTCAAAAGTGCTGTGACACAGTTAGTTGCCCTGCCATGTGGCTCCCTGAAATGGCGGCTGCCTGACCTGTAAAGAGGGACAAGGGGAAATGAGGTAACTACGCTGGCGTTGTGCAGCGTCGCGGTAGGCGGACGAAGATCGTGGCGCAATTCAGCATTGGTTATCATTGGGCCCTATGGGTTCCAGGATCCAATGACAATGTACGCCGGCGGTGATGGTACGCACTGCTGTGGATGTGACCGCCATTTTCTATCTGTTCACTCACTTGATACCTGACCTTCAACAGGAGAGGACCTACACTGCAAGTGCTGCTGTAACCTGAGTCTGGAAGCGGCAATGGCTACAGTGTCTGGGGAAATGGACCCTGCCTTCACTGCGGAGGAGTTGGAGAAACTGGTGGATGGGGTCCTCCCCAGTACACGCAACTCTACGGTCCACCAGACAAACAGGTGAGTACACTGTGAGCATGATGGATGGGACATGAATGTATGGAGTGGCGTTGATGTAAGATAGAGGTGGGGAGGGCAGAGGGCAGCATGTGACGATGGTCAGTGTATGTGTTTGTGGGCCAGGGTGGGAGGTTGTGGCCAATCAGTAAGAATAACTGGACGGGGGAGTAAAATCCATTCTTACTTTACATTTCCTCTAGGTCAGCACCCACCAGAAGAAGGGTATTTGGCGTGCCATCGCCAAGGAAGTGCGGACCCTGGGGGTCTACCATAGACGGAGCACCCACTGCCGCAAAAGATGGGAGGACCTGCGCCGCTGGAGCAAGAATGCAGCAGAGGCCCAGCTGGGGATGGCCTCCCAACGTGGAAGGGGTGTCCGTCGCACCGTGACCCTCCTGATATACCGAATCCTGGCAGTGGCATATCCGGAGTTGGATGGGCGCTTGAGGGCATCACAGCAGCCACAAGGTGGTGAGTACAGTCTCATGCAGCTGACTCTGTGCACTTTAGGAGGTTTCTGGGTGTGGGAAGTGGGCTGTGGGTTCCCCTAGGCCAGGGCAAACGTGTCAGGGTAGATCCATTGTTAGGCAGGCTCAGTGCCAGTCCAACCCCAAAAGTGGTAGTGGCCCTCCACACCTAATCAGGCTCCTGTGGGATCCAGGTGTGCATCAAATGGGTCTAGGAACAGTCCCCCATGGGCATGTGATTTTCCCCTGAACTGTTAGTGCATGGCCTAGTGCATAGGGCTGCTCCCTGTGTGTTGTGTCCACCAACGGTGGTGTTGTTGCAGGCATTGACCATCGTTCTCCTCTGTCTTTCCCCCCCTTTTTGTTTTGTCACCCTGTCCTTGTGTGCATTAGCATCATCTGGCGGAGGAGCAGTGGCACCGGAGCAGGAGGGAGCTGCAACCCGCATGGCCCTGGTGGGTGAATGTACGGAGTCTGAAGGCACCAGTGGGACAGAGGGCAAGGGTAGCTCCACGACGGGGACAGGAGGAGACACCAGCGACAGGGACTCCTCCTCTGATGGGAGCTCCCTTGAGGTGGCGGGCACCTCTGTGCCCACCGCATCAACAGGTACAGCCGCCAGCAGCCCCTCATCGAGTTTACCGTGCCCGCTCACCCAGGAGGCTGGGCATCTCCTTCGCCCCAGGCACCTCAGGCCCTGCCCCAGTCAGCATTGCTGCCCTCAGTGAGGAGGCTATTGACCTCCTGAGATCCCTCACTGTTGGGCAATCAACCATTTTGAATGCCATCCAGGGTGTCGAGAGGCATTTGCAGCAAACAAATGCATACCTGTAGGGCATTCATTCTGGAGTGGCAGCCCAACAGAGAGCATTTCAGGCTCTGGCCTCAGCACTGATGGCAGCCATTGTCCCTGTGTCCAGCCTCCCCCCTCCAACTTCCACTACCCAGACCCAATCCTCTGTACCTCAGCCTATCCCAGGCACACCATCAGACCAGCATGCACACTCATCAACACACAAGAGTGGACATGGCAAACATAAGCACCACATGTCCCACAGGCACTCACACAAGCACCATCCCCATGCAGACACACCAACTTCCACTGTCTCCACTGTGTCCCCCTCCTCCACATCCTCCTCCTCCCTCCCAGTCTCGTCTCCACTCACACCTGCATGCACTACATCCTCAGCTACTACCTCCATCACCAGCACGCCCATCACCACACACCGCTCACGTGCAATCACCACCCCCACTACCATGCACATGTCCCCTGTGTCCTCTTCCAGTGTGTCTGTGAGCCCTCCTCCCAAAGTACACAAACGCCAGCACACACCCACTCAACAGCCATCCACCTCACAATAGCCTCCAGCCCATGCACCCTCACCCAAGCTCAGCAGACGTACACCTCCTACAACCACTACCTCTTCCTCCACTCCCAAACCCCCTCCAACATCCCGTCCCAGTGTGTCTAAAAAACTTTTCCTGGCTAACATTGACCTCTTCCCTACACCTCCCCCTGTCCTTCCCCTAGGGCCAGGATGTCCAGATCCCAGCCCAGCACCTAAGCCACGAAATCCTCGAGCACTGTGGTCCCTCCAAGTCCAGTGACATTGTGGGCCGCACCCATCAGGGCTGCCAGTGTGCCACCTACACCAACCACCCAGCAAGGCCTCCTCCAAGACAAAAAGAGGACAGTGCCAAGGTCCCAGCAGCGACTTCCAAGGTGGGGAAGGGACACAAGGCTAAAGGGAAGACAGCTCAGGAAATGGAGCCTCCGGGTGAGGGACTGGTGACACCCCTTCTGCAAGACAGAACAGCAACCTGTACGGAGGTGGCCACCGCCGCAACCACCGCCACCTGCACTGCCACCTGCACCGCCACCTGCATGCCCATCTGTACCGCCACCTGCATGCCCACCTGCACACCCACCTGCATGCCCACCTGCACATCTGCTGCCTCTGCTATAGTCCCCAGCATCATCCCCAGTGGGCAGCCATCAGAGGCTGCAGGAGACGTCCTGGTGTCTCCATCCACAGGTGCTGACACATGCACCACCGCTAGCGTCTCTGCCGCTGACACCGCCGCAACCACCGTCACCTGCCCCGCGACGTGATCAGACAGTGCTACCACAGCTGACATGACCATCATCCCCAGTGGGCAGTTGTCCGAGGCTGCAGGAGATGTCCTGGACCCTGCACAGAGTACATGAGGCACCACAACCAGCACTAGCAGTATCAGCAGTTGGCAGGCTATGTCGCCGCAGGGTGGAGTGTGTCTCTGCCTCCATGGAGTATCATGCTACCTGTTCCCAGGATATCTCGTGGCTCTGACACCCAGGTGCGAGAATGGGAACTGCCACACACCATGTGCAGCACTCTGGGCACAAAGCCCCCTCCAGAACCAGTGGAGAGATACATCCACTACCCCAGTCCTTGGCAGGATGAAGCACTCTGGGCACTAAGCCCCCTCCAGAACCAGTGGAGAGATACACCCACTGGATAGACTGTGGTCTTGAACTCCCCAGGACCAGGCAGTGGGCAAACCACCCACTTGAGAGGCTTGAGAGACTGTGACTTTGCACTCCCCAGGAGCAAGCAGTGGGCAAACAATCCACTTGAGAGACTTGAGAGACTGTGGCTTTGCACTCTCCAGGACCAAGCAGTGGGCAAACCACCCACTTCAGAGACTGTGGCCTTGCACTCCCCAGGACCAAGCAGTGGGCAAACCACCCACTTCAGAGACTTGAGAGTCTGTGGACTTGCACTCCCCAGGACCAATCAGTGGGAAGGCCACCTACTTGAGAGACTTGTGAGACTGTGGCTTTGCACCTTCCCAGGAGAAAACAGTGGGCATGGAGCCCCCTCTTGGAGCAGTGGCGTCGTCCCATCATCCGGCTGAGGTGCCCCCCCTCCCCTTCCCCCTGAGGAGCTTGTGTTTTTTTCAACCTGATGCCCCTGCAGTGTTCTCTCCATTTTGAGGCAGGTATCATGTGTGGGCTTTGCCCATGGATTTTGGGACCACTGGTCCACGGACAATGAATGGAACACTATCCAGACTTGTGTAGTTGCTGTACATATTTGTATATAATGATCTCTTACAGACCTGTTTCCCTATCTGTATTTTCAATGATTACACTTGTTAAACTCATTTCATTTTGTCCTTGAGTTCTTCCATAGGGTTACAGGGTGTATATGTAATGTTGCTGCATGTATTTGTGTGTATGGCGTTGGGGGTAAAGTTGGGGGTAAAGGTGGGTTGTTGCGTGTGTATGTCACTCTTTTTCCTCCCCCCTCCCCTGTGTACTAGGTGCAGTACTCACTGTGGTTGTCGCCACTGTCTTTGATGTTCGTGGTAGAAGAGGAGGTAAACCAACATTGGTAGAACCTATAACTCGGGCTCCATGGCGTCCTGGTTCCTCATTGGGTGTCGAGAGGTGAGTGGTTTCCCTTCTGTGTACTGTTTCCGCCGTGCTTTTGATGGCGTTGGTACTGCCCCGGAAAAGAAGATTGGTGCTTTGTAATACAGAGGGCAGTACATTGTCTTCCGCCTGTCTGTTGGCAGTTACCACCGCGGTTTTTGTTTCTACCGCCGTGGCGGTCGGAGTGTTAAAGTGGCTGTCTGTGTTGGCGGTTTCGGCCATGGTCGTGATTCCCTTTTTTTACCACCGGCATGTTGGCTGTATTACCGCAGCTTTAACACCAACTGCCAGGGTTGTAATGAGGGCCCTTATTTCTTAAAGAAAACAAATGCGACAATGCAATACCATAAGCTATGAATACCAGCATTAATAATGTAATTCAGCAAGTAAGTTCATCAGTCATTTGTCACCGTCAATGTCACCCCTAACAGCCTACCTCACCAAGTTTAGCATTAGCATGGGGGTCTTCATGCAAAAACAATTTGGAGGAAACATTAATTTGGAAACATCTACCTAAGTAATAATCTCTATAAGCAGCGCAGTTTGAACCTAGAAGAAAAGGCAAAAAAATCATCAGTCACATTTTCATAGCTGCCTATCTAGGGTGGATCAGTAACAAGTCAGTCTTCATCTTCAGGTTATCAGTCAGCTACGGATCAGGCTCACAGTGTATGAACCCAATATCAGCACCTCTGACAGCGTCTCCTGACGTCATCAATTTTCTCCCCGCAATTCTGATTCCTCGCCCCTTGTCATGACTTTTTATTAGGGTCTCCCAGTACATCCCCCTAATTGCTAATTGGTCAGTCAATCAGCAGATATGACTTTAACCTATAGCTTTTGTTTACCAACTCTACTAATTTTCATAAATTCCAAGTTACGCGAAATGGATTGGTTCTTCATGCGATGTCCTCATCATCCGGCCCTTCAGGTATCAAAATTGTTGCATATGGCTCTCCAGTCAGTGCCTCTATTGTTCAAGGCCTGGGAAAGTACATTTAGCCTGCTCTACACATAATTGTATCAAATTGTCTTCATCATCTCCTGTCAGCCGGTACATTGCAGAAAATTCTAGCTAAGTAACTTGAACTTCGAACGGGTCAAGGCTGCAGTCCATGATTTCCAGTCCTTTGCAAGGCGTCCGGTTTCTCCATGTTCAGAGTGTGCGAAGCCCAGTAAAACTAGGCCTTTAGTTCAGCTAACTTAATAATACAAAACAGAGGTTACTCGTCTCATTATGACATATTACTACATTTTCCTCATATATTTTCAATATTTTGCCCATTTTCAGTCATTTTATTACACATGGTGACCAAACCCCGAGGGCACATTTTTCAAATGTGCATTATTTTTCTACGATTAATATCTCTATGCATTTTCTCATTAGTAACAACATATAAATTGTTAATAATTTTCTTAATTAGCATATCTGCTTCAGCAATGACAACTGCTATATTTCCTGCAACCATGAGTCATGATTGGTATTTGTTTCTGCTTCAGGTGTTACATGTTGTTGATTCAGAATTGCTATCAGATCGCCCTGATTGTGGCAGTCTCTTCAAGGTTCATCTTGTCTTGATCATTTTATGGATCACTTTTATGTCATCTGTCTTCAGGGAAAGAAATAGCTCAGGATGAGACTTTAGTCAAGATGGCACTGCATGTCTTTACTGGTGTTTCAGGGTGTAGAGTGAATACTGAAAGCGTTTTGCCTATATATTTCTTTCAGTTGTTTATGGATGATATATTTTTCGATTAGATTGTTGAGCAGACTAATGTGTATGCTGAACAGTATTTGAGGGACAGCAGTGCCAGACTTAAGCCCCACTCTAAAGCTAGAATTTGGACTCCCACAAATCTGGATGAGTTGAAGATGTTCTTATGTTTACATTTTTTGGTGGGCTTGATAAGGAAGCTGTCACTATCTTCATATTGGTCTACTAGTCCCTTGACGGCAATGGCTATGCTTCCTGTAACCATGAGTCGAAATAGGTATTTGCTTGGGATGCCTCATTTTGTTGATAATGCTTCAGCGTTGCCACAAGAGCACTCTGATTGTAACCGTCTTTTTAACCGCTACTGTGCCGCGGACGAGGTGATCTTGTCCAAGGCACCGGTTCCCCAGTGCCTTGGACGAGATCACCTCGTCCTGCTGTGGGCCCCCAGGGGGAGCACTAGCGCTCCCCCAATGCCCAGGCACACCCCTCCCCTTGGCAGGGATGGAAGGTGAATCGCTTACCCTTCCACCCCCTCCCCCGTCACCCCTGTGGTGTCTGATGCCTTTGCTGACCTCATCAGAGGCCTTCCCTCCGGCGCTAAAAGCTCAGCTTCCAGCACCCGATCGGAGGAGAAATACAAAGCATTTCTCCTCCGATTATGTGGAGGGGGCAGAGAAGCCTGAAAGGCGAGGAAAGGCCTTTCATCTCCTTTCAGGCTTCTCTGAGCATTTCTGCTGCCCGTCACGATGCGATCGGGCAGCAGAAATGCCACTAGACACCAGGTATTGTTTTTTGTTTATTGGATAAGGAGAGCGGCCCCTTGGGCAAGGGGCGCTCTCCAGGGGGGCAATTTGTTTTTTGGCTGTTTCTGCCCCCCCGGGGGCAGAACGGCCTAATACAATAAGGCTGATCTGCCCCCGGGGGGGCAAAAACCCCCCCAGGACAACAGGGATTGGTTTTTTTTGTGTTTTTTTGTGTTTTTTTATTTGTGGGGAGCGACCCCTTAGGCAAGGGTCGCTCCCATGGGGGCAAAAAAAATTCTAGGCCATTTCTGCCCCCCTTGGGGGCAGATCGGCCTATTTTTATTAGGCCAATCTGCCCCCCTTGGGGGCAGAAACTACTAGACACCAGGGATCTTTTTTTTTTTTATATGTACACATAAGAGGAGCGGGCCTTTGGGCAAGGGCCGCTCCCCAGGGGGGGAAAATAATTTTACGTCTGTTTCTGCCCCCCCCGGGGGCAGATCGGCCTAATATAATTAGGCCGATCTTCCCCCATGGGGGGCAGAAACCCCCTTAGACACCAGGTATTATTTTTTGTTTGTTTGTTTTTTGTTTGTTATATGTGGGGAGCGACCCCTTAGGCAAGGGTCGCTCCCCTGGGACAAAATTAATTCTAGGCTGTTTCTGCCCCCCAGATCAGCCTATTTCTATTAGGCTAATCTGCCCCCAAGGGGGGGCAGAAACCACTAGACACCAGGGATTTTTTTTTTTTTTTGTCAGTTTCACTTGATGGGAGCGACCCTTTAGGCAAGGGTCGCTCTCCTGGGGTGGGGGAAATTTTTTTTTAGGCCATTTCTGCCCCCCTTGGAGGCAGATCAGCCTATTGTAATTAGGCTCATCTGCCCCCGGGGGGGACAGAAACCTCTAGGCACCAGGGATTTTTTTGTTTTCTTTTGTTTTATTTTTTTATATGTGCGGAGCGACCCATTAGGCAAGGGTTGCTCCCCTGAGGGCAAAATTTATTCTAGGCCGTTTCTGCCCCCCTTGGGGGCAGATCGGCCTATTTCTATTAGGCTAATCTGCCCCCAGAGGGGACAGAAACCACTAGACACCAGGGATTTTTTTTTTGTCAGTTTCACTTGAGGGGAGCGACCCCTTAGGCAAGGGTCGCTCTTCTGGAGGGGGGGTGCAAATTTGTTTTAGGCTGCCTATTTTTAGTAAGCCGATCTGCCTCCAAGGGGATCCACTAGGCACCAGGGATTTTTTTTTGCGCCAATTTCACGCAAGGGGAGCGACCCATTAGGCAAGGGTCGCTCCCCTTGGGGGGGAAATTTATTTTAGGTCATTTCTGATCCCCTTGGGGGCAGATCAGCTTATTTCCATTAGGCCGATCTGCCCCCGGGGGACAGAAACCACTTAGGCACCAGGGATTGGTGTGTGTGTTTTGTTTGGGGGGCAGCCCCTTGGGCAAGGGTCGCTCCCTATGGGGGCACATTACTGTTGGCCATATCTACCCCCTTGGGGGCATATCGGCTTATTTTTGGAAGGCCCATCTGCCCCCAAGGGGGGCATAAAGCCCACCAGAGACCAGGGAAGGTTTTTTTTCAAAACAAGGGGGGTGGGGGTTTGGCCATACCCCCACCGCAAATAAATGGGGCCAAAGTTGTTCTGTCCACCAGTGGGCAGGTGGGGCAATTACCCCCGATCCACATCCCGGGGGCAGGAAGTCTACTAAATACCAGGGATTTTTTTTTAAAGATAGTGGGGTGGTGGCTACCAACCAGTATGGGCATGGTTATGCCCCCACCCCAACTGAAGGGGGTAACAGTCTTTCAGCTCTCCCCTGGACATTAAAACATCTTAGCCCACGGCAAGCAAGTGGACATTTGATTATTTGGGGTATTGGTTTTACATTTGGGCCATGAGAGCTTGGCTAACTCTCAAAATCGTCCCACTTGGAATGATGAGGGCTGCGCTTTTTGGACTTTGGGACGCTGCCATGTAGAAAAATCCACAAGACCTAGACACATCTGAAAACTAAACATCTTGGTGAGTCCAGGGTGGTGTGCTTCACATGCACCCCGCACCATGCTCTTACCCACAATGCCCTGAAAATCTCCAACTTTGCTGGAAATTAGACATTTTTCCCACATTTTTATGATGGAACCTACTGGAATCTGCAGGAATCCACAAAATTCCTACCATCCAGCATTGTCTCATCTATACCGATAGAAATTCTGCCCCACTTGTTAGTCTAAAAATGTATTTTTCCAAACTGCCCTTTTGGACCCGCTTTGGTTCCTCATCAATGTTGACATGTTTTTGGCTCTTCCCTGTCACAGGCACTTGGCCCAACTACACAAGTGAGGTGTCATTTTTACCGGGAGACTGAGGGGAACATTGGGTGGTAGTAAATTTGTCCCGGTGTGGTGATCCCACACAGAAATGTGGGAAAAATGTGATTTTTTAGCTAAATTTGAGTTTTGCTGAGGATTCTGGGTAAGAAATCACTGGGGTATCCACGCAAGTCACACCTCCCTGGACTCCCTCGGGTGTCTGGTTTTCAGAAATGTTGGGTTTGGTAGGTTTCCTTGTATGGCTGATGAGCACAGGACCAAAAAACAGGTAGTTTTTTATTTGATATTTTTGATGTGTCCAGATAGTGTTTTGGGGCATTTCCTTTCGCGGTCACTGGGCCTACCCACACAAGTGAGGTACCATTCTTATCGAAAGACTTGGGGGAACGCTGGGTGGAAGGAAATTTGTGGCTCCTCTCAGATTCCAGAACTCTCTGTCACCGAAATGTGAGGAAAAAGTGTTTTTTTAGCCAAATTGTGAGGTTTGCAAAGGATTCTGGGTAACAGAAACTGGTGAGAGCCCCACAAGTCACCCCGTCTTGGATTCCCCTAGGTCTCTAGTTTTCAAAAATGCACAGGTTTGGTATGTTTCCCTAGGTGCTGGCTGAGCTAGAGGCCAAAATCCACAGGTAGATACTTTGCAAAAAACACCTCTGTTTTCTGTAGAAAAATGTGATGTGTCCACGTTGTGTTTTGGAGCATTTCCTGTCACAGGCACTATGCCTACCCACACAAGTGAGGTACCATTTTTATCGGGAGACTTGGGGGAACGCTGGGTGGAAGGAAATTTGTGGCTCCTCTCAGATTCCAGAACTCTCTGTCACCGAAATGTGAGGAAAAAGTGTTTTTTTAGGCAAAGTTTGAGGTTTGCAAAGGATTCTGGGTAACAGAACCTAGTGAGAGCCCCACAAGTCACCCCGTCTTGGATTCCGCAAGGCCTCTAGTTTTCAAAAATGCACAGGTTTGGTAGATTTCCCTAGGTGCCGGCTGAGCTAGAGGCCAAAATCCACAGGTAGGCACTTTGCAAAAAACACCTCTGTTTTCTGTAGAAAAATGTGATGTGTCCAAGTTGTGTTTTGGGGCATTTCCTGTCGCCGGCACTATGCCTACCCACACAAGTGAGGTACCATTTTTATCTGGAGACTTGGGGGAACGCTGGGTGGAAGGAAATTTGTGGCTCCTCTCAGATTCCAGAACTCCCTGTCACCGAAATGTGAGGAAAAGGTGTTTTTTTAGCCAAATGTTGAGGTTTGCAAAGGATTCTGGGTAACAGAACCTGGTGAGAGCCCCGCAAGTCACCCCGTCTTAGATTCCCCTAGGTCTCTAGTTTTAAAAAATGTGCAGGTTTAGTAGGTTTCCCTAGGTGCCGGCTGACCTAGAGGCCAAAATCCACAGGTAGGCACTTTGCAAAAAACACCTCTGTTTTCTGTAGAAAAATTAGATGTGTGGACGTTGTGTTTTGGGGCATATCCTGCTGCGGGCACTATGCCTACCCACACAAGTGAGGTACAGTTTTTATCGGCAGACTTGGGGGAACGCTGGGTGGAAGGAAATTTGTGGCTCCTCTCAGATTCCAGAACTCTCTGTCACCGAAATGTGAAGAAAAGGTGTGTTTTTAGCCAAATTTTGAGGTTTGCAAAGGACTCTGGGTAACAGACCCTGGTGAGAGCCCCACAAGTCACCCCATCTTGGATTCCCCTAGGTCTCTAGTTTTAAAAAATGCACAGGTTTGGTAGGTTTCCCTAGGTGCTGGCTGAGCTAGAGGCCAAAATCCACAGGTAGATACTTTGCAAAAAACACCTCTGTTTTCTGTAGAAAAATGTGATGTGTCCACGTTGTGTTTTGGAGCATTTCCTGTTGCTGGCACTATGCCTACCCACACAAGTGAGGTGCCATTTTTATCGGGAGACTTGGGGGAACGCTGTGTGGAAGGAAATTTGTGGCTCCTCTCAGGTTCCAGAACTCTCTGTCACCGAAATGTGAGGAAAAAGTGTTTTTTAGCCAAAGTTTGAGGGTTGCAAAGGATTCTGGGTAACAGAATCTGATGAGAGCCCCACACGTCACCCCATCTTGGATTACCCTAGGTCTCTTGTTTTTAAAAATGCACAGGTTTGGTAGGTTTCCCTAGGTGCCGGCTGAGCTAGAGGCCAAAAATCCACAGGTAGGCACTTTACAAAAAACACCTCTGTTTTCTGTGGAAAAATGTGATGTGTCCATTTTGTGTTTTGGGGCATTTCCTGTCGCGGGCACTAGGCCTACCCACACAAGTGAGGTACCATTTTTATCGGGAGACTTGGGGGAACATAGAATAGCAAAACAAGTGTTATTGCCCCTTGTCTTTCTCTAAAAAAAAATTCTTTCCAAATATAAGACAGTGTGTAAAAAAGACATCTACTTGAGAAATGCCCTGTAATTCACATGCTAGTATGGGCACCCCGGAATTCAGAGATGTGCAAATAACCACTGCTCCTCAACACCTTACCTTGAGCCCATTTTGGAAATACAAAGGTTTTCTTGATAACTATTTTTGACTCTTTATATTTCAGCAAATTAATTGCTGTATACCCGGTATAGAATGAAAATCCACTGCAAGGTGCAGCTCATTTATTGGCTCTGGCTACCTCGGGTTCTTGATGAACCTACAAGCCCTATATATCCCCGCAACCAGAAGAGTCCAGAGGACGCAACAGTATATTGCTTTCGAAAATCTGACATTGCAGGAAAAAGTTACAGAGTAAAATGTAGAGAAAAATGGCTGTTTTTTTCACCTCAATTTCAATATTTGTTCATTTCAGTTGGTATTTTCAGCAGGAAACCCTTGTAGGATCTATACAAATTACCCATTGCTGAATTCAGAAGTTTGTCTACTTTTTAGAAATGTTTAGGTTTCTGGGATCCAGCAATGGTTTCACACCCATTACTGTCACTGACTGGAAGGAGGCTGAAAGCACAAAAATCATAAAAATGGGGTATGTCCCAGTAAAATGCCAAATTTGTGTTGAAAAATTGGGTTTTCTGATTCAATTCTGCCTGTTCCTGAAAGCTGGGAAGTTGGTGATTTTAGCACCAAAACCCTTTGTTGATGCCATTTTCAAGCCTTCTTCTGCAGCCCTTTTTTCCCATTCTTTAAAAAAAAAAAAAAAAAAAAAGAATCACTGTATTTTGGCTAATTTCTTGGCCTCCTTCAGGGGAACCCACAAAGTCTGGGTACCTCTAGAATTCCTAGGATGTTGGAAAAAAGGACACAAATTTGGCGTGGGTAGCTTATGTGGACAAAAAGTTATGAGGGCCTAAGCGAGAACTATTCCAAATAGGCAAAAAAAGGCCTGGCACAGGAGGGGGAAAAGGCCTGGCAGAGAAGGGGTTAAGATTCGACCTGTCCTTAGTCATTTTGTGGATTGGTTTTCAGAGATCTGTGTTCCAGGGAAAGAAATAGCTGTGGACGAGTCTTTGGTCCTGTTCAAGGGCCGTTTGCTTTTTAGGCAGTACATTACTAGCAAGAGGACACCTAATGAAATTCAGATGTATATGCTGTCTGAGAGTAGCACCGGATATGTTTGTTTTTCAGGGTGTACACTGATAGGGATTTTTCTATTGATTTCCCTGGTTGTCTGTCCATTTTTGGAGTCAGTGAGAAAATTGTGTGGGAACTTGGTAGAGAGCATTTTTAACAAAGGTCACCATTTATAAGTATAACTTCTACACTGGTGTGCACTTTTTCACGAAATTGTTTAAACTGGACACTGATAGGGATTCTTCTATTGTCCTCCCTGGTTGTCTTTCCAATTTTGGAGTCAGTACGAAAATTGTGTGGGAACTTGGTAGAGAGCTTTTTAACAAGGGTCACCATTTATACATAGAACGTCTACACTGGTCAGCAACTTTTCAAGGAATGGTTTAAGTGGACACTGTTGCATGCTGCACAATCCTCTCTAACATAGAGGTTACTCGTAAAACATTTCAGAGGGGACAGTGCTGTGCCTTGCATAGTGGTGAACTTCTAGCTGTGAAATTATCAGACAGGAGAGATGTCCAAATGCTGATAAACATTCATAATAAAAGTACTTCACCTGTCATTGTTTGGAGTCAGGTTGCTGAAGTGCGCAAACCTGTGTGCATTTTAGACTATGATAAGCACATGGGTGGTGTAGATAGAGCGGTTTAGAGGTTGGAGCCTTACAGTGATTTTTTGCTTATCATACATTTGCAATAAGAAGTTGGCTATCCATTTGTTTAATTTGGCAATCTTCAATGCTTTTTTGTGTTCAAGGATTATTCTCCAGATTCAAAGATGACTTTTGTTCAGTTTCAGCAGTCTGAATTAGGCAGCCTTGTTGCAGAGGAGCAGGCAAGGGTTTTTAGAGTTGTAGTGGTACAGGATGTGGCTAGATTTAAAGATCACCACTTTCCTGATTACATTCCTCCCACAACCCCAAAAAAAATGTTCTCTGTAGGAGATGTAGAGTCTGTGTCTGAAGAGGCATGCGGAAGGAGAGTCATATGTACTGCCCCAAGTGCCCTTCGAATCCCACAGGATTTAAATCATATCACGCACAACTCAATTTTGGGAGAAACCATCAGTGTGAAAGTGAACCAACTGGTCTTTATTGTTTTATATTTTTTTATCAGTTTCACAGTTTGCAGTAGTTTGATGTATTTAGTTAACCCTGTTTTGTTTGTAGTCATGGTTGTTTCTTCATACCTTCAAATTGGTGTGTTTTCTTTTGTATTGACAAATATTTTTATGGTGGTGTGTGTGGACTGACGCTTAGAAGGCAGAATGTGCAGATTGGCTCTTGGCTGGGGGTGTGCATGGGCTGGTGCTTAGCTGGTGGTCTATGGAGACTGGTGCTTGGCTGGTGGTGTGCATGGGCTGGCACTAGGCTGGTGGTGTATTTGGACTGGTGCTTGGCTGACGGTGTATGTGGCTTGACACTTGGCTGACGGTGTGTGAGCAGGCATTTGTGTGTGTGTAGTCACTTGCTGCTGGTTAACACACACATATTTGCCAGCCTAATGACAGTCCACAAACTCGGTCAGCTGCCAGGCGGTGTGATTCCTGTTTCAGTCCTATGGGCATATCAAAGTGATGGGCCCTTGAATGATGCTGTTTATGAGTGTTGTGTTGTGCTGGGCAGCGGTGTGAATGATTTTATGTGTCATGTATGAAAGGTATGTGAATGGCCTGTAAAGCAGGTGGTGGCTTGCCTTGACTTTACAGATCACTAGCTGTGAGTCATTGGTTCAGCTTTCTGAACTTTCAATTATTAATACTGAATTTAATTTTTGTGAAATCTTTTGTTAAGGCAATTTACATTTTGAACTTTTTACTCACCCTCATGACAAATCCAACCAGTATGTGTGTGTACTTGAAGGGTAGATGTAATATTAGTAGTAGCAGTGACATTTGTCTTTTCTGTCTTTCTCTGCCAAGGTGCACATAGTCTCTAGGAAAAAACTAGTAACTCTAGATTTTTTTGTAAACTAGACACCAGGGGGACTCCATGGTGGGTCGTGTGGATCCCTCAAAATACTGGAATCTGCTATGATCCTCAAACCTCATGCTACATAGAGTTCACCCATAATTGCTGTGTAGGTGGGCCTAGTGCCTTCAAAATTGTGGGGTCAAAGATGCAATGTGGTAACCTCAACAAAAGGGATATCTACAGTGTTTGGGCCTGGGTTCGGCAGCCACACACGAAAACCTACCAAACCCAGACATTTCTGAAGACTACAAACCCAAGGGAGTACAGGGTGGTGAGCCTCCTGTGGATCCCATAAAGTTTTCTTATGCCAATGCCCTGATGACCTCCCAATTCAACTAAAATCACACATTTTCCTTGCATTTCCAGGAAGTATTCTCCCAGAATCAGAAGGAATCCACACAATTCCTACCACCTAGCATTTATCCACTTGTCTCAATAAAAATGCTGCCCCACACGTGTGGCTGCGCTTAGTGCCCGCAAGAGGAATGGCTCAAACTAACATCAATGGGAGTCCTTCCTAATGGACACGTTTGCTACATTTCCCTAGGTGCCAACTGAGTGAGAGCTCAAAATCTACAGCTAGGCACAATGCAAAAAAAGGGTCAGTTTTCAATAGGAAATGTGGTGTGTTTATTAAGCGTTTTGGGACATTCCCTATCACACAAATGAGGTTCCCATTTTATTAGAAGGCTTAGAAAAATGCTGGGTGAAAGGATGTTTATGGCTCCCCGCAGATGCCAGAATGTTCCATCACAGAAATGTGAGGAAAATGTGTTTAACTCAAAGTTTGAGGTTTGCAAAGGATTCTGGGTAACACAACCTGGTGAGAGCTATGCAAGTCACCCCAACATGGATTCTCCTAGGTGTCTACTTTAAAAAAATGTACAGGTTTCCATAGGTTCCAGCTGAGCTGGGGTCCACAGCTAGGAAACCTACAAAAGGGATACCCAAAGAAAACCCAGTTGAGTCCTTGGTTTAATTGTACATCTGCAACAATGTCTCAATGGTAACCATTCAAAAGTATCAATGAAAAAAAGAATCACATTTTCTGGAAAGGAGTGCCCAAATGCATAACTATAATTTTGAAACAAATTAGATAACAACAACCACATTTCACAAATCCACAATAGTGTCAGTGAACATAGTGAATTACGTGCTCATGAATGGCGCAGTGAAATAATAAATATTTATACAGTTTGTACAAAAAAACAGCCTGCAGGTTGTCCTTAATGAATTGCTACATTTAGTAGTCTGACAGAAATAGCCACAAATGTCTGTAGAGTAGTTGACGTTTCAATCCCTATCTATTTGAGGGTCATCATCAGGACTAGAAGCAAGGCATATGTGGCACTGAATAAAAACGGTCAAATACTTAGTCTTACCATAGCTTGATAAGGTGAAGCAATCCCACAATGGAATTCAGCTGAATCAGCTTGTATTAAAAATTCATCAGAGCATCTCATAAGCAGAACAAAGGTCAAATAGGCTAGCAATGGTATAACACGCATCCAGATAGAGAGTTCATGAATACATCATCCAAACTGAATTAATCAGACGTAGCAACAATAGGGAAGACATGGGTACTGTGCAATACTCAAAACATCAAATTTGATTTATTGTATGTCCTGTTTTTAGAGTCCACAGCTAAGCACATTCCAACAAAGGGTCAGTTTTCAGTGGTAAAATGTGATGTGTCCATGTTGGGTTTGGGGGCCTTTCCTTTTGCGAGTACTAGCTCTACCCACACAAGTGTGGTACCATTTTTATCGGAAGACATAGGGTAATACAGAATAGTAGAACAAGTGTATTTCTCGGCATTTTTGTAAGAAAGAAGACATTTTGAGAAATGCCCTCTACTTCACCTGCTAGAACGGGTACCCACAAATCCAGAGATGTGCAAATAACCACTGCATCTAAACTTCATATCTCATGCCCATTTCTGAAATACATGTTTCTTTGATACCTACTTTTTTACTCTTTGCATTTTACCACTTGGATTTCTCTATACCCGGTGCACAATGAAAAATGATTGCAAGGTGCAGCTCAGTTATTGGTGACGGGTACCTCGAATTCTTGGAAAACCCACAAACCCTATATATGCCTGCAACCAGAAGGATCTATCAGATGTAATGGTATACTGCTTTTGTAAATCAGACATTGTGAAGAAAAGTTACAAATTAAAATGTTGTCCCAAATGGATGTTTTTTCCTAGCAATTTTCAGTTTATTTTTTATTTTTATTAAAACACATAGGACCTCATTTAGATCTCCGTGAATGGAATTCTTCATCACAAATGTGACGGATATCCCATCGGCTGCATTACCATCACCATAGGTTATAATGGGATTGTAAAACAGAGGATGGGCTATCCATCACATTTGTGACAAATTATTCCCTCCCCCAACATGTAAACCCTGCCCTTAGTTCTTTGGGAAACCTTAAATGAGCTAAAAAAATGACCCCTTGTGGAAGATGGTGATTTTAGCACTGCAAAACTTTCATTGATGCCATTTGCAGCAGAAAAAAAACAGCCACTTTCTTCTGCAACATTTTTTTCCCCATTTTTCTGAAGAAAGCAAACATTTGCTATTTTGTGGCCTCTGCAGTGGAACCCACAGATGATGGGTATCTTTGGAATCCCCAGGATGTTAGAAAAAATGATGCAAATTTGGTGTGGATAGTCTATGTGGGGAAAAAGTTATGGAGGCCTAAGCATAAACTATCCCAAAAAGCCAAGGGGGAGGTGGGGCTAGCAGCAAAATGGTTAAAAGTGATAGTTTGTAAATGTGAACACAATCATCCAAGCCCACACTGTCCACAATGCCACTAGAGAACTAAAAGCCATGTCCCGCCCCCAATAAGTGTCCAATATTGCTATTATAAAAGAAGCAACAATACTCTACATTAAATAAAACACAAGGTTTTTGTGATGTGCACATCCTGAACACATGTATTTGAAGGTACTTCCACATCTGAAAATAAATAAACTGAGCCCAGGTGAAATAAAATGTTTTTGGAAAATCACACAATTTGGCGAAGCATGGAAGCCAGGATTGATCTGAGGATTTAAGGTTTCATGTGCAGTTCAAACACTAGTTTCTCATGCACAATTTATTTCAAAGGTTACTGTGTTGTCTTTAATTATTTGTCCATGAGGTTAGAGAGTAAGTGGCAGGCATAAACCACATAAAAAGTTTGGTTCCTTTTAGGCTTGAGGTTCCAAGAGGGTCTTGGGCTGAATCAGAGCCAGATATCCAGCTTGTGCTTTCAGTGGCTTGCCCACCTCTAGAAAGTGTGTATAAAGCTCGATGTGTGGCCTTCACATAACACTCGTCCTTGCAGGAACCCTTCACCCACAAGTCCTTTCACCCATGCCTCATCATACTAGTGTTCAATTGTGGTGCTGTGGCAAGCGACTGCAAGCAGATGGGAGGCTGTGTTCATTATATCGACAAGAAATGCCATGCAACAATGAGCTCTGTTGAATCTGTGCCCATTGAGAAATGTGCAGTGATTGAAGTGTGTAACCACTCCCCCACCTCCTTTACACTGAGTTTAAATTAGGGGTGGGCAGCATGATTGGCAGAATTTAGTGACTCTGCATTACACTTGTAATGTGGAGTTCTGCTATATTCTCCCAGATGCTGCGTTGTAGAATTTTTTCCCACTTAACTCTAGAAATACCACAGAGATTTGACATCCCATAGCACAATTTTGTAAAAATTGGCGGTTATAGGAGGTTGTGGACAGAAGGCTGCTTTTTTAGTAGATTTGCAGTTGTGCAAGTAGATTTTCTACTTGTGCGGCAGCAAAATCAATTTGAATGACTGCATGCTATTGTGCACCATAACGTGCCGCTCATGCTGGTTTGTCAGCACTACTCAAGATACTGGTGCTAAATTGCAGCACGAGCAGTGCGACACGCATATTTTCCGCCTATTGCTGGAACTCCATAAAATCCAGCTGAGTTTTTATATTATTAGGCAAGTTCCACCCCCCAGATTAAAAAACACTGTCCCATCTTGACAGAATTCCATTAGCCCCGCTTGCCAGCCCTCACGAACTTGAAAACCAGCTGCTTCATTTACAGATCATTCACAATCAGCACCCCTGCTTATGTCGCAGACAAGCTTACCATTCCTTGTGGATTTCACCACACTCACTGCCTGGGCACCATCATACTGCAGACTAAGACGTGTAAAACTCAAATAATAAGGGGGCATGGTCTGGCCACTGAAGAAGATGTCTGCTTGAAGCAGGCGTTCTGTGAGGCAACGGGGCTCGGGCCGGGACGAGGGCGCTGCAGAGGCACAGAGCCTCTTTTCCAACGTCGTGGGGGCGGCTGGAGGACGTAGCGGCAGCAGTGGCGATTCCTGGGGGCGTCGCGGACTTGCCACCCGGGGTGAACTGGTGTCGCGAGAGTGCGGCCTGCGGAGGAGC
This sequence comes from Pleurodeles waltl, assembly GCF_031143425.1. Lineage (NCBI taxonomy): Eukaryota > Metazoa > Chordata > Amphibia > Caudata > Salamandridae > Pleurodeles > Pleurodeles waltl. The sequence goes on from NC_090440.1 coordinate 303,876,069, forward strand.
TGAGAGCCACAGCCTCCCATACTCTGCGGGTCCGCTGCTGTCCCCGAGTGAGACCGAATCGGGCTGGACCGGAGCGGGCGCTTCTTAGCGTCGGCTCACCTGCGCCCCACCCACCCTTACCCTTACCAGCTTATTGAACTGCCATAGCTTGTGGTGGGGGCCCGAGTCCGCGGCCCTCCACGGTGACTGCCCTCCGGATTTAGCCTGGTGCCGCCCTTGGAGCAACTGGAGCGGTGAGTCGCCCCTCCACCGGGTGTACCGCCTTCTTCTTCCTGGGCTCACCCTACCCCCCCTGCAGGAGGGCCTCTTCTACTGCAGCGAGGGCCCGTGGACCAACAGAGGCCATGTCAACAGCGCTGGGGGTGGGGGGAGAGATGGCGGATGAGCAGCCTGGACCCTTTGTCAGCGATGGGTGACCTGTCAGTACAAGGTCTGCACGCTTGCTGAGAGTAGTGCCCCACACGTTCCGGAAGCCCTAACCAGAGCAGCCTCTAACGAAGTTGGACGCAGTGAAGAAGGCTGCAGGACGGAAGCTGCTACCACAACCAGAGCGGCATCCCTTCCTGGACCGCTCCCAAGACCTATGCTCTCTCCCGGCTGACTCGGATGGAGTCTGACAGGCCCACTACAGTGACACTGTGGTGACACAGGACCCTGGCTACCTTACTGTCCCTCGCCCTCCCCCCCATTTGCTGTACGGATATCTTGGAGGCTCGCTGGTGTTCTTGGAGGCCCTACATCAAACTGCTGGGACAGCGCACGTAGCCCGCGTCGCCTGCTTCCCTTCCCCCTTTCCCCATTAAGAGTACCAGGTGCGGAGGGGAGCAACAACAACTGTCAGGAACCGGCCCACAACGTGTTGGGCAACCAGTGATCTCCGCCTGGCGGGGTGCCCATGCCCCTGAACACAGAGACTGAGGCTCCCACCCTTTGCCATCCCACCTCCTCCACAGCGGACAAAAGCCTACCTACCTCCGGGCTGCGACCCTCTTTCTCAATTAGGGCACGGGCTGTGCTGCAGGCTTTGCATGTGCCACGCTACCCACTGGTCACGCTGCTGAGAGTGCCGAAACCCTCCCACCTCTCCCCCTCCATCCTGCCATGCGGAGTTTGACTGATTCTAACCCCAGAGTGGACTGCTGGGACCCCAAGTTTCTCGCAACACCGCTACTAGGCTCTGCGGCAGGGCCAGAGATGCCAGGCGGCAGGTCGTCAAATAAGAACTCAGGCAAACCGGCAAGACAGCTGCTCTTTTCTGAGGCCTTACTTCATTCGAAGGTGCCACCCTCTACCCCGGCGGCACTGCCACCCTCCCGACACCACGCAATGGCAGACTCAGCCCAGGAATTCACCATGGATCGTATCCTCTAGGAAATTTCGGCGGTGGGTCGTATGCTGGAAGGGATGGATAGTGCAATGGTCTCATTGACTGCGGAAGCTAAATCCATCCGTCTGGATATTGAAGGTTTCCAGACCCGCGTGCTGGGGCTGGAGCAACAGGTGACAACCATAGAGGCCCAAGTCGCTTCCTCTCGGGATAGAGACCAAGAACTCCTGTTTCTTTGCAGCAAGATGACAGATTTAGAGGACAGGAGCCGGAGGGACAATGTCCGATTCCTAGGGTTTCCCAAAAATATTGAGGGTGAGGACGTCAATGTGTTCTTGCGGGAGATGCTACCCAAACTCACTGGCATAACCTTTAACCCACCCCTGGAGTTCCAGATAGCACATAGGCTGGGTCCCAGGAGAACCAACGCGGCCAACCTTCCCCGACCGATCATAGCCTGCCTCCTTCGCCATGCACAAGCCCGCCAACTTATACAGAGAGCACGCACACAGTGTTCCTGTCAGATGGACGGACAAGTGATCCAAATGTCGGTGGACTTTTCTAAGGAAACCAGTGAGCGTCGAAGGGCATTCCTGGCCCTCCGACCCAAGTTGCGCCAGATGGAGGTGAATTATGGCCTGTTCGAACCGGCAAGAATGTGGATCATGAAAAATTGTATTTCTAAAGACTTTTATGACCCGGAGGACCTGCGCTCTTTCCTGGATAGCTTGCTGCCCATGGACACTTTCACCCCGAACTGACTTCGGGACCCAACGGTTGCAGACCAGAATGCTTTGCCTCAAGACCTTGCCCCAGGAGGGTCAGGGTCTGACTGCCACCCTACTGTCTCCCACCCCAGGGAACGGGACTTGGAGAGACTCATGAACAGTCACGACGATAGAGGGCAGGTGCTGCATGCAGTTGCGCTCCACACATAGGTGGCAGACAGAGACAAGTCTCGTTCCCCCTTGAAGACCCCTGCGGAACCCACTTGAACTCTCTATTTCCTACTGGACTGCAAGGAAGTCGAGAGCCTGGCAACCCTGGCCTCCCCCGGACTGGGGACGGCAGACCTCTCACCGATCCACTGTCTGGCTGAGTACCGATCTATATTACTGCACAACGTTGGTTGTTTTGTTATTCTTATGCAGCAATGCTCTACTACAGGTATAATGGGGGTACTGAATAAGTTCCTAGGAATACCCAGTCCCCGTTGGGTCTGATGGCACAATGGACATTGCGTACTTTCTGAACCTGGTAGCCCCACAGTTAACTTATTAGCTTGTATTATGATGATAATTGATCAATCGCTCGTCACTTCCGTATTTTTAGGGGTTCTTGTGACGATATTTATATGGTCAGGTTTTGTATCTCCTTTGCCCTCTTTCACTGCCTGCGCTCTGCTCCGTTTCCCTCCCCTCTATTCCCCTCCCCCTGATGTGCACACAGCGACACTGACACCATAGCGGCTTTCGATACCCCCCCATTCCTCCCTGGGGAGGTCTGCTGCATCTGCCGTGGTGTCGCTCGGCAGGCTAGCTCTCCCATTGCACTGTGTTGTTCCGGTCTATGTCGGGTGCTATCATTCTGGAGGACTTCGGCTCCATGACCATAGGAAGTTCGCATCACTGGGCAAAGGCAATCCCGCGCTGCGCCCCCTCCCCGCCCGTGGTCCCGCCGGTCTTGCGTTGGGTCTCTCTGGGTTCAGGCATAGACCCGCAGATTAAGGTTTAGGATTTCTGGGGCTCTTGTTTTGCTCCACCCTTTTCTTCCATTTCTCCCCCCTCCCTCCTTTCTTATCATCTTCACTATCTTCTCTTCCTGAGCTGGGATTAGTTTTGTTTTGTTATCCCTGCTTTTTGCTTGTCTTAGATTCGCCTTTTTATCACTCGTCTTTCACACCTCCCTCTTTCTCCTTCCCCTTTTCCCTCCCCTCCCGCTCTCTTTTCTACTCTTGCTCTCCGTCTCTCACCTTCTTATTCCTCTCCCCCCTGGTGTCTCTTTATATTCCGTCCCCCTTCTCCGTCTATCTCTGCCCCCTCCACGCTCCCCCCCACTCATAATCCTTTTGGTCTTTTATCACATAGGACTCCATCTCCCTCCCTCTACCCCTGTTATTTATCCCACTCCTCCACATCATCCACCCTTGCCGCCCCCTCTAGCCTTTCCTCATAGCTGGACACTCACCTTCCTTGCCACCCCACTACGGATTGTCTCTTGGAACGTAAATGCCCTCACCCATTTAATTAAATGGAAGAAAATACTCTCGTACCTCAACACCAAGCGGGCGGATGTGACTCTCCCCCAGGAGACACACTTGACCAGGCTCGAATCTGACAAGCTACGACAGGACTGGGTGGGGACAGTGGTGTCCAGCTGCAGCAGCTCTTTGCGAAAGTGCGGGGTTGCGATTCTGTTGCGGAAAAGCCTGCCTTTCACAGTCACCAAATCATGGGCAGACCCAGAGGAACAATATGTGTTTGCCAAACTGAAACTAGGAGGCTCTTCGCTCTGTGTGGGCTCCGTCTACACCCCAAACGGCTCAAAAAGGCAGGGTTTTTTTCTACGCATCAACCATCTCTTGACGGAGATTGGGGCTGCCCGGTACATAATTGGTGGAGACTGGAATCTGACTAGAGACACAATACTGGACAGGACTGGACCTCTGGACATCACAAAAAATGGACGTCAGAGCCTTGCAGTCTGATGTAATGAAGGACAACGGATTGGTAGACTTCTGGAGACTGGCACACCCGGCTGCTAGGGAATATACTTTTTTTAATCCCTGGTACCCAATCCCGACTGGACTATTTTCTTATCTCACATAGACTTGTGGCACACACACAGGACGCTCGCATATTGGGTGGAGGTCTGTCGGACCACTCCTGATCCTTTTAGTCATCCAGCTTGGTCTGGTGTCCCCAGGCCTTAAGCCATGGCGATTTGGTGTTCTCCGCTACCGAACCCCTCAAGGAAAGGTGCAATTGCATGAACACGCATCCAACTATGTCTGAGACAACCTCGGCTCAGTGGCGTCCAGGAGGAAGTACCTGGGCAGCGACCAAAGCAACAATACGGGGCCACAAGATGCATGACGCCGCACTAGCGAACAAGGACAGGAAGGTGCGACAATCGACCTTAGAAACTGACATCGAACGCTTGACGCGACAATACACAGCTCACCCCTCCCTCTCCACCCATAGGGAACTGGAGAGAGCCCAAATGGCTTTGAACAAACTCTTTACCTCTCGGGCCAAATACGCGCTCCAACGCCTACAAGGATGGCATTATGAACAAGGGGAGAAAGCTGGCCGCTTGTTGGCAGCAAAGCTCCGCTAGAGAGCGGCGACCCTAGCTACACCAGCCATCAAGGCCCATACTGAGGAGACTCTCACACACCCTCAAGATATTGTAGATTAATTTGCGACTTTTTCCCGTCACCTCTACGCCCCGGAATTGCAGTCCTCTCCTGCCCAGATAGAGGCTTTTCTCAATAACATTACTTTGCCCTCTCTCTCGGACGAGAGCCGAGAATTGCTGGAGGGGGACATCACCCGACAGGAACTCCTATAGGTTGTCTCCGATCTCCCATATCATAAGTCGCCCGGAGAAGACGGATTCCCTGCGGAATTCTACAAGTGGGCGTTAGACGAAACGCTAGATGTCCTACATGGGGCGCTAACTGAGGCGTGTCAGATGGATTATTTGGGTGCCATCTCCAACACCGCCATAATCGATGTTATACCAAAACCCGGCTGGGACCCTCTGCTTTGTGGCAGTTACCGACCCATATCCCTCCTGAACAGCGATATTAAGATATTGGCCAGTGTCTTGGCGAATCGCCTGCACAAGGTCATACCATCTCTCATACACCAGACGCAGGTAGGTTTTGTGCCGGGCCATAACTCAAGAAACCATCTCCGTACCCTCTGTCACACCCTTTGGGGGCTTGGACCATGCCGGAGGCAGCGCTGGCACTGTCCCTTGATGCCGAAAAGGCGTATGACCGCATAGAATGGCCATACTTATTTGCAACATTGACGAAATTCGGGTTGGGTGACCAATTTATTTCCAAAGTCCTTCTTCCATACGACCATCCTACGGTGTGGGTCAACTACGGGGGCTTCCTGTTGGATCATTTTCCTATCTGTAGGGGAACCCAGCAGGGGTGCCCTCTATCCCCCCTTTTGTTCCTGCTGGCGTTGGAACCACTGGCGGCTACCATCTGAGCATCCCCCAGGATAGCGGGCCTCCCTCTGCCGGGCAGCACTACCTCTAGACTCTATCTGTACGCTGATGATGTCCTGCTCACAATTACCAACCTTGAATGCTCACTGCCTGCTCTCATGGTGATTTTTGATGACTTGGCTCCCCGCCCTGGATATCTGGTGAATTGGGACAAGAGCGAAGCCCTCCCCCTTTCACGGGGGATGACAAAATTAGGGCTCCTGGGCTTCCCATTTCGCTGGACCCGAAAGCACCTTAAATATTTGGGGGTCTTCATCAACTGCAGCCTAGAATGAATGGCGGCAGACAACCTGGATCCCCTCATTGCACGCACGAGTCTTGACTTTGACAAATGGGCCCAGCTAGGCCTCTCCATGTGGGGCAGGCTACAGGCAGTGCAGATGGCCACGGTGCCACGCTTCACCTATGTACTGGGGCTTTGCCCCTCCAGATTCCCCTCTTCATGTTGAGATCGGTGGACGCCGCAATCATATCCTTTGTGGTAGGATCTATGCACCTACGACTAGCACCGGCCAAACTAATAGCATGCAGATCACACGGTGGAATTGGGCTCCCCTCGTTGGAACATTACGCCCTAGCCCTCCTCCTGTCACCATTGGCAGCTAATGACCCCGCAGCTGTCCGACCCCGCCGAATCACCGCAGTGGATACCTGTAGAGAGAGAATTGCTTTTCCACAAAGGAGGCCTTAACGGGCTTTACCGCATGGCTTCCGCACCCTCTAACGATCTGAATCCGATTCTGAAGGCGACAAGTGTGGCATGGTAGAGGGCCCACCGCCTTCTGGGGGTCCACCCCTTTATCCACGCCCGGGCCCCCTTGTGACACAATGATAGCCTGCGCATAGGTGGAACGCCTCTTAACTGGCCGCAATGGAGGGACACCAGTCTTAACTGCCTAGTCCAGGTGCTGGAGAACGGCAGGCTAAAACCCTTCACCAGTTTGCAGGAGGAATTCCGCCCCCATCCTGCACAGGAGTGGAGATACTTGCAACTCCAGCATTGCATGCGTCAACACCCCGACATTGCCCTGACCAACAGCCTCTGTTGTAGGGCAGATTCCGTTTGCGACAGTTGTACAGAATTTTTGTCTACATATCGATCCTTACTGACGGAGGAGATAACACACGGGGATTCAGGGATCCTGTGAGGTGGACCCACCTCGGAATGTTGCCCAAACATACTGGTTGATACCCTCTTTGACAGCATACTGCTCAAAGGCCTGCATCCCCTGCTTACCCCCCGACCCCCTCCCTTCGGCGTTGGTCTTTCCATTTACTATCGCTGACGGCCCTCATCCTTGTTATTCTCTTCTGATATTCTTTTTTTTTTCCCCTGTCACAGTTCGAATACTCCGTTGATCTTGAATACGTCTTGTTTCTTCAGTCACTCCTAAGGCGACGCTCCTGTAATTATAATATACGAGAACCGTTATTTGTTACCCTTTGTCTTTTTTTGGCTTACTTTTTGTTTATTTATGCTGTATTACAATGTATCTTTATTGCTATTCTCAATAATAAAAAATTACAACACAAAAAAAACTCAAATAATAAGACAACAGGTCTATTTCAATCTATACACCAGAATCTAGGACACCAGCCACGTATCCACCAGGACTGCCCCAAAGCTGCCCCAATTCAGGAAATAATTGAAGCTTCACTTCTTTAAAGAACAGTGCGTCACAGTTCATTAACTGTTCACAATCCAGATACGTCTCCTATTACTCCTTGACTTTAAGCTTGTCTTTGACCATGCATATCTCTGTCCTTATTATGTTTGCACTACAGAAATACCCTATCAACATACACTTGTGTTGCAGTTATTTTTTGATTTGGGGAGCTCCAGGATCCTCACGGTTGGAATTTAGCTCTGAGTTGTAGTCACCATCCTCTTTCAGACAGAGAGAAACTCAGTACTGAGTAGGAGTGGGCAGTGAACACCACTGTATTAAACAAGATGCACTTAACTATGCATCACCACCTGGGATGCTGAAGGACATTCCAATTCAGTACTAGCCAGCAGTGGACAACAGCAGCAATGGATTCAGTTCAGCATCAGTACATACTGCATCTGACTGACTAGCAGCAGTAGCCTGCACCGAGCAACTCAGGCAGTACAGCAATAGTGCTGCACTACTATTTGCAGTTTGGCGGTAACAGGCTCAGGTTAGGGCTGGGCCCAGCCGAAATAAGGCACAGACTGCTGTAGTACGACATGATGCAGGGATGACATTGATTGACAGTGGCAAGGACTGGAACCAGGGTTGGGGTTCCATCCAGGACAGTATCAGCATGAGCAACATCAACTGAACAATCAACCCTGTCCCATAGCGCTTCTGGACTTAACCCACACAAAGCTACTTTAAACCTCACCTCTTCAGTGTCATTGAAGAAGAGACTGACACCTGAGATTAAGGTCACTGGATTTTTTTTTTTTTATAATTATGGCCTTCATTACGACCCTGGCGGTCGGCGGTAATTTGGGGAAAGGTACTGCCAACAGGCTGACGGTACCTTTTCCCAAATTATGACATTGGCGGTGTGGTTCAAGCTCTGAGACACAGCATTACATCAGAGCTGCTGCCCGAATGAGGCATGGGGCATTATATAAACTACACTTAGACCCAAAGGGGGTAGAGGGCATTCCGGTCATAACCATCCTGGGATGCTTTCCTTTTGACCAACAGCATTACTGCAGCTATCGCTGATATCTCAGCCTCTGGAGGAAATTGCCAACTGCATCACAGACAGACTCCGGCTATTCCATTCAGGTATTGGGTTAGGGTGAATCCTTTAGGTCGGGCCAGGCAGAGGGCTACAACCACTGTGCTCACAGATGTAGACATAGGGTTTTAGTAGAAACATCTAGGCTCTCTAAAAACATGCAATATGGTGGGGTTGTTTATCTTCATCGCTCTTGCTGTCATAGTGATTACTGTTCTCTGTTTCATCTGCTTAATTATAGCAGCACATGCTTTTTATACTTCAATGTGGCTACTACAAGAAATACATTAAAAAACACTTCACTTTCTGTGTTTCTCCTTAGCGAGTGAGTAACTGAGTGAAAGGGATATGATCTATTTCTGTGACTTCCCTGAGGAGTCAGTGTCATGTTTAGGTTCCTGTCATCATCTTTTTTCCTGACAGATTTGGTGGTGGGGGAGAGGCACTGTGAACTATCCAGGATTGAGGCTAACAGCTGTCAAGCGATGTGGGGTTGACTCAGTCTCCCACACTCGCTGGTGCTCCCATCCTAAACATTCAGTCCTATTACCAATGAGAACCGCATAACATGGTGCCACCAATGTCTTAAGGTCAGGCACTCACTCACTCACTCAAATTTCTCTATTTTGGACAATCATGGCCATAAAAGACTTTGTTTAACATCTCATAGTGATGACTAACAAACAAAATGTTAAGTGGGAGGTGGTTGATTCCTCCACATGTACCATTGCGACCCTGTATCAGCTGCTGGTAAATCACATGGAATCTGTGCTCATCCATGGGCTTGATCTTGAGAAGGCAGTAGTTGAGCATTTAAAATTATACGATTGTCATAAAGAATTATTTGTTAAAGATTTCTCAGGTAAGAAAGGTCCAAAATGAACCGGTAGGTGGTATGCCAAATCCTGCAGAGAAGCCAAATATAGGCTCGAAAAGAAGGAAACAGATGGTTGATTAAGCAATCCATAATAAGTTATAAGCTGGAGTTGTCTCAGGCTCAGAGATTTTGGAAAGAGCAGTGCTGGGAAGCACTTTTGGAAGCAGCAAGATGTAATGACCATGGAATGTTTTGGAAGCTGGCATCAAGTGATTGCTGGATATCTCAGACTCCGACAGGGTCGTCAATACTGCTTGTTAAATGGGTTGATCACTTTGATTCACTTTATTCTGGGGGAGAAGAGTTTGGTCTTAGAGAGGCAAGTGTTTCCTGTGAAGAGAGCACTCCCCTGCTTGAGTTCACCCTGATGGAAACTTCAGTGGCTGTAAATTCTCTTAAATGGGGTAAAGCCCCTGGCCTTGATAAAATACCGGGTGACCTTTACAACCTGGAAGAGTGCAGCATTTCTCTCTCTTTTTAAAAAGGGCAATCCCAGTAACCCTGCCAAATCCCAGCTGATAAAGTTGATCAATAACCTCCAAAAGATTTTTACTGAACAGACTCTGGAGTGGCTGGATGAGTCGATTGAAGAGAGCGTACTATTGGAAAGTAGATTATTGGTAAGGCTAGGTAAGTACCTTCACTCAGCACCAGGCCACTAACCCCCACTAGGTCCAGTCAGGTCTCAATCAATTAATCCCTGTTCAACCCTTGGTAGCTTGGCAACGAGTGACAAGGATTAATTTAGGAGACAAGTGCATAAAGCATTTAAAAATCAAAAAACAGTAAATTAGTAAAACACAGAACACAAGAAGAATTCAACACTAATTTATGATAATAGATTATATTTTTATCGTTAAAATGACACCAAATGACAAAAATCCAATGTAGGGAACTGGTGATATGAATTTTTTAAGATTAAAAGTAATTCTAGTGCTAAGAAGCAAATAGCGCTCAAAGGGTTAAAAAAAATGTCACACTGGACAGGGACAAAGTCCAGAGTTCAGATCACCCACGATGTAACACTGTTACACATACTTTCAGAAGTGTTTCTTGATACAGGAAAGTGGTCCACAGCACCAGCCAAGGGTTCAGAGGGTCTGGGTTGCCTCTTGGGGTCCGGGAATACAACCCCCACAATGCACCTCTTACACTTATGGAGCTGTTTACAATAGTTGCTCCAAATGTCTCCAAACATTTGGATCTTCTTCCAGAGGTCCTTTCTGGGTCCTTGAAGTGTTCACAGCTTGAGCCAAGGTTCCAGAAGATCTGAGTTGCTCCTTGGGAGTTGGAACTACAATTCCCACAATGCACCTGGTCAGAATCCTCAAATGGCCACTAGACACTGGTCAGGTTGGCTCTTCTTTCAGGACTTAATGCAGGGGACTCTGGTGCAGCTCATTTGTACCTGTAGCTTACGGGGAGTCCACTCCTGGAGTTGCAGAAGCAAGGCAACGTGCTTTACTTATTGAAGCCCACAGTGTGCAGCAAACAGATGCAGGCCAGGGGTCCAGCAGGGCAGTCCTTCTTCTCCTGTTTCTTCTTCCAACAGAGATCTGAGGTGCAGCCCTGCCAAAGGCAACCTAGCTCCTGGGGTGAAAAGCAGGAGGGGCAATTGTCCAATCATAGACAGGCTACTACCCCTCGGATGACCATTTCCTGTGAAGTGTAGCAAAAATCAGTCCCAGGGAGCAATATTCCTTGAAAATCCCAAATGGCAGAAACTGAATTTTGGAGGTTATGTCTGCTGAGCCCGCCCACTGGTGTGGCTAAAAATCCTTAACACACCCCTCTACTGCCCCCTCTTAATCTAATCAAGAAGGCACATGGTTGTCTAGGTTTGTAGGAAATGGGGGAGGCCCTGAGCTGCTCCAAATGTCCTTCCCTCCTTTGAAGACCAGCTGGCTGCTCTCCCCGCTTCCTGTTTGACCATCTGCTGAGGCAAATCTCTTTCCCCAGGTACTTTCTTTGTGTTCAGCCTAGGCCACTTCACATCTCATCAAGGCAGCCTCGCCAAGCTTCCATTGGCTGGCCAATCAGAGAAGTGCACCTCAGAGCTGAAACTGGTAACTTTTAGGAAAAGTTCTAAAACTGTTTCCCTGAACTAGTTTTATTAAACCCAAGAATGGCAAGTTGTTACATGTATTATAACAATCAGTTTGAGACCAAACTTGCCATATCTAGCTCCTTTGGAGACTTTTAAATAAAATAAAGTCTCCCCATTTTAGCCTATGGAGCCTATTCACTACAGTGAGGGAAAACAAATGTGGCTGGTTTTCCTCACCAGGTTTTATAAAACATATTTGAAAAGGTGCCTGCTTATAGTTACACTGCACACAACCCTGGGGGCACCTAGGGCACACCTTAGAGGTGACTTACATGTAAACCTAATGTAGTTTAAGACTTTGGAAGTACTTTTAATTCCAATGTCGAATTTGCATGTAACTTTAATTTAAAAGCTGCCAGGAAGGTAGGCCTACCTTTAAAATGACCCTGTGCACCTCAGCAGTGCACCTATGGGGGCACTACCCATGCTGGGGTCCCTAAACCTACATGCCCTACCATTGACTAGGGATTTATAGGTAGGTTGACATAGGGAATTATAATCAGCCTAATTTGCATACTCGTTTTACACAGAGCACAGTCCCCAGGGCACGATAAGAGTCAGGAAAACACCAGCAAAAAGTGAAAAATGGCAGCAAAAACTTAGGGGGCTTCTGCACTTAGCCCAGTTTTCTCACAGGGTCCATCTCACATCTGCAGGCTGGATTCAGACCTGCAGTTAGTGCAGTGTATTAAGTTCTGAGATTTATTGAAATCAGATGGAAGACAGTGAACATTAGCAGAGGGAATTCATATGTTGCTTTTATTGACCTCCGAGCAGCTTTTGACCTCATTCAAAGAGTCAAGCTGTTGGGCTTGTTGAATAGAATGGGTGTACCATCTGAATTGCTTAATTTAATCATCCATCTACATGAAGGCACATACACCAGAATCAGATGTGGTAATAATGGCGCACTATCAGAACCAGTCAAAGTCGAGAGGAGGGTGCAGCCAGGCTGTGTTTTAGCCTCCACACTCTTCCTTTTATACATTAACAATTGTATTGAGTACTTAACTAATTGTATCAATGATTCTCCTGGCCAGAAAATACTGGTGCTGTTCTACGCAGATGATACTCTCATCCTGGCGAAATCAACAATTTTTGCAAAGACTATGGGCTTGAAGTTAACATAGGGAAAATGAAATTGATGGTTTGCAGCCTCTGGAAGAAAAAGGCAAATATCAGGTCAGACACTCATTTAACAAATCATCTGAGTAGGTCTCTCCCATATGCTAAAAGTGCCCTATGCACCTTCTTATGCATCTATGGTGTTAGGGAGAAATCCTCCTCAGCTATATAGGATGCACCTATACTAGTCTGTAGGCTGCTCAAGCTTGAATTGTAAAAGGATACCCCATTTTATGGCACAACCAGTAGTAATTCCGGTAAATTGTAGGCAAGATGTCACTCAACATTTACTAGCTAATGGCTTCCTAATGGGGGTGGAGATGTTACATTTGTCCTAGAGGCCGACAAAAGATCATTCAGAACCGAAACATTATTTTCATGGGTCTATGCTAATTCAATTACTTTTCATACAGTAGCAATGCACCAGCACAATACAGGGCATACAATTATTTAGAAATTCCACTATCATATCAGAAACACCAAAATTGGTTTCAAGCTACCCTCCAAAATGTAGTTGCACATGTTAAATTAGGTGCCCTCAGTAACGAAGGATCAGCATGGCCAGTATTAAACATATAAACACCTTATCCAAATGTGCAAAATTTACAAACAGTGGACTTGTGTCCTTTATATAATAATTTAGTAAGCCTATACAGATGTTTAATACAGTTTGTAATGCAAACATTGAATACTGCCCAAGCAATGGCTGCTCTAGCTGTTCAACACCAATTGGCTACACCAGTGATAAACCTGGTAACTATTAATTTTATTGATGGTAAAGTCCCAGCCAGACTTGAAGAAATTCCAATCTGGATTGCACAAAAAATCAAATCAGTTGGATGCTGTGTCTTCCCACATGGGACCCAATGATAAACATAGAATTCTCATAATATGCTTACCATTTAGGATGGAACCCTCTGGGGCACATGAGGCACAGTTTTTGCTGCAGTTTATACCATAACATATGGTACAGCATCTCTGGCGAATCTTCCAAAGGTGTTGAAACAAGTTCACAGCGCTTCCCCTTCCCAGGATTTGGGGATGAAATTAATGGGCAATTTTGCCACATTCGCCTCAAATATTTTAGGTAATATTGAAGGGGAAGCAGCAGTATTGTCAGTACACGAACTGCTCACACAAATTCCACAGATAGACCAAGAACATGAGCTATCAAAAAATAATTTCTAATACTTTTACTAGTATATGTCAGGATAATTTGGGGGGCGGACAAACAAACCACAACTAAAGGGGAACTCTGTAAAGGATAGTGTCAAACAAGTGCAGGAATCTTCTAAAAAACGCCAAGACAAAGCAAAATGCAATGAAGATAAAATAAAACTATGGGGAGAATCTCCACATTTGGAGACCTCAGAGAAAAGATATGATCTAAGAAACCGTGACAATTTGAAATACCCTGAGAAGCATCAGTATACTGTACACGCCTTCTCGTTCCTTTCAAGACTCATCTGACAAACAGACCAAGAAAGATGGTGGTTGGTCAGAACATAGAAAACCAGGGGCAGATTTAAGAGCCCCTTCTGCCACTTTAGCACCGCCTTAGCATAACTTTGACGCTAAGGTGACCTTTTCCCTGTGCCATATTTACAAAGTGACCCAATGCATGCATTGCGTTACTTTGTAACCCTTTGTGACACATTATGCCTTCGCCAGGCATAATTTATGCAAGTGGGGGCTTTCCTCTGTTAGGTGGCCCAAATAAATGGTGCAGTGGAATTTAAAAGTTTTCGCTGCACCATTTTTTCGGTCATTTTTAATGCCTGCTCATTATTTCTAATGTTTTTTTCTGCCAAAATATAGTGCCTGAAATCAGGGATCTAACAGCCTTTACAGTGCTTTGGTCACATAGCTGATTTTGTCAACTCCTCCAAAACAGCCCTGGATTGATTTCTGCCCATTTACTATCAATATTGCACAACATTGATCCAGGGGCGTTGGCTTATGTAGATGACATCTATTTGAGAGGTGACAACCTCAACACACATTTGTCCAGGGTAGATCGCATTGTATTGGGATTTGCTAAACAAGGCCACACATTTAACTTTACTTTAAGTAAACAAACAAAAGATTTTGATTTTATCCTATTCCTGGGATACAAACTTTCAAATGAGGTGAGGAGTCTGGCATCCCACAACATTCAAATACCATCAAAAAAACTTCAATCCTTGTTAGGACTCTTTAATTTTGGCAGAATATATATAGCAGATTATGCACAATGCATACAACCACTTTATAATGTCCCTAGTAAACACTGGACAACACATCACACACAAATACTCTGATAATTACAGACTGGCATGCTTGGAGCACAACACTTACACACATGTGAAAATAAAACAAATTTGGTCATCTGGATAATTCAGGTAGCCATTGGATTCCCATACATCACATTCAATGAAGGTGACACAGTACCAGTTACATATAAGTGATATCTGTGTTTAAACGTAGAGATGTTTTTTCCATCCATTATAAAACACTGACTGCAGTTCAGATGGCCATCATCAAGGAGAGACCATTAGTCCGGGGCAAGCACATCATTGTCACTACCCCAGTTCCAGATCTTCAGGCTGTTACCAAAGCAAGAATTCCTAATGCTAAAGAATGACTTCCGCAATGAATACAGTGGGCTACCTCCTTGACCGCCACTGATGTTGACTATGTTTTTAACCCAAAACTACAGACCCAAGAATGTATCCCAAAAAAACTTGAGTACCCCATGCCCATTAATGGTATGCCCCTGGAACATTATAAATACATTGTTTGCACCAATGGCTCAGCACAACTTGCTATAGGTACAAGACACCAGTACCTTTTGGCTTACACAGCCATTTATGGGGTTATGGAGGATGGAGAGTTCCACCATCAACAAAACTACACACCGTCCTTTAGGGACTGCACAGATTAACTTGCTGAGCTCAAAGCATTAATTTTAGAACTTGAAGAGACAAATCCTGAATTCCCTGCACCTTATTATGTGTGATTTGTAGTATTGTGTCCATTCTTTCAATACTACTGGCACCTTAATGAATTCAGAGATTCAAATGGAAACACCATAAAACACAAATTATTGTGGGGGAATGTGTCAGAGCTCAAAGGCAAACCTTCACAGGCTCATGTAATACATACACTGGGTTACTAATGTGTTGGAATAAACATTGTATGGAATTTGTTGACTGATGAAGAGGTCAAACCTGCAGTTGTTATAGCAACTGTTGCTCCGATAACTCGTGCTTATTTGAGGGTGGGTGATGAAATTTTGAGTGTTCTAAATGCTTCAGCTGAAGGCAAGGATTTACCATAAGCAAAAGGAGCTTTTTCTACCACTTGAGTGCCCTGAACATTGCTTATGTGAACATACCAGATGTGGGCGATTGTGTGATCCCCAACCAAGATTGCAGGATAAAACTAATTGAAGCAGGGCATGAGAGTGTTGCTTCTGGTGATTCTGGTGTTGTGGCTCCTATCTCATTGTTACAAAAGCAATATTGGTGTCATGGGCTATACAAACAAACCAAACAGTATGTCCTTAGCTGTGACATCTGTCAAGAAATCAAAGGCTCCACCATCAAACACCCACCACAGACACCCCTGTTAATATCATTCAAGGCTATGCAGTGTGTGTATCTGGACCATTGTGGTCCCTTAAATTCTGATGGTGCATACAAATACATTGTACTATATGTAGATTCTTGTTACAGATTTCTTTGTGTGTGACCACAACGATCGACTGACACTTGCACTGTTATCAAAGATTTGCAAGTCTTCATCAGGACATATGCAGTTGCCGCATTCCATTAGCATAAGGACTCTGATTTTGCCTCTAGGGCTTACAGGGTTGTCATGGGAATTTTGGGTGTAACAGTCCCTTATTCCTCTCCATATCATCCCAAGGGAAGTTTATTCATGGAGAGGAAAAACCAAGACTTTAAGCAATCATCAACAGCTAGAGTATTAGGTTGGGGTCGTAGCTGGGTTTATCACTTATGTGGGTTCAAGAGAGCATTAAATAATCTGCCTCAAACATCTTTGGGTGGCTGTATCACATATGAAGTCCTGTTTGGGACCTCTATGTATGATCAGATCTTGATGGTCCTGGCACAGTGACAGCAGACACACCTTTTGACATATGTGAACTTGTCACTATTTTACAGGAAGTACTACAGTTCAGAGATGAGCATTCCACAATCACACCACCACTTTGGGAATGAGGGATTCAACAACTTCCACAGGCTGGATTTTAAATGTTGGGGATCTGGTTCATGAAAAGATACCTGTGAAGAAGGAGTTTGTTTAGTATCAAGACCTCAAGCCCAGGAAGGCAGATCGAAGGATTTCCTTTGGGAGAGGGGTGTTAAGGGCTTGGGGGGTAGCCTCCCCTAGCCACTGGAGATGCTTTGAAGGGCACATTTGGTGCCCTCCTTGCACAATCCAGTCTGCACCTGTTCAGGGACCCCAGTCCCTGCTCTGGCACAAAACTGAACAAAGGAAAGGAAAGGGGAGTGACCACTTCTCTGTCAATCACCACCCCTAGGGTGGTGCTCAGAGCTCCTCCAGAGGGTCCTGGGGTTTTGCCATCTTGGATTCCAAGTTGGCAGGGAACTCTGGGAGCATATGAGTGGCCAGTGCCAGCAGGTGACGTCACAGACCTCCCCTGATAGGTGCTTACCTGTTTAGCTGACCAATCTCTCTTTCAGGGCTATTTAGGGTCTCTCTCTTGGGTGGTTCTTCAGATTCGGATTGCAAGGCTCCAGCAGGAATACTCTACATCCTTTACTTCACCTTCTCACTGAAGAAACTGCATCTGAACCCTCCAGGAACTCTACAAACTGTAACAACGAAGCAAGGACAACTTCTGCAACATTTTATCTTCAGCTCCTGACAGCAACTGCAACTGTTTCCCAGCCGTGCATCCTCAGAGGACAGCCTGTCTTCAGCCTGCACCAGAAGAACAAAAGGAATCTCCCTTGGAGTGAAGGAGTCACTCCCCCGCTTCAGCAGGCACCTCTCTGCAATGATGATCGGCTATGTGGGTCTCCTCTCCTGATGAGTTGTGTGGATCCTACATCACAGGTCATAGACTGAAGTGATCCCAATGGTACTAAGATCCTACTGTCCAACTTTGGTGGAGGTAAGAGCTTGCCTCCCCACTCAAGACAGTACCCCCATGCACCGCATGTTTTGTCCTTGCCAAGGCTTGTTGACATTCTTCCATGAAGTTCTTCATGCATTGTGCAGCTCCAGTACCCAGCACTCTATCCTGCAATGCACAGCTTCCTAAGTGATTCTCCGGCGGTGTGGGATCCTTTGTTGTAGTGCTGTGTTGGCCTCCTTTTGCATCTTCTTTGTCCCTGTGCTGTAGGACTCCTGTGCACACTGCCTGGTCTTCTGTGGGCTGAGTTGCTGAGAGCCCTCTCTGACTCCCCCTCCTGGGTCCACCAGGTCCCTCCTGGTCCAGGGCAGCGCCATGTTCGGCTAACCGCGAGCTTTGCATGTGCAAGGCTTGTTGGAGGAATCCAGTGATGCAAACCAGACTGCAATCTTACATCCTGCGTGGGACATCATCTGCCCCAACCAAGAACCCGCATCCATCTTGTTGGGTGCACTACTAACTGTTGTTCTTCACCGGTGGTTCTTCTTCTTTTGCATCTTCATCCGGGTTAGCACAAGTTCCTGTTCTCCCTGGACTCTTCTGTGCTTTTTGGACTTGGTCCCCTTCTTCCACAGGTCTTCAGGTCCAGGAATCCACTGTTGGTGTCTTTCAGTCTCTTCTGGTTCTTGCATTATCTTCTTTCTAGTGTTTCTGTGTGTTCTAGGAAAGTTACTGTGATTTACTCCTGCTTTCCTGGGTTCCGGGGTGGGTTCTATTACTTACCTTTGGTGTTTTCTAATACTCCCAGTGCCCCTCTACACACTACAGTTTCCTAGGTGGGAAACCGACTTTTGCATTCCACTTTCTTAGTATATGGTTGGTGTTCCCCCTAGGCCCATTTCTAACTATTGTGATTTTCATTATTTGCATTGTTTTCTAACTGTTTTTACAGCTATTTCTGCATACTAGTGTATATAATTTGTGTATTACTTACCTCCGAAGAGAGTATAGGCTCTATAGTATTTTGGGCATTTGTGTCACCAAAAGAAAGTACCTTTATTTTTGTAACACTAAGTATTTTCTTTCATGTGTGTGAATACTGTGTGACTACAGTGGTATTGCCTGAGCTTTGCATGTCTCCTAGATCAGCCTTGGCTGCTCAGCTACAGCTACCCCAACAGAGCCTGGCTTCTAGACACTGCCTACATTTCACTAATAAGGGATAATAAGGGATAACTGGACCTGGTATAAGGTGTAAGTACCATAGGTACCCACTACAAACCAGGCCAGCCTCCTACACCGTTCAACCCTTTTCCTCACCCATTTACCTTTCCAGGCATGTAGGATGTACTTGAGATTATACATAGCCAGAATGCGAGCCAACCATTGATTAAAAGTTGGTGGGCAAGGATCCAACCCTGCTGTGGCTATACATATATGGACCACTGCCATAACAACAGATGTGAAGAACTGTCCAGATCTTGGAACCACCTCATCATGAACCTTAAGCAGCATTAGCTGAGGAGTCATAGTAATGTCCAAGGAGAGAGACATTTTCATAAACCCAGTGATCTTTCACTAACGTTGGTCTAGAGCAAGACAAGTGCTAAACATGTGCAAAAGATCTGCCTCCATACTTTGACACCTGGGACATCACGTACCAGCACGCTCTTCTTGTTTGTTGATCTTGGCTGGGATCTAATAGAGGTCAAAAAGAGTTGTGAAGTGCTGCACCTGAAGACCTGCCGAAAGCAATAGTATGCGCCTGAATTCTATTGATGACAAAAAACAGCAATCAGTAGTGTCTATATTTTGCCATTTAGCATCATGTTTGTCCAGGTAATCCTGCAAATCACAGTTTAAAAGCTCATAGATGGAAGTAATTGTATGAGTGGATTTCTTCATTACAATTTCTTTCAAGGTTAAGCTTACCATTTCACTAGACCCCTGTAGGAAGTTGGCTCTGTATGCACTATTTCAAAGTAAGGAATAGTATGCACAGAGTCCAAGGGTTCCCCTTAGAGGTAAGATAGTGGCAGAAAGAGATAATACTAATGCTCTATTTTGTGGTAGTGTGGTCGAGCAGTAGGCTTATCCAAGGAGTAGTGTTAAGCATTTGTTGTACATACACACAGGCAATAAATGAGGAACATACACTCAGAGACAAATCCAGCCAATAGGTTTTGTTATAGAAAAATATATTTTCTTAGTTTATTTTAAGAACCACAGGTTCAATTTCTACATGTAATATCTCATTTGAAAGGTATTGCAGGTAAGTACTTTAGGAACTTTGAATCATTACATTAGCATGTATACTTTTTACATAAAACACAATAAGCTGTTTTAAAAGTGGACACAGTGCAATTTTCACAGTTCCTGGGGAGGTAAGTTTTTGTTAGTTTTGTCAGGTAAGTAAATCACTTACAAGTCTCAGGTTTGGGTCCAAGGTAGCCCACCGTGGGGGTTTTAGAGCAACCCCAAAGTTACCACACCAGCAGCTCAGGGCCGGTCAGGTGCAGAGGTCAAAGAGGTGCCCAAAACACATAGGCTTCAATGGAGAGAAGGGGGTGCCCAGGTTCCGGTCTGCCAGCAGGTAAGTACCCGCGTCTTCGGAGGGCAGACCAGGGGGGTTTTGTAGGGCACCGGGGGGGACACAAGTCAGCACAAAAAGTACACCCTCAGCAGCGCGGGGGCGGCGGGGTGCAGTGTGCAAACATGCGTCGGGTTTTCAATGATGTTCAATGAGAGATCAAGGGATCTCTTCAGCGGTGCAGGCAGGCAAGAGGGGGGCTCCTCGGGGTAGCCACCACCTAGGCAAGGGAGAGGGCCTCATGGGGGTCACTCCTGCACAGGAGTTCCGTTCCTTTAGGTGCTGGGGGCTGCGGGTGCAGGGTCTTTTCCAGCCGTCGGGAAATGGAGTTCAGGCAGTCGCGGTCAGGGGGAGCCTCGGGATTCCCTCTGCAGGCGTCGCTGTGGGGGCTCAGGGGGACAACTTTGGTTACTCACGGTCTCGGAGTCGCCGGAGGGTCCTCCCTGAGGTGTTGGTTCTCCACCAGTCGAGTCGGGGTCGCCGGGTGCAGTGTTGCAAGTCTCACGCTTCTTGCGGGGAGTTGCAGGGGTCTTTAAATCTGCTCCTTGAAACAAAGTTGCAGTTCTTTTGGAGCAGTGCCGCTGTCCTCAGGAGTTTCTTGTCTTTCTTGAAGTCGGGCAGTCCTCAGAGGATTCAGAGGTCGCTGGTCCCATGGAAAGCGTCGCTGGAGCAGGTTTCTTTGGAAGGCAGGAGACAGGCCGGTAAGTCTGGGGCCAAAGCAGTTGGTGTCTTCTGTTCTTCCTCTGCAGGGGTTTTTCAGCTCAGCAGTCTTCTTCTTCTTGTAGTTTCAGGAATCTAAATTCTTAGGTTCAGGGGAGCCCTTAAATACTAAATTTAAGGGCGTGTTTAGGTCTGGGGGGTTAGTAGCCAATGGCTACTAGCCCTGAGGGTGGGTACACCCTCTTTGTGCCTCCTCCCAAGGGGAGGGGGTCACATCCCTAATCCTATTGGGGAATCCTCCATCTGCAAGATGGAGGATTTCTAAAAGTTAGAGTCACTTCAGCTTAGGACACCTTAGGGGCTGTCCTGACTGGCCAGTGACTCCTCCTTGTTATTCTCATTATTTTCTCCGGCCTTGCCGCCAAAAGTGGGGGCCGTGGCCGGAGGGGGCGGGCAACTCCACTAGCTGGAGTGTCCTGCGGTGCTGGCACAAAGGGGTGAGCCTTTGAGGCTCACCGCCAGGTGTGACAGCTCCTGCCTGGGGGAGGTGTTAGCATCTCCACCCAGTGCAGGCTTTGTTACTGGCCTCAGAGTGACAAAGGCACTCTCCCCATGGGGCCAGCAACATGTCTCGGTTGTGGCAGGCTGCTGGAACCAGTCAGCCTACACAGATAGTCGGTTAAGGTTTCAGGGGGCACCTCTAAGGTGCCCTCTGGGGTGTATTTCACAATAAAATGTACACTGGCATCAGTGTGCCTTTGTTGTGCTGAGAAGTTTGATACCAAACTTCCCAGTTTTCAGTGTAGCCATTATGGTGCTGTGGAGTCCGTGTTTGACAGACTCCCAGACCATATACTCTTATGGCTACCCTGCACTTACAATGTCTAAGGTTTGGCTTAGAAACTGTAGGGGCACAGTACTCATGTACTGGTGCCCTCACCTATGGTATAGTGCACCCTGCCTTAGGGCTGTAAGGCCTACTAGAGGGGTGACTTATCTATACTGCATAGGCAGTGTGAGGTTGGCATGGCAC
This sequence comes from Pleurodeles waltl, assembly GCF_031143425.1. Lineage (NCBI taxonomy): Eukaryota > Metazoa > Chordata > Amphibia > Caudata > Salamandridae > Pleurodeles > Pleurodeles waltl. The sequence goes on from NC_090440.1 coordinate 303,897,864, forward strand.
CCTGAGAGGAGTGCCATGTCGACTTACTCGTTTTGTTCTCACCAGCACACACAAGCTGGCAAGCAGTGTGTCTGTGCTGAGTGAGGGGTCCCCAGGGTGGCATAAGATATGCTGCAGCCCTTAGAGACCTTCCCTGGCATCAGGGCCCTTGGTACCAGGGGTACCAGTTACAAGGGACTTACCTGGATGCCAGGGTGTGCCAATTGTGGAATCAAAAGTACAGGTTAGGGAAAGAACACTGGTGCTGGGGCCTGGTTAGCAGGCCTCAGCACACTTTCAATTCAAAACATAGCATCAGCAAAGGCAAAAAGTCAGGGGGTAACCATGCCAAGGAGGCATTTCCTTACACAACCCCCCCCAAACGAAAGAGGATGAGACTAACCTTTCCCAAGAGAGTCTTCATTTTCTAAGTGGAAGAACCTGGAAAGGCCATCTGCATTGGCATGGGCAGTCCCAGGTCTGTGTTCCACTATAAAGTCCATTCCCTGTAGGGAGATGGACCACCTCAACAGTTTTGGATTTTCACCTTTCATTTGCATCAGCCATCTGAGAGGTCTGTGGTCAGTCTGAACTAGGAAGTGAGTACCAAAGAGGTATGGTCTCAGCTTCTTCAGGGACCAAACCACAGCAAAGGCCTCCCTCTCAATGGCACTCCAACGCTGCTCCCTGGGGAGTAACCTCCTGCTAATGAAAGCAACAGGCTGGTCAAGGCCATCATCATTTGTTTGGGACAAAACTGCCCCTATCCCATGTTCAGAGGCATCTGTCTGCACAATGAACTGCTTGGAGTAATCTGGAGCTTTTAGAACTGGTGCTGTGCACATAGCTTGTTTCAGGGTGTCAAAGGCCTGTTGGCATTCTACAGTCCAGTTTACTTTCTTGGGCATTTTCTTGGAGGTGAGTTCTGTGAGGGCTGTCACAATGGATCCATATCCCTTCACAAACCTCCTATAGTACCCAGTCAAGCCAAGGAATGCCCTGACTTGAGTCTGGGTTTTTGGAGCTGCCCAGTCCAGAATAGTCTGGATCTTGGGCTGGAGTGGCTGAACTTGGCCTCCACATACAAGGTGTCCCAAGTAAACCACAGTTCCCTGCCCTATCTGGCATTTGGAGGCCTTGATAGAGAGGCCTGCAGATTGCAGAGCCTTCAAAACCTTCTTCAGGTGGACCAGGTGATCCTGCCAGTTGGAGCTAAAGACAGCAATATCGTCAAGATAAGCTGCACTAAAGGACTCCAAGCCAGCAAGGACTTGATTCACCAACCTTTGGAAGGTGGCAGGGGCATTCTTTAAACCAAAGGGCATAACAGTGAACTGATAATGCCAATCAGGTGTGGAGAATGCTGTCTTTTCTTTTGCTCCAGGGGCCATTTTGATTTGCCAGTACCCTGCTGTTAAGTCAAAGGTACTTAAGAATTTGGCAGCCCCTAATTTATCAATCAGCTCATCAGCTCTAGGAATGGGATGGGCATCTGTCTTGGTGACAGAGTTAAGTCCTCTGTAGTCCACACAAATCCTCATCTTTCTCTTTCCATCTTTGGTGTGAGGTTTGGGGACTAAGACCACTGGGCTAGCCCAGGGGCTGTCAGAGTACTCAATTACTCCCAATTCCAGCATCTTGTGGACTTCCACCTTGATGCTTTCCTTAACTTGATCAGACTGTCTGAATATTTTGTTTTTGACAGGCATGCTGTCTCCTGTGTCCACATCATGGGTACACAGGTGTGTCTGACCAGGGGTTAGGGAAAAGAGCTCAGCAAACTGTTGCAGGACCTTCCTACAGTCAGCTTGCTGTTGGCCAGAGAGGGTGTCTGAATAGATCACTCCATCTACTGAGCCATCATTAGGGTCTGATGACAGAAGATCAGGGAGAGGCTCACTCTCAGCTTCCTGATCTTCATCTGTTACCATTTACATATTTACATCAGCCTTGTCATGGAAGAGCTTAAGGCGGTTCACATGGATCACCTTCTTGGGGCTCCTGCTTGTGCCCAGGTCTACCAGATAGGTGACCTGACTCTTCCTCTCTAGCACTGGGTAAGGGCCTCTCCATTTGTCCTGAAGTGCCCTGGGAGCCACAGGCTCCAAAACCCAGACTTTCTGCCCTGGTTGAAATTCAACCAGTGCAGCCTTTTGGTCATACCAACACTTCTGGAGCTGTTGGCTGGCCTCAAGGTTTTTGCTTGCCTTTTCCATGTACTCTGCCATCCTTGAGCGAAGGCCAAGTACATAGTCCACTATGTCTTGTTTAGGCTCATGAAGAGGTCTCTCCCAGCCTTCTTTCACAAGAGCTAGTGGTCCCCTTACAGGGTGGCCAAACAGAAGTTCAAAGGGGGAGAACCCTACTCCCTTCTGAGGCACCTCCCTGTAAGCGAAAAGCAGACATGGCAAGAGGACATCCCATCTCCTTTTGAGTTTTTCTGGGAGCCCCATGATCATGTCCTTTAAGGTCTTGTTGAATCTCTCAACAAGGCCATTAGTTTGTGGATGATAGGGTGTAGTGAATGTATAAGTCACTCCACACTCATTCCACATGTGTTTTAGGTATGCTGACATGAAGTTGGTACCTCTGTCAGACACCACCTCCTTAGGGAAGCCCACTCTGGTAAAGATACCAATGAGTTCCTTGGCTACTGCAGGGGCAGTAGTCGACCTAAGGGGAATAGCTTCAGGATACCTAGTAGCATGATCCACTACTACTAGGATGTACATATTTCCTGAGGCTGTGGGAGGTTCCAGTGGACCCACTATGTCCACACCCACTCTTTCAAACGGGACCCCCACCACTGGAAGTGGAATGAGGGGGGCCTTTGGATGTCCACCTGTCTTACCACTGGCTTTACAGGTGGTACAGGAGGTGCAAAACTCCTTAACCTTCTGGGACATGTTGGGCCAGTAGAAGTGGTTGACTAACCTCTCCCACGTCTTGGTTTGTCCCAAATGCCCAGCAAGGGGAATATCATGGGCTAAGGTCAGAATGAACTCTCTGAACCCCTGAGGCACTACCACTCTCCTAGTGGCACCAGGTTTGGGATCTCTTGCCTCAGTGTACAGGAGTCCATCTTCCCAATAGACCCTATGTGTTCCATTTTTCTTGCCTTTGGACTCTTCAGCAGCTTGCTGCCTAAGGCCTTCAAGAGAGGGACAGGTTTCTTGTCCCTTACACAACTCCTCCCTTGAGGGTCCCCCTGGGCCCAAGAGCTCAACCTGATAAGGTTCCAGCTCCATAGGCTCAGTTCCCTCAGAGGGCAGAACTTCTTCCTGAGAAGAGAGGCTCTCTTTTTCTTGTTGTGTTGAAGCTGGTTTCCCGGCTGACTTTCCTTTTCTCTTGGTAGGCTGGGCCTTTCTTCCTGACTCCAGCTCTACTTTTTCACCCTGTGCCTTGCACTGTGCCCTTGTATTGACACACACCAGTTCAGGGATACCCAGCATGGCTGCATGGGTTTTCAGTTCTACCTCAGCCCATGCTGAGGACTCCAGGTCATTTCCAAGCAAACAGTCTACTGGGATATTTGAGGAGACCACCACCTGTTTCAGGCCATTGACCCCTCCCCACTCTAAAGTTACCATTGCCATGGAATGTACTTTAGTTTGATTGTCAGCACTGGTGACTGGATAGGTTTGTCCAGTCAGGTATTGGCCAGGGGAAACCAGTTTCTCTGTCACCATAGTGACACTGACACCTGTATCCCTCAGGCCCTCTACACTTGTCCCATTAATTAAGAGCTGCTGCCTGTATTTTTGCATGTTAGGGGGCCAGGCAGCCAGTGTGGCTAAATCCACCCCACCCTCAGAGACTAATGTAGCTTCAGTGTGACACCTGATTTGCTCTGGGTACACTGTTGATCCCACTTGGAGACTGGCCATTCCAGATTTAGCTGGAGTGGAGTTAGAAGTGGTATCTTTCTTGGGACAGGCCTTGTCTCCAGTTTGGTGTCCAGACTGACTACAGCTACGACACCAGGCCTTTTTGGGATCAAAGTTTTTACCCTTGTACCCAGGATTGTTTTGTGAAGAGGCTCTGGGCCCACCCTCCTGTGCAGGTTTTTGGGGGCCTGTAGAAGACTCTTTACTATTTTTGTTTTTGGCTGTCTCACCACCCTTCCCCTGGGGAGGTTTTGTGACCCCTTTCTTTTGGTCACCCCCTGTGGAAGTTTTGGACACCCTAGTCTTGACCCAATGGTCCGCCTTCTTTCCCAATTCTTGGGGAGAAATGGGTCCTAGGTCTACCAGATGCTGATGCAGTTTATCATTGAAACAATTACTTAATAAGTGTTCTTTCACAAATAAATTGTACAGCCCATCATAATTACTTACACCACTGCCTTGAATCCAACCATCCAGTGTTTTTACTGAGTAGTCTACAAAGTCAACCCAGGTCTGGCTCGAGGATTTTTGAGCCCCCCTGAATCTAATCCTATACTCCTCAGTGGAGAATCCAAAGCCCTCAATCAGGGTACCCTTCATGAGGTCATAAGAATCTGCATCTTTTCCAGAGAGTGTGAGGAGTCTATCCCTACACTTTCCTGTGAACATTTCCCAAAGGAGAGCACCCCAGTGAGATTTGTTCACTTTTCTGGTTACACAAGCCCTCTCAAAAGCTGTGAACCATTTGGTGATGTCATCACCATCTTCATATTTAGTTACAATCCCTTTAGGGATTTTCAACATGTCAGGAGAATCTCTGACCCTATTTATGTTGCTGCCACCATTGATGGGTCCTAGGCCCATCTCTTGTCTTTCCCTTTCTATGGCTAGGATCTGTCTTTCCAAAGCCAATCTTTTGGCCATCCTGGCTAACTGGATGTCCTCTTCACTGGAGTGTCCTCTGTGTTGCCATCCTCAGAGGGGTTGGCTCTTTCAAACTCTGCCAAAAGCTCCTGGAGCTGTAGTTTGGAGGGTCTGGGGCCCATTACTATTTTCTTTAGTTTACAGAGTGACCTTAGCTCCCTCATCTTAAGATGGAGGTAAGGTGTGGTGTCGAGTTCCACCACATTCATCTCTGCACTAGACATTATGCTTCTAAAAGTTGGAATACTTTTTAAGAATCTAAAACTAGTTCTAGGCTCTAATTCAAACTTTTACCAAACTTTTAAACTCTAAAAGAAATGCTAAACAGGATCTAACTAAAGGCCCTAGCAGGTCTTTTAAGAATTTAGAAAATTTTCAAATTGCAAAAACAATTCCTAATGACAATTTTTGGAATTTGTCGTGTGATCAGGTATTGGCTGAGTAGTCCAGCAAATGCAAAGTCTTGTACCCCACCGCTGATCCACCAATGTAGGAAGTTGGCTCTGTATGCACTATTTCAAAGTAAGGAATAGTATGCACAGAGTCCAAGGGTTCCCCTTAGAGGTAAGATAGTGGCAAAAAGAGATAATACTAATGCTCTATTTTGTGGTAGTGTGGTCGAGCAGTAGGCTTATCCAAGGAGTAGTGTTAAGCATTTGTTGTACATACACACAGGCAATAAATGAGGAACACACACTCAGAGACAAATCCAGCCAATAGGTTTTGTTATAGAAAAATATATTTTCTTAGTTTATTTTAAGAACCACAGGTTCAATTTCTACATTTAATATCTCATTTGAAAGGTATTGCAGGTAAGTACTTTAGGAACATTGAATCATTACGTTAGCATGTATACTTTTTACATAAAACACAATAAGCTGTTTTAAAAGTGGACACTGCAATTTTCACAGTTCCTGGGGGAGGTAAGTTTTTGTTAGTTTTGTCAGGTAAGTAAATCACTTACAAGTCTCAGGTTTGGGTCCAAGGTAGCCCACCGTGGGGGGTTCAGAGCAACCCCAAAGTTACCACACCAGCAGCTCAGGGCCGGTCAGGTGCAGAGGTCAAAGAGGTGCCCAAAACACATAGGGCCTGATTCTAACTTTGGAGGACGGTGTTAAACCGTCCCAAAAGTGGCGGATATACCACCTACCGTATTACGAGTTCCATAGGATATAATGGACTCGTAATACGGTCGGTGGTATATCCGCCACTTTTGGGACGGTTTAACACCGTCCTCCAAAGTTAGAATCAGGCCCATAGCCTTCAATGGAGAGAAGGGGGTGCCCGGTTCCGGTCTGCCAGCAGGTAAGTACCCGTGTCTTCGGAGGGCAGACCAGGGGGGTTTTGTAGGGCACCGGGGGGGACACAAGTCAACACAAAAAGTACACCCTCAGCAGCGCAGGGGCGGCCGGGTGCAGTGTGCAAACACGCGTCGGGTTTTCAATGATGTTCAATGAGAGATCAAGGGATCTCTTCAGCGGTGCAGGCAGGCAAGGGGGGGGCTCCTCGGGGTAGCCACCACCTAGGCAAGGGAGAGGGCCTCCTGGGGGTCACTCCTGCACAGGAGTTCCGTTCCTTTAGGTGCTGGGGGCTGCGGGTGCAGGGTCTTTTCCAGCCGTCGGGAAATGGAGTTCAGGCAGTCGCGGTCAGGGGGAGCCTCTGGATTCCCTCTGCAGGCGTCGCTGTGGGGGCTCAGGGGGGACAACTTTGGTTACTCACGGTCTCGGAGTCGCCGGAGGGTCCTCCCTGAGGTGTTGGTTCTCCACCAGTCGAGTCGGGGTCGCCGGGTGCAGTGTTGCAAGTCTCACGCTTCTTGCGGGGAGTTGCAGGGGTCTTTAAATCTGCTCCTTGAAACAAAGTTGCAGTTCTTTTGAAGCAGTGCCGCTGTCCTCGGGAGTTTCTTGTCTTTCTTGAAGTCGGGCAGTCCTCAGAGGATTCAGAGGTCGCTGGTCCCTTGGAAAGCGTCGCTGGAGCAGGTTTCTTTGGAAGGCAGGAGACAGGCCGGTAAGTCTGGGGCCAAAGCAGTTGGTGTCTTCTGTTCTTCCTCTGCAGGGGTTTTTCAGCTCAGCAGTCTTCTTCTTCTTGTAGTTTCAGGAATCTAAATTCTTAGGTTCAGGGGAGCCCTTAAATACTAAATTTAAGGGCGTGTTTAGGTCTGGGGGGTTAGCAGCCAATGGCTACTAGCCCTGAGGGTGGGTACACCCTCTTTGTGCCTCCTCCCAAGGGGAGGGGGTCACATCCCTAATCCTATTGGGGAATCCTCCATCTGCAAGATGGAGGATTTCTAAAAGTTAGAGTCACTTCAGCTCAGGACACCTTAGGGGCTGTCTTGACTGGCCAGTGACTCCTCCTTGTTATTCTCATTATTTTCTCCGGCCTTGCCGCCAAAAGTGGGGGCCGTGGCCGGAGGGGGCGGGCAACTCCACTAGCTGGAGTGTCCTGTGGTGCTGGCACAAAGGGGTGAGCCTTTGAGGCTCACCGCCAGGTGTGACAGCTCCTGCCTGGGGGAGGTGTTAGCATCTCCACCCAGTGCAGGCTTTGCTACTGGCCTCAGAGTGACAAAGGCACTCTCCCCATGGGGCCAGCAACATGTCTCGGTTGTGGCAGGCTGCTGGAACCAGTCAGCCTACACAGATAGTCGGTTAAGGTTTCAGGGGGCACCTCTAAGGTGCCCTCTGGGGTGTATTTCACAATAAAATGTACACTGGCATCAGTGTGCCTTTGTTGTGCTGAGAAGTTTGATACCAAACTTCCCAGTTTTCAGTGTAGCCATTATGGTGCTGTGGAGTCCGTGTTTGACAGACTCCCAGACCATATACTCTTATGGCTACCCTGCACTTACAATGTCTAAGGTTTGGCTTAGACACTGTAGGGGCACAGTACTCATGTACTGGTGCCCTCACCTATGGTATAGTGCACCCTGCCTTAGGGCTGTAAGGCCTACTAGAGGGGTGACTTATCTATACTGTATAGGCAGTGTGAGGTTGGCATGGCACCCTGAGAGGAGTGCCATGTCGACTTACTCGTTTTGTTCTCACCAGCACACACAAGCTGGCAAGCAGTGTGTCTGTGCTGAGTGAGGGGTCCCCAGGGTGGCATAAGATATGCTGCAGCCCTTAGAGACCTTCCCTGGCATCAGGGCCCTTGGTACCAGGGGTACCAGTTACAAGGGACTTACCTGGATGCCAGGGTGTGCCAATTGTGGAATCAAAAGTACAGGTTAGGGAAAGAACACTGGTGCTGGGGCCTGGTTAGCAGGCCTCAGCACACTTTCAATTCAAAACATAGCATCAGTAAAGGCAAAAAGTCAGGCTGTAACCATGCCAAGGAGGCATTTCCTTACAACCCCCCATCCTGTTTTGAGAAGAAAATCCCAGATGTTCAAATATTGTTAAATGCCATTTAGCATCATGTTTGTCCAGGAAATCCGGCAAATCACGGATCAAAAACTCGTAGATGGAACTAATTGTACGAGCAGATTTCTTCTTTACAATTTCTATTAAGGTTAAGCTTACCATCTCACTAGGCCCCCCTCCTGTTTTGAGAAGAAAATCCTGGATGTTCAAATATTGTTAAAAGTCCCTCTTATTCAGTCCATATTCCTGCTGTACCACTTCAAATGTATTTATAGTGAGCCCATCATAAAAATCCCCTAGCTTCCCCAGGCCCAGGGCTTCCCAGTCATGACAGCAAGGATCCTTGCCTAGAAAGGGAAAGATACCTTTGCCCCATATAAGGGTATATTAATAGATTTTCACAAGGCTGACTTTCTTCCTTATGATCAGCAAAACTGTAAAAGCTGCACTCAGGATCTTAAATTTAACATTTTTAAAATAGCTTGGCTCAAAGATTTTTAGGAAACCGTTCCTAGTATTCTCCCCAATGAGCAATTAATAGATGGGTGGGAAACACTTTGCCCTTTGATAATGTCCTTCCAACCCCCCCAATTGGAGATCTAATATATTGTAAGGCAGCAGCCCATTGATAAAATCAACAGTTAAGGACAGCCCACCCACCACTCTCTTTAGAGAGTTAAAAACTTCAGGGATCTCCTGATCTTTGAATTTGACCAAATAAAACTACTAGGTAAGTTGTCCATCAATTTGAACCATCCATTCCTCAACTCAAGATGATTTGCCCAAAATATCTAAAACAACCTAGCTAAGAACAGCATCTTTACAACATTACATTGTCCGATAATGGATAAGTGCAATTTGTCCAACCTCCTCAGATCTATCTTGGCTTTCTAATACTTGTGTAAGATTTTGCTCTACTAATTGATCAACATCTGCTGTGATGTTAATACCAAGAAGCACTGGCTCTTTCACTGTGAGACCCCAAGCAGTTTAGATTAATTGATTAGAAACTATCTGGGTTTAATCAGGGTTCAGGGAGTAGCTGGAAATGTTGCCAAAATCAGCTGTCTCTTCTAATATCTGCTGAATAGCTGAAGTTTGGTCAGAGGTAACGATTGCCAGATCATTGGCACCTGCCAAGACTGTAGTACTTCTGCCAGAAAACAGCATGTCCCTAATTAGAGGATTGTATCCCAATTGTCTGACCAATGGGTCAATATATAAGGGGAACAATAAAGGAGAAAATGGGCAGCCCTGCCTAGTTCCTCTCAAAATCTGAGTCAGATCAGATTCACCACGCATTATTTGAAAGTGGGCTGTAAGATTCTGATAGACTGACTGAATTTCAGTATTAAATTCTAGTCCAATTGTTAACCATTTCATTAAGGCCCGTAAATAGTTCCACGCCACCCATTCAAATGCTTTTTCACCATCTAATAACACCAGAGCCATTTGTTCCTCTGAGACCTCTGCCACATCAAACAAGGTCATTACCTGATGGATATGGTCTATGGTTCCCCTTACTGGAATAAACATGTGTTGCAACAGGGAAACCAATTATACTGCCCAGCCTTGGTGCTAAAACCTTAGCATAACGTTTATTATCGCTATTAATGAGAGTAACAGGACTATATAACTCCGGCCTCTGCAGAGGCTTGCCCTTCTTATGAAATACAATGCTATTCATCAAGGCCCAGAATTCAGGAATGAATTTCCCTGTTTGAACCTGAAGGAACAGATCTGTCATTGGGTACCTGAGCGTCCCAAAAAATATTTAAAAACATTTGAATGGGATCTTATCTGTCCCAGTAGCCTTAACAGATGGTAATGCCCTAGGAGTGCCATAATCTCCAACTTACGGGAGCATCAAGAAGCATTCTGTCCTCATGTCCATCTTTACAACAGGAAATTAATTATTTCTCAAACTCCATGTCTGCCGTGTCATCACTAGTGCCTTCCACAGAATATAATGCCTCATGATAATCCTGAAATACCTTGCAAATGCCATCAGGATCTGTCACCAAGTGCCTGCCCGATCAACAATTTCAGTTATTTCCCCCTGTATGCTTTTTTGTCTAGTACAGATGGCAAGAAGATGTCTCCCCATCTCTCAAAATCTTTATCTGTGGGCCAAGAACCTTTCAGATGCCCTACTGGCAGCCAGCCTGTTGACAGTGACTTTAGCTGCTGCTAACTTATGCTGTACCAGACTGGGGTCCCCCCCTTGAAAAACAGTCAATAAGCTGGACTTCAATCCTCTCTAATTCCTCATAAAGCCTTTCTAAAATGTGTTTCTCTTTCTTCTGCACTAATTGTTTCTCCCCATATTCTGGCCTTAAGAGGATTCCAAACAAACCCCAGAAAAGCACTGTTCTGGTTACATTGTAAAAATTCCAAAGGCCACACCATCATATGGCTACTATATAAAATTGTTTGGAGAGAAGCCCTCTTTCAAAAGACCAGGTAGGCCGAGGCTCACTCTTTCCATTCTCAGAATTTGAATTACCAGAGGATTATGGTTAGTCATGACCCTTGGGTATTTCTCGATATGCGCCTCCTGCCTTGAGCTACGGGATACAAAAAAGTTGTCTAGACGGGCATGTGTTTTGTGAGGGTCTTAAAATAAAATATAATCCGGGTCAGATGTTTTCTTTTTATACCAAACATGCATAAGATGTCAGAGAGCCCTAAAGACTCGAGGCTTTTGACCATGGTAGCTATTAACATTAGAATCATCTGTTTCCAGAAGCCCCCATGGCAGGTTAATGTTCAGACCCCCAAATATTGTAAGGGGTGTTGGCCATAAGGCTAATTCATTATTTAATCAGTAATACAAGGTAGGATCATTCAGATCAAGTCCATAAACTGAACAAATTATCAATACTTGCCCTGCAAAATAGTATAGCCATCCCCTGGGTACACATACCAAGAGATTCGAGTACTGCCCTCTTTGAATCTTCAATATACGTCTCTTGTAGACACAGAATATCTACGTAGAGAACCTTAAGATTTTCAGCAGTATTCCATCTTTTAGCCATATCATTTAGCGTACAGATGTTAACAGAAGCAATACACATGTTAAACCATACTGAAGGGCATGCTTTTCAACCAGTCTCAATCGTAATAGCAATTGTATCCAACAATGTACAGAAAAACTTTCCAGATCCTTTCAGATTCACCACCTGCTCTTGTGCAGTGCACTACCACCACCCCTGTTGACCTCCCCAAATGACCCCCTCCCACCAGCCCTATCCCCCTGCCCCAGCAACCACCACACCCAACCAACTTCCTGCCCTTTGTCCCACCCCCAACCCCCCACCCCATTACCTATGGACTCAGACAACCACCGACCTGCATGGTGGCCTGGGTAGTGGCTCCCATGCTCGTACCTTTCTCCAGCCACTTATAACCATAACTAATACAAAACAAAAGGAAAACAGGTGTGCATCTTGATGCAAAGCCATAGCGCAGCAATTATTAGCAAACCTGGGCATAACCTCAAGAGCCAAGGTTAGTTTCAAAACACCTACTAAACAGAGAATCACATAGGAACATAGCTCTATATCTTTCAAAGGGGTCAAGGCCTTCCTAAAAACTGGGTCAGGTAGTCCTTGGCCTTGATATCTGATGAGAAAATGTGTTTGCTCTCTTTGAAAACAATCTTTAAACGGGTTGGATTCAATACATATGCCTCACACGCCATCGTCTTTGTACCATTACATGACAGAAATCTAGGTGAGGAAAAAAGGGCTGACCATCAAAATTGCATTTAATGTCTGGCCTTGCCTTTTCAAAAACCATTTGACAAAGCAAGAAACATTTCCAAAATATACAATAATTACTCTCGGCTAACTTAAACTGTCATCTCTGGAGGAGCACCCCTTCTTCAACGTTAGGGAAAATCAATATGCTATCTGGATGTCAAGGTCCCGATTCCTCCTTGATAACTCTGGGAATGCACATTTGAGCACATTCACCATAAACACTCTAGTGTCATTGCCTCCTGCAGCCCAAGGAATCACAGATTGTAATATTGCTGTCTATTGTCAAAATCTTTGAGATTCCACTGCATATCAGTGGTTCAGGATTCATGGGCCTCTGATTGAGATGTTGCTGCCCCCATCTCTGTTTTAACACCTTGTAGGAGGCTGGCCTGGTTTGTAGTGCGTACCTAAGGTTCTTACACCTTATACCAGGTTCAGTTATGCCTTATTAGTGAAATGTAGGTAGTGTCTAGAAGTCAGACTGTCTAGAGTTAGCTGTAGCCAGAGCAGCCAACACTGAACATGGAGACATGCAAAACTCTTGTAATACCACTGTAGTCACACAATACTCACACACAAGAAAGACAATCCTCAGTGTTACCAAAAATAAATGTACTTTATTTTAGTGACACGAGGCCAAAAATAACTTAAAGGCTATACTTCCTTAGGAGGTAAGTATTACACATAATATATACACTAGTAACCAAAATCAGGTAAGTACACAGTCACCAATTAGTGCAAATACTGAAAATCACCATAGGCTAGAATGGGCCTAGGGGCAACCCAAACCATGTACTAAAATAGTGGAATGCAAAAGTCAGTTCCCCATCTAGGCAAGAGTTGTGTGTAGAGGGGCGCTGGGAGTGTAAGGAAACACCAAACGTAAGTAAAGTACCCCAACCCAGAGCCCAGGAAAACAGGAGTAAAGTACAGCAAGTTTCCACAGAACACACAAGGAGTCGTGGTAAAAGATTATGCAAAAAGCAAGCAAGACTGCAAGACACCAACATTGGATTCCTCGACCTGAAGACCTGTGGAGAGACGAGACCAAGTTCAAGGACAGATGAAGAGTCCAGGAAGAACAGGAGCGCCTGCTAACCCGGATGAGGGTGCAAAAGTGGATTCTCTGTTGGAAGAAAAAGTCAGAAATGCACCAAAGAAGACAACTGTGGGTTCTTGCTTGGTGCAAGAGATGTCCCACGTTGAGTCATTGGATGCAGGCTGTTTTTCATCTTTGGATTTTGCCAATAATCCTTGGCTCACGCACATGTCGAGGTTGGCAGAAAAAGGCGCTACCTGGGGTTCTCAACTTGGACTGAGGAGACAGAGGGGGCTCTCAGCACTTTAGGAAGCCCACAGAAGACCACACAGGACTCACAGGATTCCCAGGGCATGGGGACAAAGGAGTTGCAGAATGCGGTTGTTGCAGCACTACACAAAGGGACCCCACGCCACCAGCAAACAACTCAGGGCGCTGAGCGTCACAGGATAGAGTGCTGGGGACCTGAGCTATGCTGTGCACAAAGGATTTCTGGAAGAAGTGCAGAGAAGCCCTAGGAGCTGCAAACCATCTGGTGCACAGGGTATTGTCTGGTTTGGGGAGGTAAGCCCTTACCTCCAACAAATTTGGCAGCTGGAATTTGGACAATCAGGATCACTTCGGTCCAACACCTGTGTTCCAGAGATCACGCTCGTAGACAGGAGAGGAATCCCAGAGTACCGGTTGCCGCTGTAGAGAGGTTCCTGCTGAAGCAGGGAAGTGACTCTGTCACTACACAGGAGATTCCTTCGGTCCTTCTCTTGCAAGATGAAGAAAGACAGTCCTCAGAGCGTGCACAACCTGGAAAATGTTGCAGTTGCTGGTAGTAGCTGGAGTTACAGTCTTGCAATAGCCTTCTTGGATAATTTGTTGCAGGTGTAGGGTACCTGGAGCAGTTCTGCTGTTGATCCGATGGTAGAAGGTGAAGCAGAGGGTGCATAGGAGTCCTGCTGGAATCTTGCAAAATTGAATCTGAGGAACCACCCACAGGAGAGCGCCTAAATAGCCCTCAGAGGGGGATTGGTCACCTAACCAGGTATGGACCTATCAGGAGGGGTCTCTGACGTCACCTGATGGCACTGGCCACCCAGAAGCTCCCGGAGTTCCTTGATCATCCTGAAAACAAGATGGCAGAACCTACGGATACTCTGGAGGAGCTCTGGGTACACCCCTGGGGTAGTGATGGACAGAGGAGTGGTCACTCACCTTTCCTTTGTCCAGTTTCATGCCAAAGCAGGGACTGGGGGTCCCCTGAACTGATATAGACTGGATTATGCAAGGAGCGCACCATCTGTGCTCTTCAAAGCACTTCCAGAAGCTCTGGGAGGGAACCCCTCCCATGCCTGTAACACCTATTTCCAAAGGGAGAAGGTGTAACACCCCTCTCCTAAAGGAAATGCATTGTTCTGCCTTCCTGGAATTGAGCTGCTCAAGCCCCAGGAGGGCAGAAGCCTGTTTGTGAGGTGGAAGTAGCTTGGGCTGCAGTGAAAACCTCAGAAGACTGCTATGGCAGTGCTGGGGGTCTATGGTAGAGCACCCAGGGTGTATGGAATTGGCCCCAGAATCAGATTGGGGGTACAATTTCTAGTTCCTAGACACCTAACACAGCCGTATTCGGGGTTACCATTGTGAAGCTACAAATATATATTGACCTATATGTAGTACACACTTATAATAGCGTCCTTGCACTCACAACGTTCGGGAAAATGGGCCTGAATGATGTGGGGAACCTTTGCTAGTGCAAGGGTACCCTCACACACAGGTACTATGCACCCAGCCTTCAGGGTCTGAAGGTTAGACAAATAGGTGGCTTATAAGTTACCTTGCACTATTCACTCAGGCTTCAGTGTCAGTCTTAAAGAAGTGTTTGTATGAGCCCCTTATGGGTGACAAAAGAAATGCTGCAGCCCATAATTATCTCCTGGAACCCCAATGCCCTGGGTACCTAGGTACCATATACTATGGACTTATAAAGGGGGTCCAGTTTTCCAGTTTGGAGTGGATTACTGGGTTGCCAGTATGTAAGTAAATACACATTTGGAATCAGAGAGAGCATAAGCACTGGAGTTCTGGTTAGCAGGACTCCAGTGACACAGTCTAGCATACTGACAAAACAGTAAAACACACTGACATGTAGGCCACAAACTATAAGCACTGGGGTCCTGACTAGCAGGGTTGCAGGGAGACAGTAAAAACACACTAACAAACACTGACAAACAGGCCAAAAATGGGGGTAACCATGCTAGAAAGAGGCTACTTTGTCACATAACCCCCCCCCCCCCCAAACTAAGGACAATAAGGCTAACCTTGGCCAGTTGAGACATTATTGTCTAAGTGGTGATACGTGGAAAGTGTATCTGCAATAGAATGGTTACTCCCTTTATCATCTGCTGTATGGCTACTTCCCTGTGGGAATGTGAACAATGCTTTTTGGAGATTTGTACCTAGAAAACAGTGCAAGTGCATATTCTCAAATTCTCTATTTGAAAGGTTTAAAGTGGGGAGGTATAACTGTTCCACTGATCCTACGTCAAGCCAGGACTGCTGTCCTAAGGATGAGAATGCTAGACAGGGATGGTGGCTCGGCAGGGCCACAGCAGGGCAAAAGGTTTGTCCAAATAGCTGAAAGAGAGAACATGGTTGTTGTTTCTCTTGGGTAGGAGCAGGACAGGGCTGCTGTCCTATAGGTTCCATACAAGGACAGGGCTGCTGTCCTATGTTTTTAGAGGTAGTGCAGGGCTGCTGCCATAAAGTTTCTCTGGGAGGGCTGAAGGGTTGCTCCAAATTTACTAAAACAGTGCAGTGTTGCCTGTCTGGGTTAGTGGTTCCACAAAGAGGGACTTTTACCTCTGGGTGTTCAGCTGTGGAAGCTATGGGCTCCCTTGGTACAGGTTGCACCACAGGAGAGGTTTTTCCCACCACAGGAATGGTATCCTTAATGGTAGGGTGGGGAAGGGATACTTTGCTACCCTTTTTACCTGTGGGATCAGGAGGATCCTGAAGCTTCGGGGCTCCTTCTCTTCATTGCTTTTTCATTTCACTGGAAATGAGAGGAAGCAATTTCTCAGAGATACCCAGCATGGATGCATGGGACCTTAACTCTACCTCAGCCCAATCTGAGGTCTCTAGGTCATTACCTAAGAGACAGTCTACAGGTAAGCTAGGTGATACCACTACCTGCTTTGGGCCAGTAACTCCACCCCAACTAAGTTGCACTAAAGCTAAGGGGAGAGACTGAGTGGAGTTGTTGACAACAGTAACTTTGTACTTCTGTCCAAAGGTGTTGTGCAGGTGGCACCAGGTTTTCAATCACCAAAGTGATACTGGCACCTGTTTCCCTGTAGGCCTGGGCCTCAACACCACTTAGAATTGACTGCTTGTACTAGTACATGTTAAGGGGACAAGCAGCCAAGGTGGCAAGGCCAGTGTCACCAGGTATGACGGAAACTGTCTTGGGGATTTCTACACCTACCCCAATTTCTATAATGGACCCAAACGTGAACCCAACTATACCTTTTGTTTGACTATTGCCAATAGTCCAACCACTATTACTATTACTGCTAGGGGCACTAGAGTTTGAAGTGGACGTTTTAATGGTGGTAGGCTCAGGGGCTTTACCTGGGCAGGACTTATCCCCTAGCCTATAGCCTTTACCTCTGCACACATAGCACCAGGGCTTTTTAGTGTGTGTAGAGTGTGAATAAGAGGAAGATGATGTATCCCCACCTGCAGAGGAGTGTTGTGGACCTTAAGAAGGATCTTTATGTTTATTTTTATCCCCAGGCTCATCCTGAAGTTTTCACCATCTTTCTTCTTTTCTTTATCACCCCCTGTATGAGCTTTTCCATTTCCCCTTGTTCTGACCCATCGGTCTGTCTTCTTACCCAATTCTTGGGGAAAGGTCAGATCTGAGTCCACTAGGTACTGGTGTAACAAATCAGACACACAACTATTCAGTACATGCTCTCTCAACATCAGATTATGCAGACCCTGGTAATCAGACACTTTACTGCCATGTAACCAACTTTCTAAAGCCTTGACAGAACAGTCCACAAAGTCAACCCAATCTTGTGAAGATTCTTTCTTGGTTTCCCTGAAATTAATTCTGTTTTGCTCTGTGGTGAGCCCAAAACCACCAATGAGTGAATTTTTGAGAATATTGTAATTGTCTGAGTCCTCCTCCCTAAAAGTGAGGAGTCTGTCCCTCCCTTTGTCAGAGAAGGACAAGCAAAGTATAGCAGCCCACTGCTTTTGAGGGACCTTTTGAACCTTACAGGCCCTCTCATGTATATTAAACCACTTTTGGATATCATCCCCTACCTTGTATGGGGGATCGATCTTGTGTAAGTTTCTGTCCTCCCTGCCCTCATAATTTCTGAAACTGTTTATGCTGCTGCCACCATGGGGAACAAATCATACCCCCTGTCTTTCCCTTTCCACAGCTAGAGATTCCCCATCTAAGGCCAACTGCTGCTGTTGAAGCCTCAGTCTGGCCTCCTCCAACCTCAGTGTTCTGAGTTCCCTATCTAAGGTGCTGTCCTCAGGGTTGGATGTGTGGGACACCTTTGAGACAGAAGTGACATGGGAATGAACAGAGGTTGATCTTTCCCTAACTTGTGTAACCCTATTGACCTGGCCTCTAGGTTTGTGGGGTGCCCTACCTGTGTGTGACCCCTTCCCACTACCACCTACACTAGGAGGTTTGTTAGTGGAAAGATCTGTGGAATGACCCTCCCCTGGATCTTCAGGACCCTCTCCCGAATCTACCTGGGTAGAATCCCCCTCAATCTCCCCCTCTGGTTCCACATGTCTATCAGAATGCTCCTGATCATCTTGCAAGAGAATATTTAAAAGGAAATCCTTCTTGGGGTTCTTCCCAATCCCTATGCTTCTTTTTAAGCAAAGCCCCCTCAGACTTTTAAAGTTAAGGTTCTCATAAGTAGTTTTGATAACCCTAGGGGTGGCCTCAGTAGAACACATAGGCCCTCATTATGACACTGGAGGTAAATCCCACCTACCACCATGCTGACTGCCGCCAAGATACCGCCGCCGCAGCGGATATCCGTTCATCATATTATGACACACACACACCAATCCGTCATTATTCAGCCACATACACAAGTCCGCCACACCAAAAGTCAGTGATAAACTGGTGGTATCCAAAACCACACCGTTATGCCAACAGAACAACTCCCATCACAATATGACCCACGAATCACAACGGCGGACATTCAACTGCGGTAACCATTGACGGTACATACCGCCGCGCTCAAAGTACACACACACAAACAAAACAACACCACATTGGACAATTCAAACAACACACACCTGACACCCATACACACACCACACCCACACACCCACACCACTATAAAACATACACCCACATTACCCACAACCCTTTACTATTACAAATAATTGCCACCAGAGAGAGACAGCAAGACCACTCACACAACCAGACCCACATACCACTCATACCTATACACCACTCACGCACCCCACATCACACACCCTCACCTACACACCTTACACACAACCATGGCACTACAGGGGGCGTGGTTAAGATGGCAGCCCAAGCGGATGCTTAGTTTGAGCTCCGCTCGCGGCCCACCACTGATCCGGACACATCTCCGTACCTGAAACCGCCGGGACGGTCACCTCTTGTGAAGATTCTTTCTTGGTTTCCCTGAAATTAATTCTGTTTTGCTCTGTGGTGAGCCCAAAACCACCAATGAGTGAATTTTTGAGAATATTGTAATTGTCTGAGTCCTCCTCCCTAAAAGTGAGGAGTCTGTCCCTCCCTTTGTCAATCCCTCATCTTGCAAGAGAATATTTAAAAGGAAATCCTTCTTGGGGTTCTTCCCAATCCCTATGCTTCTTTTTAAGCAAAGCCCCCTCAGACTTTTAAAGTTAAGGTTCTCATAAGTAGTTTTGATAACCCTAGGGGTGGCCTCAGTAGAACACATAGGCCCTCATTATGACACTGGAGGTAAATCCCACCTACCACCATGCTGACTGCCGCCAAGATACCGCCGCCGCAGCGGATATCCGTTCATCATATTATGACACACACACACCAATCCGTCATTATTCAGCCACATACACAAGTCCGCCACACCAAAAGTCAGTGATAAACTGGTGGTATCCAAAACCACACCGTTATGCCAACAGAACAACTCCCATCACAATATGACCCACGAATCACAACGGCGGACATTCAACTGCGGTAACCATTGACGGTACATACCGCCGCGCTCAAAGTACACACACACAAACAAAACAACACCACATTGGACAATTCAAACAACACACACCTGACACCCATACACACACCACACCCACACACCCACACCACTATAAAACATACACCCACATTACCCACAACCCTTTACTATTACAAATAATTGCCACCAGAGAGAGACAGCAAGACCACTCACACAACCAGACCCACATACCACTCACACCTATACACCACTCACGCACCCCACATCACACACCCTCACCTACACACCTTACACACAACCATGGCACTACAGGGGGCGTGGTTAAGATGGCAGCCCAAGCGGATGCTTAGTTTGAGCTCCGCTCGCGGCCCACCACTGATCCGGACACATCTCCGTACCTGAAACCGCCGGGACGGTCACCTCGTCGGCGCGGAGCCCCCGGGTTTCACCGGCGACCATCGGTGTCGTTCCCGATGCGCAGCGAGACCGGTTGAAGGAGTGTTGAGCCCTCGCCGGGCTCGTGCATCGGACGGGAGCGGAGAGGCCTTCCCTCCTCGCTGGAGACCGCGGAGTCTGTCGACGGGAGGAGAGCTGGGCCCCTGGACATTGTGCACCCAGACATGGAGGAGCGTGGCTGGGTAGCAGCGGGGGCAGGTCCGGACCCCCGAGAGATTCGTGGAGACTGGAGGTGCTCCTTGCGCGTTTGCGCCACGAGGACCGCGAAAGTGAAAGCGGCCGGATCACCCGATCTCATAGAGAAGTAGCGGAGTGGTTGGGCGGCCTCGTTAAAGGAGCCCCCTGCTGGTGCCCCCGTGTAATAAATCGCACAGAGCGACGGCAAACAACAAATAAAATCGAGGCTGACACTGGGGGAAACCAGCAAAATAATTAAGACCAATCGTGGAGAAACAAGGCAAACAAGGACACCCCCATGTAAGTCAAATGGGACCTTTCTTTGAAGGCAAAGGGGGGCTGAGATTTCTCCTCTCACCCCCCTTCTTGTTCAATCTATAACTCCTTGAACGCGGGCCCACCAGAAGAGATTTGGGCTTCACCCCTGCCCCATCCCTGCACTTTAATCAAACACTAGCGAAAAGGAGTGGGGGACCCACCGATACCAGCCACTGAAAGGGTGGTTAACCCCGGGTGGCACAGTGAGGCGAAGGGACGCCGAATAAACTGCAGATTGGAGTAAGAGCTTATAACTCTAAAACACGACAAGCATAACAATCCCCCCGACCACTGCCGTCTAGTAACACAGGAATAATCGCCCCTAATCTTTCCAGAGGGGCAACAGCACCAGAGACTAGCACATGAGGACACCCAGCTGGGTGAGAAAGGAGTGGAGGACAGACACTGCAGGAACGAATAGGGATGAGAACGCCTGAGGGGGGCCCTACGCCTCGACGTGCAGCCTGAGCGGACCAGGCAGCTGACGCTCTACTCAGCAGATAACACGGATACGCCGCAGGCAATTATGGGCAAACCAAAGCCACTGAGGGCACACACTAGTGCAGAGTCTGGGACCCCTCCCTCCGATGGGGAACCGGGATTTCAAGCCGGCGCTCTACACAGGATGTCCGAAACCCTGGCCACTCACTCAGCGCAATTCGATAAGGTGCTGCAGGCGATACTGGAAACTAAGGCCTCATTGGAAGGGAAAATAGACTTGGTGGTACTGGAAGTTAATCTCCTCCAAGCGGATCACTGAAAACTGACGGACAGAGTCACTATCACTGAATCGATGCTTGAAACGACCCAACCTGTAATATCTGAAATGAAAGCTCAAATCAGACGAATGGAAACTGAAATAACGCCACTGCAACGCAGAGCCGAGGATGCCGAAGGCCGATCACGCAGGAACAATGTAAGGTTCCTAGGTGTTCCGGAACGAGCGGAGCTTCCCAATGCTGAACTTTTCCTGGAGCGATGGCTAAAGGACAGAGTGTTAACCCAGAACGTATCACCGATGCTGGTAGTGGAGCGAGCCCACCGGATCCAGGGCGGACAGCCTCGACCGGGCGCTCCACCCCGACCGCTGATTGCAAGATTCCTAAACTACTGAGACAGAGATCAAGTGTTACAAGGCTTCTGGACTCAATGTCCTATCCGCTTGGAGAACACAGAGGTAACAGCATATCCAGACTACACAGTGAAAGTTCAGCGCAGGCGTGCCACCTTCACTAAAGTGAAACAAGTGCTCCGAGACAAGAACATCACTTATTCCCGGCCCGATTAAGAGTGATAGACGGAGACAGAACCCTCTTCTTCCCGTCGGCGGAGGATGCATGGACATGGCTGCACGCCAAGGGCCTAGTGGACCCAGTGTAAGAGCCCGATGGTAATAGGGATTGGCTGGAACAACGTCCCGACGGAAGAAAAAAATAAACACCGGGTTAAAAACACGCCCATCAAAGCTACAGGCTGCGGACGCACAGGCACAAGCCCTAAAAGAGGCAAATAGGTTTGCGACAACGCGAGCACTGTCCAGAAATGAAAATGGGGACACAGATTCTAATTCTTCACGAGGCCATTTAAGCCCCCCCTCGTCACCACTTATATGCGGTCCCGTCCTGACACCACGCACGGCTGATGACATATGAAACAAAACATGTGGACCTGGCAGCACTGGAACTTTGAGCCATCAGAGACATAAATGAACATCATGAGACATAAACGGCTCTGACAAGCTAGCGCTGAGTTGGGAATCTAAGAACAATGATCCGGATGTGCTGCGCCCCCCTGGCTAGGAGGGTGCAAGTCCAGGACCCGGAAAAGGAAACCGGGTCAGTTCTCACTCTAGGGGGCCGAGCGTGTCCGGGAGTCCAGGCGGCCGAGACTATCAGGGAAACATGATTATCCGTGTGGGCCATGAGCAATCATCAACTCAGATTTTCACCAACCACGCCTCCGCCCCCATATGGGCTACCGAATGGACCTTGACTGGAGTAACGTATTTGTTGGCACCGGCTGTGCTACACAGTTTATTGCTGTTTTGGTTATTGTAAGTTTTGTTACACCCTTACACCTTTCTCTATATGCGCCATTATTTCATGCTCAGGGGTGGTCGTGGAGGGGGACCTCGGGCTGGGGGGGGGGTTTGACTGACGGGGGGATGCCACCACGCAAAGTAAATCTAATGCCATGGCTATATACAATATTTTAACTTGGAATGTGAGAGGAATAGCTAACGCCTCCAAATGCAGAAGAATATACAATTACCTTAAGCGCCATGCAATACACATAGCAATACTCCAAGAGACACACCTCACAGATGACGAACTGGGCAGGGTTGACAGGAAGTGGTCGGGAACAATATATGGCACTAAAACATTGGCATATGCAAGAGGGGTGTTGGTATGGATAGCTCCTGGGGTCGCCTATACAATCAAGCACACAAATAGACAAGGATGGCAGATGTGTTCACTTGATGGGTAAATTAAATGGGAAACAACTGACCATAACAGGAATATATGCACCCAATACTAAACAGGGAGATTTCTTATTGTCCACCTATGCAGCTCTATCATGGGATCTGTCAATACCCAGCATTTGGGGGGGAGACTTCAACTGCGTTCCAGACGTAATCATAGATAGATCCCACCCTCCTCTTGAGGGCACCCATAGTAGAAGACTCTCCCAAGCGCTGCAAACTTGGCTGATAGAGAGGAGACTCCACGATGTTTGGAGGAGCTTACATCCCACAGACAGGGAATATTCCTTCTTCTCCCCGGTGCACCAACTTCACACCCAGATAGATTTACTATTATGCTCCAGCGAACTTTCCCAACTCATGGACAAGGCATCATACCCGGCTAAAACTATATCAGACCACTGCCCACTAGTGACTGTAATGCGATGGGGCAGGATGGTGACACGCGTCCCTACCTGGCGCTTGCAGCCTTCCCTGCAATGGGATCCCCCTTCTGAGCCGAGATAGCAGAGGGAATAGACTCATACTTCAAAATAAACACAAAGTCGTCATCATCGAAAGCAGTTGAGTGGGACGGACACAAGGTGGTAATACGGGGTTTATGTATGTCGGCGTCTGCGGAGTTCGACGCACGCTGATCATGGAGCTACACAGTGTTGAGGGGAGGTTGCGGGAGGTGGAGAGGGGGGTGGAGAGAGGCGGGGGAGACATGAGAGAGGTGACTGAACTAAAAGCACAATGGACCGAGACTGATGCGCTTGAGGAAATTTGACTACCGACACTGCGGTACGAATGCATGCCGAGGGGGACTGCTCCAGCAGATTATTGTCCTGGCTAGTGAAAGGCAAACAACAACACTCCACCACAAACGCCATTCGTTCATATGCGGGAAGCATAGTCAATACACAGCAGGAGATCAATGAGGCCTTTAGACAATACTATGCCACTCTGTACAAGGCAGGCCCCCCCGCCCGAGGAACGGATGAGGGAATTTCTCCAGACATCCCACTAACTCGCTTGACGGATTAGATTTGGAAAAACCAATAGAAATGGACGAGATCCACTAAGCCCTGAAACAAATGGCCCACAATAAAGCTCCGGGTGGAGACGGTCTCCCGGCAGAGTAATATCAAATTTTCTCAACACAGACAGTAAAACCATACCTAGAAATGCTGCAAGAGGCATTTGAAAAGGGTCTCCTCCCAGACTCACAATGGGAAGCGATCATTGTGGTCCTCCACAAAAAAGGCTGTGACCCTCTAGATGTCCGGTCCTATTGACCCCTATCTCTGCTGAACTCTGACTGTAAATTGTTGGGGAAGGTGTTAGCAAATTGTCTCCTCCCACTGATGCCGATATTAATTCACCCAGATCAATCTGGTTTCATACCCGGCCGCAGCACCTACACTAATATCAGGTGCCTCTTACGATTAATAGCTGAGACCCTGGAATTAGACCGCTCACGAACGGCGGTTCCACTAGATGTAGAAAAAGCATTCCACACATTGGGTTGGCCGTACTTGATGGAAGTCCTAAAATATATATGTTTTGGAAACACATTTATACGATGGGTAGCAATGCTGTATGCAGACCCGAAAGCAAGAGTGAAGACAGGCGGGATCATATCAGAGGGGTTCGCAATTGGCAGAGGCACCAGACAAGGTTGCCCCCTATCAGCACTCCTGTTTGCACTGATCTGAATCCCTACCGGACCTACTACAATTATTAGATACATTTGGGGACATATCAGGCCTACGAGTAAATTGGTCAAAATCATGTCTGTTTCCGATGCAACAGATTCCGAACCCACAGAGAGAAACTTTTCCTGCGCACAATTTACAGTGGTGTCACACCACCTTCAAATATTTGGGGTGCAAAATACCACGATGAACTGGACCTCAGAGAGGGGAACTTAGACCGGACGATCAGATCTATAAGAGGCTCGATGCCCTTCTGGTGTTCACTTCCACTCTCACCCTTGGGGAGAGTAGCAATAGATAAAATGATCATATTACCTCGGATCTTATATTATTTGTGGCCTTGCCACTAAAGCTCTCCAAGAATTACTTTGCGCCTCTATCCAGCCTGTTGACGGACTTGATATGGAGCGGGAGACGTCGCCGAGTGGCTCTAGCCAAGACTTATATGCCACTGGAAAGGGGGGATGGGTGTGCCGCAGTTTGAATTGTACTACGCAGCGGCACAAATACATTGGATCATGGACTGGATGCGCAATCCAAACGGCTTGGAGGAACAAAAGGTGCACACCTTGCTGGGACACTCAGACGTATTTAGGTGGCTCATCGGCTGAGAAAATCCACCGCCCCACAGTAATATTCTGAGGGGAGTGGCGGAATGGGTGTGGTGCCAATACGTGATGATGAAAGGACAGACAACACTGTACTCACCCAAGATTCCATTGCTCGCCACCCCTGGAACAAACAAAATAAAAGGGCAGTTTAAATTATCTGCCTGGGTTGATAAGGGTGTGCCAAACATCAGAGAAATATTTGGGGGGGAGACTTCCTACCATATGAGACACTGGCAAACACGTTCGATCTAGGCAGGGGCGAATTTCTCGCACACTGGGCACTGCAGTAGGTAGTGCGCAACACATGGGGGAACGCCAATAGCGAGCCACACACATCAACGGTGCTCCATGAATTATTGCTGGGCACGGGCTCACAATCGGATATATCTTGGATATATAAGATATTACAGGATTACCCAGAGGAGGCACAAACACAGGCTAAAATCAGGTGGGAGACTGCCTTGATCTCACCTTCATCCACGCAAACTTGGAACATAGCGCTCACAACTACACAAGAAGTATCACAAAATGCCCGTTTCCAATACACTCAATTCAATTACCTACACCAGACATACCTTACTCCAGCTAGGATAAAGCACATGTTCCCACAATCAACCCCAGATTGCCCGAGATGCGGGTACCCGGAAGCTGACTTTCTACATGTGACATGGAGTTGCCCACCAGTATTCCCGCATATGGCAGGATGTAACGGCGCAGATGTCTAACTGGTCGGGATTACCCTTACTTCCAACTCAAGAATCCTGCATATTGGGGGTGCACCCACGTCGAGGAAAGGAGAGACAGAAACATCAATGCACCGACCTTGCATTAGTTTTACTCAAACGCCTAATAGCGATACAGTGGAAATCACCCAGCGCACCAGATGTACACCGATGGACATTAGAGATGTTGCATTGGGCCAGGGCAGAGGCACAGGCAATACACACAATGCGTGACAGCGGGATTGAAATCAAGGGGGTGAACATATGGGATTCCCTCATAGAACAGCTGGAACAAAAAGATGACACCCGGCCTCCCTGAGCTAATACTATTTCTATACATGTCTACAATCCACCTCCCTTTTGGTTCAGGGGTCATACACAATATGTCATACACAGCAACAATAACACATCATTTACATCCCCACAGGTATCTCAGCCAATGTCACCGGAGAAGACGTGCCAGCACTATCCAGTCCCCCAACTGGAGGCTCACAGTGATGACAGTAACTCTGGTCGACTGGATCTGGATGACCAACCTGGCCCATCAGGGACCTCTGGACAGTCACATACCACAACAGAGCCTCCCCCTTCTGGAAACACCACCACAGCACCCACCCAGCGTACCCATACCTCTGTCCCCAGGACACGTCAATCAGCAGTATATCCACCTCTACAAGGACCCCAGGGCACACCTCATACCCAAAACAATCAGGGACCTGGGGTCAGTGGCAGTGGGGACACGGTTGAGGGGACAGAGGCAAAGGAGAATAGGGAAACTGGGAGGACTGCTGTGCACCAGGGGAGGACAGGCCTAGGGAACCGACTCTCCAGGAGGCACTCGCCGAGATCCTGGGAGCATACTAACATTCCCAGGGCACGAAGGGCCAGATCCTGGACAATGTGCAGGAGAACAGACGGCTGCAGGAGGGACAGTACCAGGGGATCAGGGAAGACTTGCAGGCCATCAACACCACCCTGGTCTCCATTGCAGGGGTGCTGGCAGAGATGGCCATCATTATGAGGGAGGCAGTCTGACAACAGCGGGCCCCTGGCACTAGCCAGACATCTGAACTGCCTTCCACCTCCGTTGCCTCTAGTGGACAGGAGGCCCCATCACAGGACTCACAGGCCTCCAGCACCCCTCCCCCTGAAGAAGGAGAACCACCCCGCAAACGTTCTCTGCAATCCATTCAGAAGCCAGAGACTATTGCCAAGACCCTGCCTGGAAATGAGACTCTCCTGATTGTCACCCTTGTGTCCCACTCTGTCACCCTGTCCACCTTGAACTGCCATTGCTCTCCTTCCTATGTCCCCTTGGACAATGCACCTATGCTACAAATAGACTGGAACAATACCCTGGACTTTCCACCATCATCACCCCATCCCAATGCACTTGCCCCTCTTCTTCTTAGCATTTCAATAAACACCCTTGGAAAAAAAAAAAGTATGGAGTATGTTACATTTGTAAAGTATGTATTCGCTTAACCAGGTTCAAACATTGCAATTCAAGTGTACAGTAATTGTGCACATAGGAAAGACCTGTAGTTGGCTGCAGTGATCACACCAGGATTGATAGTGGGGCACCAACATCTGTAAAATGAATTACCAAAGGGTACAGTAAGTGGGCATAGAAGTGGGAAATATCAGCATGTCAGTGCCAAAGATATTCAAAATAATAATGACAATGAAATGTGAAGTAACACTGTCTTACCTGTGTGTCATTGGAAGTATTCTCGTATCACCGCTGTTCAGTTGTCTTCATCCTCATCCTCTGCCTCCTCATCCTCACTGCCCACAGGGTCCACTGCTGACACACAAGCATCTCCAGCCTCCTCCTCCTACAGAAAAGGCACATGGTTTCTCAAGGCAAATTTGTGCAACATACAGCATGCCACGATTATCTGGCAGCCATTCTTGGATGAGTAGCACAGGGATCCACCTGTTAGATGGAGGTACCTGAACCTGGCCTTCAGGAGGCCGAAGGTTCTTTTGATTAACCTCTTGTTTGCCCATGTGCCTCATTGCAACGTTCTTCTGCCCTTGTTCTGGCATTCCTCACAGAGGTCAGTAGTCATGATAGATTGGGGTAACCAGAGTCACCTGCAAATATTGAGGATCAACATTTAGCCACACACTATCCCATATGGCCCACACCATACCCATACACCAACATCTTCTGGGTGGGAACGAGGGCTCACCTATTTGCCACACCCTGTGCCTCTGTAGTTCGGCCATCACCTTTGGTATGCTGCTATTCCTCAGGATAAAGGCATCATGCATCGACCCAGGATACTTAGCATTGACATGGGAGATGAACTGGTCTGACAAGCACACCATCTGTACATTCATGGAGTGGAAACTCTGACGATTTCTGAACACCTGTTCATTGTGATGGGGGGACAAATGCAATATGAGTTCCATCAATCGCTCCAATTATGTTGTGGATATGTCCTATTGCATAGAAGTCAGCCTTCACTGTGGCCAAATCCTCCACCTCAGGAAATACAATGTAGCTTCACATGTGTTTAATCAGGGCAGACAACAATCAGGTCAGCACTATGGAAAACATTGGCTGTGACATTCCTGCTGCCAAACCCACTGTCACTTGGAAAGAACCAGTTGCCAGGAAACGGAGCACTGATAAAACTTGCACAAGAGGGGGATCCCAGTGGGGTGACGGATATCAGATATCAGGTCAGGCTCCAATTGGGCACACAGCTCTGTGGTTGTGGCCCTGTCAAGTCTATAGGTGAGGATGATGTGCCTGTCCTCCATTGTTGCCAAGTCCACCAGGGGTCTGTACACGGGGGGTAAGTCTCCATCTCCTATTCTTCCACAGTGGTAGCAATCTAAGGGACAAAGGAGTGAGGAGCCAGTCACAAACTGAACATTGGAGCCACAACAGTACAATGCATGATGTCAATTTGTATTGGGTAAGAAGGATATGTCCTGTATGTCCAAATTTTAACTGTGATGCATTTCTTATCAAGGGCCTGCCCCCCCCCCCCACTAAATGGCATCCACCTGTCCTGCATGGAGGGACAGATGGAAGTAAGGTAATTCCGCTGACGTTGTGCGCCATTACTGGAGGTGTTCGGGAAACGCTGTGCAACTCCTCACTGGTTAACATTTGGCCCTACGTGGTACAGTGCCCAATGGTGATGTACACCGGCGGTGACGGTATGCACTGCTTGGGATGTGACTGCCATTTTCTATCTGATTCCTCACTTGCTACCTGACCTTCAACAGGAGAGGACCTACACTGCATGTGCTGCTGTGACCTGTGTCTGGAACCTACCATGGCCCATGTGACTGGGGAAAGGGTCCCTGCTTTCACTTCGGAGAAATTGGAGAGACTGGTAGATGGGGTCATACCCCAGTACGGACTGCTGTATGGGTCTCCAGACCAACAGGTGAGTACACTGTGAACACGATGCAAGTGGCATGAATGCATGGGGTAGTGTGTGTGAAGGTCTTGTGTAAGAGGGGTGGGTGGACGTCCTCTGGGCAACATATTGATTGTGTGCTGGGCTGTATGTGTGGAAATGGTGATGTGAAGTGGTATGGTGGGCCATTAGTATAAGAGGCAGGACTGTCTGACTGAAATTATTTTGCTGTGTGTATTCCCTCTGCAGGTCAGCACCCATCAAAAGAAGGGTATATGGCGTGCCATCACCAAGGACATGCGGACCCTGGGGGTCCACGGCAGGCGGAGCACCCACTGTCGGAAACGGTGGGAGGACCTGAGACGCTAGGCAAGGAAGACCGCGGAGGCCCAGCTGGGGACGGCCTCCCAACGAGGAAGGGGTGCCTGTCGAACCCTGACCCCCCTGATGGCCCGCATACTGGCGGTGGCCTATCCTGAGCTGGATGGGCGCTTGAGGGCATCACAGCAGCCACAAGGGGGTGAGCACAGTTGCCATCATTACAACTTACACATGGTAGGGTGGTATCCGGGTGGGGGATGTGTATTCATGTGCAGTCAGGCACAGTCTGCTGTGAGCAAAAAGGCGCCCAATCTCTCGCCCAATCTCTGTTTTGAGTACAGCACAAGCAGGTGATAAAACACAATCTGCGTGAGCCAAAGTTTGGTTGCCAGACTCACATTGATCAGAGTCTCACAGCCCTTGATGACCCTGAGGCTTCACAACAGGAGGCAAGTCAACAAGCCCTTGGAGAATCTTGGGTCCAAGGATGTAGAGAACAGATTCAGTCCTTCTCGTTCTCAGGCAAGAAACAGCAGGCAGCAGGGGAACCCAGCGGAGCAAGTTACAAAGTGGCAGTCCTTTCGGTAGCACAGCAATCAGCAGGCAGCAGGCCAACACAGCAATGCAGGTAGCAACAAACAGTCCCTCCTACAGCACAGCAGTTCCTCTTTCTGGCAGAATGTCTTTGGCTCCAGAAGAGTTCTGATTTGGTAGGGTTTGGGGCCCAGTACTTATACTCAAATATGTATTT
The DNA here is from genome assembly GCF_031143425.1 of Pleurodeles waltl. Lineage (NCBI taxonomy): Eukaryota > Metazoa > Chordata > Amphibia > Caudata > Salamandridae > Pleurodeles > Pleurodeles waltl. The sequence continues at coordinate 303,927,961 of NC_090440.1, forward strand.
GAAGTAAGGGAGACTTTAATGAGGCCTTTGAAGATTACAAGGTCTCTGCCCTTCCTTCTCTGGCTCCAGACACTCTACAGGGGTTATACAATCCTTTGTGTGAGGAGAAACACTGCCCTATTCAGGTGTAAGTGTCATGTCCTCCCTCCCATTTAGACCAGGAAGACCCATCAGCCTGGTGATGGGCCATCAGGATGAAAATGTCACAACACAGCTCCCTTTGCTTATGACTGACTAGAGGGAATACACAGAACCCCATTGTTATCCACCACAGACTAGTGTTCAGAGACAAGCAGAGGCCAAATTTCTAAACGTGGCATTTTAAGACTTACAATTTAAAACCTGACTTCACCATGAGTAGTGATTTTAGATTGTGAGTCCAGAGATTCCAAACCCCAAATTTCTTTATTTGCCCATTTGGAAGTTACACTTAAAGGTTGCTTCAAGGTAACACCAGTATTAACCTATGGGAGAGGTAGGCCTTGCAGTAGTGGAAAACAAATTTAAGAGTTTTTCACCACCAGGACATGTTTGACTTAAAAGTACATGCCCAACTTTTTAAATACACTGCACCCTGCTCCTGGGGCTAGCCAGGGCTTACCTTAGGGGTGACCTATATGTGAAGGCTTGGGTGGAAATGGCAGTTAAAACTGAACATGCGGGCTCTGCAGTGGGAGGCCTGAGACATGTTTAGAGGGCTACAGTAGTAGGTGGCACAATCAGTGCTGCAGGCCCACTAGTAGCATTGAATTTATACATCATCTGCACATATAGTGCACTTTACTAGGAACTTACAAGTAAATTAAATATACCAATTTTGGATAAGCCACTGTTACCATGTTTAGAGTACAGAGCACCAACACTTTAGCACTGTTCAGCAGTGGTAAAGTGCTCAGAAATCCTAAAGCCATCAAAAACAAATTCAGAAAGAAGTGGGGGGAAATGGCAAAAGGTCAGGGGATTACCCTGTAGAGAGGGCCAGGTCCAACAATCTCAAATTATTATCATACTTATTTTGACTGTCGTTGCCCTATAGACAACCACTGGTGAAAAGAAACCAATATGTTTCCTTCTGCTATAGATAATAGCTGAATGCATAGTGTATTTATAAATGTCCTTTGTTAAAACTTTCCATCTCGACAGCAGCTGTCCTGTTCACATGAAGACATCAAGCTCTGATTCGTCAGAGCTGAAAATTATCTACCCAAGTTTTATAATTTGTTGCAGTATACAATGTTATCAAAACATGCTTTCAGACCAGACAGGAGAGAGACCCTTTCCTTTGATAAACAGCAGTCACAGACTGGTGGGGAGGATTCTGAGAGCACTCTGACACATTTTCTCTTATTCTCTTTGCTGATGTGTCTTGGATTCATTCTGAGACAGGCTTTATTATGCTCAAAATTATTACTCAAAGATTCTATGGAAATTCTCAGTGTCTTCCTTATGAGTTGCTTTATTAAAGAACTATGGGCCAGATGTATAAAGCACTTTTAAAATGCTTTTGGGCATGTACCAACCCTATTTTGCGAGTCGGTATCTATTGCCAACTTGCAAAATAGAGTTTACGACTCACTATTGGGACGGGGTATGCCAAAGGCGTCCCTTTCTAACAGAGAGTCACATTGGCATGTAGGAATGTTTTGCGACCGGTAATGAGGGTGGATAACATTTCCACTTACCACCAACTTCAAAATTGTGATAAGCTATTCACAAATGGGAAAAGGGTTCCCAAGAGACCCTTTCCCATTTGTGAATGGGACTGCAAACATCTTTTAAAAACATTAAAACTTTTCATTTTCCTTTTTGAAAAAGATTGCTTTATTTACAAAAAGCAATCACCAACATGGTGGTCTGCTGACCACAGCAGGCCACCATCCCTGTGATTGTGGCTATTCCTAAATGGGTTGCAAATTGTAACCTGCCTCATGAATATTAATGAGGCAGCTCTCTTGCGACCCATTTGAGAATTGCAAACAGTGTTAAACACACTGCTGTATATAGCAGTTTGTGATTTCCTAAACGTACATACATTTGCTTTCACATCTGAGACAGGGGCTCTTTATGGGTTTTACTGAACTTACATTTTCCCTGAAACGTGATTAGATGAGACACACTTTATGTTTTGTTCTGTAATTTGATTGAGAATAATGATTTCCTAAAAAGGAAATTGGATAACAAATTATTGAATAAAAAATCTCGAAATAGAACCCAAACCTCATTATTGAAAACATTTTAATACAAATGTTCATGCTTTACAAATGTGCAGTTCTTAATCCCATTTACGACCTGCCTCAAAGTCCTCACCTCTAGGGCTCAGTAGAGGTGCGGGCCTTCATACTTCTGAAGTCTCCCAATAGTTCTTCAGGGGCTGCATTCAATTCTCAGCTATAAACAGACTTGCATTCCTATTTTAGCTGTTTTGGGGCCAATTCACAAAGTTGTGATATGATACGTAAAAAATGACTACAGGAGTTCTAGTTTACATACTCCTAAGTGCTTTTGTGAATAGGTCCTGTTCAGCTTATGTAAAGCCTGATATCTGATAATGTAATTCCTGCTTGTTATGTCCCCACAGGAGAATCTGAGGTTGATGACAAAACAGAAGAATGAACACAACAACTCTCATCATACAGCATTATGAACATTTAGCTATGAATAATGGTGGGTTTCATTTAGGGGTTTTAAGTTACATAACTGAGATAACTGTAGCAAGTAAGGCACAAGAGGAAATATTTTTCTGCAGACCATATTTTCTAGTCACAATGTCAAGATTACAACTCATTGGAGTGATAATGAAAAGTGGGATTTAAATTGGTGCTCTCTATCATACTTGTCACTCACACTGGATATGTGTCAAAGGTTTATGACTGTTATCCTGGTCACAATTCAATTAATTATCAAATCTCGCAGACAGTTAGTCGCTAATTGAAAGTTCTAAGCTGCCCATGAACAACAGCTTCCACTGTCTAAGATTTCTATATAACGATTTAGAGAGTTATATCAAAATTGTATGGTGAGTTCCCAATACTCTGAAAAGGGATCACTCTGGGCTGTTGTTCTGTAATTCTAAACCACTACTAGCTGTCTACCTCTTCTTCTACAAGAGAGGGCAATACATCGACATCAAGACAGCAGTCAGTAGTCCACTGACCCACTGCATCCTCCTTCTCTTCTCCCATTAATGGTGTGCCATTATATTTAATCATTGTTAACCCTACCCCTTGTTGTAGGAAATGTCAATAATAAGAGCACTACCATGAATATGAAATGCGAAAACATAGTGGAACATCAATCGCCAGTAGTGGCCACACCGCTGTTCACAATAAAAAAACAGTTTAGGCCAAACCCCCACACTGACACGAGCAATGTGAAATGTTCAAGCAAGGAAGTAGCAGAATAAAGAACATGAAAGGGTCGTCTGGTAAAAGCCAACTCATGTCTAATCAACCTGCAGGTATTTACAACATTAGCACACAAGTCCACAGCACACTCTTAATGCCTACCAACAGATCACAGTCTGATTAGCCACCGCACATAAATGAACTAACCCAAAGCACACAGGTGGTTGACTTACAATGGATGCAGGGAAGAAACCAAATACCATTCACCCAGGAGTCTCGAACACACAATGCTGTCAGCACACACTCCAAACAAATTAGATTTACAAAACAGCATGTAGGCATTCATAGGGCAAAGAATGCACGGTCATAAACCTTTATTGAATGTATAATAAAGACCAAGTAATGTCTTAACCTAGGAATTCGGAGGATATGGGGTCACATGTTTTCAAGTGTTTTCCATTTTAATCTCTAACTTGTATGTTATCTATTGTTAATCATGTGTAATAAAGTATTGCACTGATTTGTATAAAAGGGCGTGTCTGTAAACAGGCAGGCGAGAAGAACTGCAGGGGAAGGTTGTGCAGGGCTGAGGTGCAGTCCATAGTGTTTTTCTCCCTGTCATGACAGTTAGTAAATACTGTCTTAGGAACTACCAAGAGGAGTATGCATCCTCATTTCGGAGTCATGAGAGTGTATTTGTTCACCCCAAGAGGTTCCTTAGCATCCCCATCTGACGGCTGGCACCAGAAGACCACCTGCTCCCCCCTACAGAGAAACCAGTGTGCACAAACCTATTGAGGTGAGCAGAAGCTGGGTTAATTGAAGTTCTGCCTGCACACGGAGGGCTGGAAAGGCTCTGGGGACTGCCATCCACTTAAAGGTGAAGACAAAGTAACATACGGCGGAAAGCATGAGTGTGCTGTGTAAGTCACTCTACTGCACCATTCTTGAGTGATGTTGTTCCATTTTTGGTGACTGGGTAATAGAAAGACCCTTTTGTCATGGTATCTACAATCAAACTTACCCGGCCCATAGAATACAAGTTTTACAGATAACTTATCAGCTGAGTATATTGGATCTGGTTCTGTATTCACTACTGTCACAGTGCATCTTGCAACTATGTTAAGTGAATTGGCCTAATGTGCAGTGTCACTATGGCTTGGTCTTCACTCATTTGAGTATTGACAAGTTTGTATATGCTGTTGGTTACCACTTAACGAATTCTCTGTGATCTAGTTATGCGGCTCCAGGCAGCCATTATATTGTCCCGTTGATGATCTTTGTATCTGTATGGATTGAAACATTGTCAACGAAAGCATTCTGACCCTAGTGTATATATATATATATGATTGAATATCAAGGGCAGTACTGTGCTTAGGAAAACTGTGACTATAATTGTTGGATGGTTTTGTCACTCTTTGTTTGTCTGTAATACTGTTGTGTAGCCATTTTAGCTATAGCTCCATGCACGTTATTTTAACAAAATAAGCCAAGTCGCTGTACACTCTAACCTAGATATATTTTATTCGGCTTTATTTTATTATTGTTACAATAGCCACTTTTACGGTCTTGTTTTATTTTCTGTTTATCTAACTGTTTTTGCCTAGGCCAGCACTCTGTTGTGAAACACGACATTCTTGCTCACTCTATGCTTCTTCCAAGGCTACTGCAAGGTACATTGCCATTGAACGTGGTATAAGTTTAGTCTCCGACATTCGTAGAAAATACACATCATTACGTAGGGACATTTTCTCAGAACATCAGCTGCTTTATTATAAAAACACTTCCCTGTCCATTACATGTTAGAGGGAGATTCCAGCCAGAGAACCACGACTATATGCTGATTGCCGAATGCTTCGCTACAGCTGTTTGCAGACTTCATGCCTTTGCTCAGGTATGGGAGATGATGTCTTCCCAGGGGAACCTGAAGGGCAGAATTAGAGCTTAACACGCAGTGCTCTATCATAGCCTAGGTAGGAATTAGGCTATTGACTGTAGTGACAATATGGTAGCGTTAGTCTCATGCTTCACTCTCCTTGTCACAATTTTAATATTGTCATGCTGTGTCATCCTGGTTATTGCAGCTCACGCTTTGCTATCTATGAAGCAGTCGCTTCATTAAACTCATTATTGAAACTTATACTGCCTCTGTTTGTCATTGTAAATTTGAGACTAATGTAACTGAGAGAAACGGATGAGACCTGAGTGACCACGGCTTCCCTGAGAAACCAATTATGTCATTCACTCGGCTGCCCAGTCATCCCTGCCCTCGGGTAGAGATGAGGCAGGGCTAGTTGGCCGGAGCAAAACCCGGATTGGGCGACAGGTGTCATCTGTAGTGGGTTAGACTTAGGTGGTCATTACAACCCTGGCGGTTGGTGTTAAAGCGGCGGTAAGACCGCTAACAGGCCGGCGGAAAAAAAATGGAATTACGACCATGGCGGAAACCGCCAACAAAGACAGCCACTTTAACACTCCGACCGCCACGGCAGTACAAACAAGCAGCTTGGCGGTCACCGCCAACAGACAGGCGGAGGACAATGTACAGCCCACAGTATCACAACCTACCAATCCGCCACCTTTTCCGGGGCGGATTCACCGCAAACAAAAACACGGCGGAAATAGGACTTCCAAGGGAAAACGCTCACCTCTACACACCCCACAAGAAATCCGGACGCCATGGAACCCGAACTCCACATCCTGCCAGCCCTTATCTTGTTGCTCCTCTACCAGGAGCACGAACGCTGACGGAGAAGACCACGGTGAGTACTGCACTTACGACACAGGGGAGGGGGGAGGGAAAAAACAGGGACACACACACACAACACCCCCACCGCCACCCTCACCCACGACAACACACACACTAATACAGCATGATACATAACAGTTACACCCCCCAACTCCCCCCCCGGAAGGATACAAGGACGAAAGGAAATGAGTGTAACCATTGTAAGATATTAAAATCCAGTACTCAAAAATACATATATACACTCTAAACAAAATTTACACCAAGAATAGTAGTCCAGGCAGTGCTCCATTGAAGTCCGTGGAACACTGGGCCCACATGGTATGGGCAAGGCCCACACTCAATCCCCGAAATGACAGAGAGAACACTGCAGGGGCATCAGATAGCAATAAAACAGGCACCTCAGGGGGAAGGGAAAGGGGGGGCACCTCAGTCGGTTGAGTGCACAACGCCAAATCCACAAGGGGGCCACATGCCCACTGTTCCATCCTGGGGAGTGCAAAGCCACAGTCTCTCAAGTCTCTACAGTGGGTGGGTTGCCCACTGTTCCATCCTGGGGAGTGCAAAGCCACAGTCTCTCAAGTCTCTACAATGGGTGGTTTGCCCACTGTTCCATCCTGGGGAGTGCAAAGCCACAGTCTCTCAAGTCTCTACAGTGGGTGGGTTGCCCACTGTTCCATCCTGGGGAGTGCAAAGCCACAGTCTCTCAAGTGGATGACAGTCTCCACTGGTTCTGGAGGGGGCTTTGTGACCAGAGTGCTTCATCCTGCCAAGGACAGAGGTAGTGGATGTTTTTCTCCACTGGTTCTGGAGGGGGCCTTGTGCCCAGAGTGCTTCATCCTGCCAAGGACAGAGGTAGTGGATGTTTGTCTCCACTGGTTCTGGAGGGGGCTTTGTGCCCAGGGTGCTTCATCCTGCCAAGGACAGAGGTAGTGGATGTTTGTCTCCACTGGTTCTGGAGGGGGCTTTGTGCCCAGAGTGCTTCATCCTGCCTAGGACAGAGGTAGTGGATGTGATACTACACTGGTTCTGGAGGGGGCTTTGTGCCCAGAGTGCTTCATCCTGCCAAGGACAGAGGTAGTGGATGTTTTTCTCCACTGGTTCTGGAGGGGGCTTTGTGCCCAGAATGCTTCATCCTGCCAAGGACAGAGGTAGTGGATTTTTTTCTCCACTGGTTCTGGAGGGGGCGTTGTGCCCAGAGTGCTTCATCCTGCTTGTGACGGACTCAGTAGCGTCAGTGCCCTTGGCGCTCATGGGCCAGTGGTGCTTGTTGCAGCGGTGTCATTGGCAGCGGTGCTTGTTGCGGCCGTGCCCTGTTCAGCGGTGCTTGTGGCGGTGGTGCCCTGTTCAGCTGTGCTTGTGGCGGAGGGGTCCTTTGCAGTGACTCAGCTGCTGGCGGTCCTGTCTGGCCCAGCAGGGCTGGTGCTGGCGGTCCTGTCTGGCCCAGCGGGGCTGGTGCTGGCGGTTCTTCATGGCCCAGCGGGGCTGGTGCTGGCGGTCCTTCATAGCCCAGCGGGGCTGATGCTGGCGGTCCTGTCTGGCCCAGCGGGGCTGGTGCTGGCGGTCCTGTCCTGGGCAGCAGGGCTGGTGCTGGCGGTGGCCTCCTGGGCAGCAGGGCTGGTGCTGGCGGTGGCCTCCTGGGCAGCGGGGATGATGCAGTGGCCTCCTGGGCAGCAGGGCTGGTGCTGGCGGTGGCCTCCTGGGCAGCTGGGCTGGTGCTGGCGGTGGCCTCCTGGGCAGCGGGGATGATGGCGGTGGCCTCCTGGGCAGCGGGGATGATGGCGGTGGCCTCCTGGGCAGCAGGGCTGGTGCTGGCGGTGGCCTCCTGGGCAGCTGGGCTGGTGCTGGCGGTGGCCTCCTGGGCAGCGGGGATGATGGCGGTGGCCTCCTGGGCAGCGGGAATGATGGTGGTGGCCTCCTGGGCACCAGGGCTGGTGCTGGCCTCCTGGGCAGCGGGGATGAGGGCGGTCTTCTCCGCTGTGCTGTTCTTCCCAGACTTGCTGACTTTCTTGTGGCCCTTCCCCACCTTGGAAGGTGTCACAGCTGACTCCACACTCCCACCTGTACCCCTGGGAGCGGCTTTGGTGGCTGGAGTCTTCCCCCTCTCCTGCCGGGCACTGGACAACTTTTGATGCTTGGCAGGTGGGGGACTGTCCGTGCTGTGGCTCCATGCCACACTGGCTGCCCTTGTGGCTGGTGCACTCCAGATTCTGGTGACTACAGGCACACCTGGTCCCGGAGATGTTGTGGCTAGGTTGGGACCTGGAGAGTCGAGCCCTAGGAGACGGACGGGGTGGGGGAGGTGAGGGAAAGAGGTCAAGGTTGGACAGGAGAATTTTCTTGGGAACACTGGGACGGGTAGCTGGAGGGGGTTAGGGAGTGGAGGAAGAGGTTGTGGTTGTAGGAGTTGTTCGTTTGGTGACTTTGGGTGAAGGTGCATGTGTTGGAGGCTGTCATGAGGTGGATGGCTGTTGGGTGGTTGTGTGCCTGCGGTTGTGTATCTTGGGAGGTGGCGTCACAGACACACTGGGAGAGGACACAGAGGACATGTGAATGGCAGTGGGGGTGGTGACTGAACGTGAGCGGGGTGTGGTGGTGTGTGTGCTGGTGATGGAAGTAGTGGCTGTAGATGTAAAGCATGCAGGTGTGAGTGGAGAAGAGACTGGGACAGAGGAGAGAGACGAGGAGGAAGGGGACACAGTGGAGGCAGTGGATGTTGGTGGGTCTGCATGTGTGTGATGCTTGCGTGAGTGCCTGTGGGATGTGTGGTGCTTATGTTTGCCTGAGCTTCCCTTGTGTGTTGAGGTGTGTGCATGCTTGTCTGAAGGTGTGCTTGGGATAGGCTGAGGTAGAGGGGATTGGGTCTGGGTGGAGGAAGTTGGAGGGGGGAGGCTAGAGACAGGGACAATGGCTGCCATCAGTGCTGAGGCCAGAGTCTGAAAAGCTCGCTGAAGGGCCGACTGACCAGAATGAATGCCCTTCAGGAATGCATTTGTTTGTTGCAACTGCCTTTCTACACCCTGGATGGCATTCAAAATGGTAGACTGCCCAACAGTGAGGGACCTGAGGTGGTCAATGGCCTCCTCACTGAGGGCAGCAGGGGTGACTGGGGCAGGGCCTGAGGTGCCTGGGGCGAAGGTGATGCCCACCCTCCTGGGTGAGCAGGCACGGGGCAATGGCTGAGGAGCTGCTGGGAGGGCGGTGCTGGTAGGGGGGTAGCGGCTGCACCTGTAGATGCTGGGGGCACAGATGTTGCCGCCACCACAAGGGAGCTCCCATCAGAGGACGAGTCCGTGTCACTGGTGTCAGCTCCTGTCCCCGCCGTGGAGCTCCCCTCGCCCCCCGTCCCACTGGTGAACTCCGAGTCCGCTGTCTCGCCCTCCAGGGCCATGTGGGATACAGTTCACTCCTGCTCCGGTGCCACTGCTCCTCTGCCTGATGATGCTAATGTACACAAGAACAGGGAGACCACAAAAAGGGGGGGACGACAAAAGAAAGACATGTTGAGTGCATGCATTACAGCTACCATTGGCGGACACGACAGACACAGAAGCCCCCTGCACTACGCCGCGCACTTGGCCTCCACTGTTCACTCCCTGGGACATGGCCTACAAGGCTATGGCTGACATCTGCACACATGGATGACACAGGAGCCTGAGTAGGTGTACTTGGCTGTACACAGGTGGGGTGGTGTGCCACAGGGTCTGCCAGATCAAGGGGACCTAACTAACACACTCGCCCTGGCCTAGGGAAACCCACAGCCCACCTCCCCCACCCAGACACCTCAACTGCGCGCAAAATCAGCAGAATGAGAGTGTACTCACCCCCTTGTGGCTGCTGTGATGCCCTCAAGCGCCCATCCAACTCCAGGTACGCCACCGCCAGGATCCTGAACATCAGGGGGTTCATGGTGCTACGGGCATCCCTCCCACGTTGGGAGGCCATCCCCAGCTGGGCCTCCGCCGTCTTCTTGCTTCAGCGGCGAATGTCCTCCCATCTCTTTCGGCAGTGGGTGCTCCGTCTGTGTAGACCCCCAGGGTCCAGAAGTCCTTGGCGATGGCACGCCAAATATCCTTTTTCTGGTGGGTGCTGACCTACATGAATTGTACAGGGGGAAAAGAAAAGTTAATACCAACTGCACCGTCACAGTCATTGGCCCCCATCCCTACCCTTGCCATGTCGCACATGCACTCACCGTCGTTTCATGCACGCCTCAATCTCCCCCCCCCATCTTTCATCCACCCCACTCCACACAGGCATAGCTCATACAGCATGCTCCCAGTGTACTTACCTGTTTGTATGGAGGACCGTAGAGTAGCGTGTACTGGGGGAGGACCCCATCCCCGAGTTTCTCCAACTCCTCCGATGTGAAGGCAGGGGCCCTTTCCCCAGACGCACGAGCCATTGTCTCTTCCAGAACGAGATCAGTGCAGCACTTGCAGTGTAGGTCCTCTCCTGTCGAAGATCAGGTATCGAGAGATTGAACAGATAGAAAATGGCGGTCACGTCCACGGCGGTGCGTGCCGTCACCGCCAGCGTACATCCTCATTGGCTCCTGGGACCCATAGGGTCCAATGTTAACCAATGCAAAATTGCGCCGCGGTCTTCGACCACCTACCGCGACGGTGTACAACGCCAGCGCAGTTACCTCACATCCCATTGTCCCACGGAGCTACATCGTTTTCCCTCAGGTGGAGGATTTGCCTACAGTGAAAGGTGTCTTCTATGCCCTAGGACATATCCCCAACATCATAGGTGCCATTGATGGGACACATGTGGCTTTGTACCCCCCCACAGGAGTGAACAGGTGTACAGAAACCGGAAGAGTTATCATTCCATGAATGTGCAGATGGTGTGTTTGGCAGACCAGTACATCTCCCATGTGAATGCCAAATTACCTGGTTCAGTGCATGACGCTTACATCCTGCGGAATAGCAGCATCCCTTATGTGATGGGTCAACTCCAGAGGCACCGTGTGTGGCTAGTAGGTGAGCACCTGGAAGCAAGTCAGTGGGAATGGTTGTCTGGGTCTGGGGATATCCCTACAGGTTAGTGTGTGTCTAACAGTTGTCCCTAGCCATTTGCAGGTGACTCTGGTTACCCCAACCTGTCATGGCTACTGACCCCAGTGAGGAATCCCAGGACAAGGGCAGAGGAACGCTACAATGAGCCCCATGGGCGATATCAGCAGATAATAGAGCGGACCTTCGGCCTCCTGAAGGCCAGGTTGAGGTGCCTACATATGACAGGTGGATCCCTATTCTACTCACCAAAGAAGGTGTGCCAGATCATCGTGGCCTGCTGTATGCTTCACAACTTAGCTTTGCAATGACAGGTGCCTTTACTGCAGGAGGATGGTCCAGATGGCAGTGTTGTTGCAGCTGTGGAGCCTGTGGACAGTGAAGATGAGGAAGCAGAAGAAGAGGACATCGACAACAGGAACTCGGTGATCCTGCAATATTTCCAGTGAGACACAGGTAAGAATACAAACCTGCCTACTACATGTACTTTAACACTACTACCTCTCTACTGTCTGTCGTTTTTACCCAGTGTATGGTCACTGAGTTGTCACTTTCCCTTACAATTTCACAGATGTGGGTCCCACTGTGTGGCATCTGCTTTGTTTCCTCATGGGCTAGAGCTGTGTGACATAGGTATGTTGACAATACATTTGAAAGAGTATTTTGACACTGTAATTACTAATACACTATTTTGAAATCACAGACTGACTCCAGATTGTTTTGTGCTTCAAGGGTGTTTATTTAAGTGCTCAATATTGGAGGGGGTTGTAAAATGGTGAGGGGTGATGGTGGAGGAATGTCCATGGCAGAGTCCAGTCTATTAGTCTCACAGGTGCATTGCCCAAATGGGTATAGGAAGTGGAGCTGGGCAGTTTTAGGATGGACAGGGTGACAAGGTGGGACAGAAGGATGACATTCAGGGTGGTCTCATTTCTTGGCGGGGGTCTATGCAACGTTTTCTGTCTTTGTCCAGGATCTCAGGGGCCGTTTGCGAGGTGGTTCTCCCTCTGCAGGGGGCGGGGTGCTGGTGCGGTGGTCCTGTGGCGAGGTGTCCTGTCCACTAGCGCCGGCGGAGGTGGTGGGCAGTTCATCGTCCGGGCTAGTGTCAGGGGCCCCTTGTTGTGCCACAGTGTCCCTCCTGGTGTTGAGTACTTCCTTCAGCACCCCTACGATGGTGCCCAGGGTGGAATTGATGGATCTGAGTTCCTCACTGAAGCCCAAATACTGTTCCTCCTGCAGGCGCTGGGTCTCCTGAAACTTGGCCAGTACCATTGCCATTGTCTCCTGGGAATGGTGGTAGGCTCCCATGATGTTGTAGAGGGCCTCGTGGAGAGTGGGTTCCCTTGGCCTGTCCTCCCCCTGTCGCACAGCAGCCCTCCCAGTTCCCCTGTTTCCCTGGGCCTCTGTCCCCTGAACCGTGTGCCCACTACCACTGCCCCCAGGTCCCTGTTGTTGTTGGGGTGGTGGGTTAGCCTGGGTTCCCTATAGTGGTGGACACACTGCTGATTGACGTGTCCTGGGGACAGAGGTATGGGCCCGCTGGGTGGGTGCTGTGCTGGTGTTTCCAGAGGGGGGAAGCTCTGTGGTGGCCTGTGACTGTGTGAGGGGAACCGACTGTCCCGAGGTCCCCGATGGGCCGGGCTGGTCATCTAGATCCAGTTGGACAGAGCTGCTGTCATCACTGTGGACCTCTTCTGTTGGTGGTGTGGACATGTGTGGACCCTCCTGTCCGGTGACGTTGGGTAGGGGTCCTGCAGGGGTATAAAAGGATGTTTATTACATCTGTGTGTGCCATGGTGTGCAATAGGTGGGTGACCGTGTACCCCAGTGCTTGCATTCCTGTGTGGGACCTTGTGTGATGGTAGTTTAGGGGGTGTATGGGTATGTGCAGTGGCCATGCTTTGGTGATGGGTGTCCATGCTTTGTTGTTGCATGCAGGGCTTGGTGTTAGGATGTGTGGTTTGTGATGTTGGGACATTTGTGAGGAGTTGGAGTGATGGGGGTGAGGGTGAGGGTGGGCGTATGTGATAGCATGCAAGTAGGGTGGGGGATGTAATAGTTAAGATTTGACTTACTAGAGTCCATTCCTCCATCTACTCCTGCAAGGCCCTCAGGATGCAGAATCGCCAAGACTTGCTCCTCCCATGTTGTTAGTTGTGGGGGAGGAGGTGGGGGTCCACTGCCAGTCCGCTGAACCGCAAGGTGGTGTCTTGAGACCACGGAACACACCTTCCCCCGTGGGTCGTTCCACCTCTTCCTGATGTCATCCCTATTTCTTAGGGGCTGTCCCACTGCGTTGACCCTGTCCACTATTCTTCGCCATAGCTCCATCTTCCTAGCTATGGAGGTGTGCTGCACCTGTGATCTGAATAGCTGTGGCTCTACCCAGAAGATTTCCTCCACCATGACCCTGAGCTCCTCCTAAGAGAACCTGGCCGGGCTATGGGGTGGTGTGGGTGATGTGTGGGATGGTGTGTGTAGTGATCAGTGGGGTGATATTTAGTGGTGTGTTGTGTGAGGTGCGTGGAAGTTCTGTGGGTGATGGTATTGTGTGCCTGTGGATGCTTGGTAGTTGTTTGTGGTATCTCTCTCTGGCCTTCTCTCGGTAATTCTGGTTGTAGGGGTTTGTGGGTGATGTGGGTGTGTGTTTTATATTGTAATGGGTGTGTGGGAGTGGTGTGTGTTTGTGTATCAGGTGTGTGTATTTCGATTTGTCCAATGTGGTAGTGTTTTGTAAATGTGTGTGTATTTTGAGCGTGGCGGTATGTACCGCCAATGGAATACCCCGGTTGAAAGACCACTGCGTGGATTCGTGTGTCGTGATAGTGTGGGCGTATTTCTGTTGGCGTGACGGTGGAGGTTTTGATATCGCCAGTTTATCACTGACCTTTGGTGTGGCAGACTTGTGTGGGTGTCTGAATTTTTGCGGATTCCGAGCTTTGGGTCATAATAGCTGTGGCGGGTTTCCGCGGCCGTGGCGGTGTGTTGGTGGTCTTCTGCACGGCGGTAAGCGGCTTTTATCCCCAATGTTGTAATGACCCCCTTAGTCTCCCACACCGTGGGCGATTCTGCTGCCAACGTTTGGTCAGGCTCTAATTTTCAGGTATCTCTGTCTCACTATATACAACAAAACCTCAGAACTATATACGGAGACGTCTGTGGTATTGAGGACGTCCTCCTCAGCTACATAGGAAATCCTACCAGATGCTAAGAGGTTGTTCAAGCTTGAACTCTAAAACGAAAAACCCTATTTGGTGTACCTTCTCTGAACGAAGTTAGTATCTAAAATGGCGAATCCACAACAGATAGCAATAGCAGTCAATATGAGACAACCTCTGACTACACATTTATTAGCAAATGGCCTAACAGCCCAGGGGGGTCCAGTCACCTTTGTGGTAGATGCCCATGCTGCTTATAGAACAGAACATTTCTATTCTTGTGTCACATTTCCAGCAGTTGATGGGAACACAAACACATTTCATCACCATACACTTGCAAACGTACCTAGATAATACAGGGCATATGCATATTTAGAAATACCTTTATCTTATCAAGAACATAATAATTGGCTTGATGGCGCCCTACCCCACACAATTTTACCAGTAAGGTTAGGCCTTCTAGGTAATGATGGTCCTACCTGGCCTTTATTGGCCACCTATACACCTCACCCTGCAGTAGCGACTTTAGCAGTAGCTGAGGTTTGTCGCTTGTATACTGAGCTAACGGAAACATATAGATGACTAGCACATTTTGTGATGCAAACATTGAATACAAACTCAGCACGTGCTGCTCCAGCACAACCACATGCAGTGACGCCAGGTATAAACCCTGCAACTGTACATTCGATCATGGGTAAAGTACCCGCCAAATGAGAAAAAACTCTGTTTTGGTTAGCACATAAAATAAATGCGCTGGAAGCAGTATTTACCCATACAGGACCCCAGGATAAATATAGAATTCTAACGATGTGCTTGCCATTTGGTATGGTCACTACAGTAGATAACTGTAATACCTGGGGCATGGTATTTGCCGCGCTCTGTACACCAGCACACGGTACACCGACACATGCCAATTTAGCAGAAGTGTTGAAGCAAATTCAAGATGAATACGGGGCTACCCCGGCCCTGGACTTGGGAATGCAATTAATGGGCAATTTTGCCACAGTATCCTCAATTATTTTAAGTAATCTTAAAGGGGAAGTAGTCACACTAGCAGTGCGAATGCGGTTCTGTGATGTTCCTCAACAGGATCAGGAATGCGAGCTGCCCAAGATTATTGCAGAGACCTATTCTAGTATGGGTAAAGATAGTCTAGGGGCCAGACCAACTAAACCACAATTTCATGGCAAATCTAATAAAGATTTCTCTAAGCAAGCTCCTGAGGGTAATAGGAAACGCTGGGCTAAAAAACAACAAACACCTAAAAAAGAAAGGGGAGAATCTCCGCGTACGGAGTCCCCAAAGAATATATGTAATCAGAAATAAAGATAATATAAAAACACCTGATAGATATCAATATACTGATACACGCCAATCTCGTTCCTTTCAGAACTCATCGGAAAAATGCAGTGAGAAAGGTGGGTGATCAGAGCGAAGAACAGAGTATGTGAAACCGAGACAGGAATCACAACGCTCATCAGAGATTTTGATTAAAAAGGAAAAGAAACCTCTCCAACAGAAACCCCAATTTAAAAATAAAAAGGTGGCAGCAGTAGCAGTACGACATGCCACTCAAGAAGAGGGTCCTCTTGAAGAACAGGAAGTGGGCACTAGCACTGCTAGAAAGCACGGCAGAGGTCACATTAGTTTGCCGGAGTCTTCTAGAGCATCTGTAGGTGAAAGCAACTGATGACTTTCTACAAGTAGAAACTGCGGACATGCGTGTCTTCATGCCTGATAGGGTGTATAGAGTAACGCTACAGTTAGAAGGAGAATTGTACGCATAATAGACGCAGTCTTTTGGGATCACGTAGTAAATATATATGGGGGCATATTTATACTCTGTTTGCGCCGGAATAGCGTCGTTTTTTTTACGCAATTCCGACGCAAAACTAACTCCATATTTATACTTTGGCGTTAGACGCGTCTAGTGCCAAAGTCCATGGAGTTTGCGTCATTTTTTAGCGTGGACACCTACTTTGCGTTAATGATATGCAAGGTAGGCGTTCCCGTCTAAAAAATTTACTCCGAGGCATGTGCGCCGTATTTACACTCCCGGGCAAAAATCACGCCAGGGATTGGGCGGGTCAAAAAAAATGACGTCCAGCCGCTTTTGCGCCGTTTTTTTGTGCCTGGACAAGGCGGGCGTTAAGGGACCTGTGGGCTCGGAAGGAGCCCAGAGGTACCCTCCCATGCCCCCAGGGACACCCCCTGCCACCCTTGCCCACCCCAAGAGGACACCCAAGGATGGAGGGACCCATCCCAGGGACATTAAGGTAAGTTCAGGTAAGTATTATTATTATTTTTTTGTGGCATAGGGGGGCCTGATTTGTGCCCCCCTACATGCCACTATGCCCAATGACCATGCCCAGGGGACATAAGTCCCCTGGGCATGGCCATTGGGCAAGGGGGCATGACTCCTGTCTTTGCTAAGACAGGAGTCATTTCAATGGGGGTTGGGAGTCGGAAAAAATGGCGCAAATCGGGTTGAGGCGAAAAATTTGCCTCAGCCTGACTTGCCCCATTTTTTGGCGCCCAAGCTCCATATTCCCCTACGCCGGCACTGCCTGGTGTACGTCATTTTTTTTCACGCACACCAGGCAGCGCCGGCGGCTAACGCCGGCTAACGTCGGCTAACGTCATTGAATAAATACGGTGCCCGCATGGTGCTTCAGAATGGCGTTAGCCGGCGCTAATTTTTTTGACGCAAAACTGCGTTAGCGCAGTTTTGCGTCAAAAAGTATAAATATGGCCCATGGTGTTTTGTTAGCCGAACAAGATTGGCCACCTGGATTTGTCCGTACCTGTCAATATGGAGAAGATGTTAATAAACATTCTTTCTCGCCCCTTGTTCCGGAGGAACTCACTGAAACCTATGCCATTGATTGGGCATTGGCACAGGCACCTGCGTTATATCGCAGTCATGAAGGATGGGATAAAGAATCCCCCTACCATGCAATTCCCTTTAAAAATGAACCTCAACCCCAACCTCAGTACCCAATAAAATATGAAGCAAAAGCACCTGTGAGAGAAATACTCACACAACTAGGGTACCAGGGTGTAATTGAACCCTGAGTCTCCCCAATTGAATAATCCTTTATTTCCAGTATCTAAACTGGACCATTCATACAGAATAGTCTTAGACTACAGACACTTAAACAGTCATATACGCACATATGCTATACAAAATTCACATAGTCCAGCACTGATGAACAATATAGTGCGTAAAAAATACAAAACAACATTGGATATTTCCAATGGCATTTTCTGCCAGAATATAGCGCCTGAGAGTAGAAACATAACAAGTTTCAGTGCACTAGGCTCCCAGAAAAAAAGATCTGCACCTCAGGGGTACAAGAACAGCCCAGGACTGTTTGCAGTTCGTGTGACTGCAATTTTGCACGACATTGACCCTGAAGCGTTGTCCTATGTAGATGATTTATATCTTACAGATGAAGAATTGCTACAACATTTAAGACGGATATCCTGCATTGTTGTAGGATTTGCTGAATTTGGCTGCATATTCAACTTCAATAAAATGAAAATAGCCTTCCTTAGCGTCCTGTTTCTGGGATATGAGCTATCAAGTGAAGGAAAGAGCCTAGCACCACAATTCTAAGCAAAATGTGCACAACTACAAACTCCAAACACGATCAAAAAACTCCAATCTCTATTGGGTTTTCAAAATTTTGGCAGAACTTACATTCCAGACTATGCTTCACGCATTAAACCTTTATATGACTTAATATGTCCAGACTTTTCAAGTAAATTCTGGACGGTCGAAGACACACGAATACTTAGGGAACTTCAGACAGACATGCTTGTAGCACAACACCTACACACGAAGGACAACAAAAAAACACTTGGTCATCAGAGTAATTTCTGGGGCCATTGGTTTCACTTATGTAACCTATAATGAGGGTGAGACTGTCCCGATAGCTTACTGTAGGAAAGTCCTCCTTTTTGCCCTGGCCACGCCCACACTTTTTGGACAGGTACTGGTGGTTACTGACTCTTGGCTGTGCCCTGGGTACTGCTTACCAGTCCCAGTGCCAGTGCTCTGTGTAAAATGGATATGCAAATTAGGCTAATTATAATTGGCTAAGTTAACCTACCTATAAGTCCCTAGTATATGGTAGGGCATGTAGGTTTAGGGACCCATAGGTGCAGTGTCATTTTAAAGGCAGGCCTGCCTTGCTGGCTGCTTTTAAATTAAAGTTAATTGCAAATTCGACTTTGGAATTAAAAGTAGTTCCAAAGTCTTAAACTACCTTATTTTTACATATAAGTCTCCCCTAAGGTGTGCCCTATGTGCCCCTAGGGCTGGGTGCCATGCAACTATAAGCAGGGACTTTATAAAAATAGTTTTATAAGCCCTGGTGAGGTAAAAACAGCCAAATTCGTTTTTCCCTCATTTTAGTAAATGGCCTTCATAGGCTAGAATGGGGAGACTTTATTTTAATTTGTAAAGTCTCCTTAAATGATGCATACCAAGAATTTGGTATCAAATTAAATGTTGTAATAAATCCCACAACTTCCAGTTGTGGGATTTAATATAACTTGTTCAGGTAAAGAGTTTTAAACTTTACCTGAAAAGTTGCCAATTTCAACCCTGCATTGTTTTTGCTGCTGTGCTCTGATTGGCCAGCCTCTAGCAGCTTGGCCAAGCTGCCTTGATGAGGTGTGAAGTGGCCTGGCTTCACAGAAAGGAATGTGCCTGCGGGAAGGAATCTCCCCTCAGCAAATGGTGAGGCAGGAAGGGGAGGGCTGCCAAACTGGTCTTCAAAGGCAGAGAAGGACATTTGGAGCAACCAGCAACACCCCTACATCCTGCAACCCCAGACAACTAGGTGCCCCCTTGATTAGATTAGGAGAGGGCAAAAGAGGGGTGTGTTTATGATTTTTAGCCACACCAGTGGGTGGGCTCAGCCAGATGTAACCTCCAAAAATCAGATTCAGCCATGATGGATTTTTAGAGAATGTTGCCTCCTGGGATTGATTTTTGACACACTTCCCAGGAAGTGGTCATCACAGGGGGAAGGACCCTGCACCTGATTGGAGAACCAGGACCCCCCTGCTTTTCACCCAGGGGCAAGGATAAAACTGGCAGACCTCCACCCACACCTCAGTTCCCTACCACATCCAACAAGGAAGAACAACAGAAGATGAAGGACTGCCCTGCTGGACCCCTGGCCTGCATCTGGAAACTGCACTCAGAAGGACTGCACCAGCTGCACCCTTGGGCTTCACCACAAGAAGGACTTTGCCTGGCTTCAACTGGTTCAAGGAGTGTGAGAAACTGGGGCTGATTGCAGAGGCCCCATAACTTTTTGCCCCCATTTTCCACTTTATGCTTGTGTTTTCCTGACTCTGATGGTGCCCTGGGTACTGCTAACCAGTCCCAGGGCCTGTGCTCTGTGTAAAATGGATATGCAAATTAGGCTAATTATAATTGGCTAAGTAAACCTACCTATAAGTCCCTAGTATATGGTAGGGCATGTAGGTTTAGGGACCACAGCATAGGTGGTGCACACCTAGGTGCATTGCTGAGGTGCCCAGTGTCATTTTAAAAGCAAGCCTGCCTTGCTGGCTGCTTTTAAATTAAAGTTATATGCAAATTCGACTTTGGAATTAAAGGTACTTCCAAAGTCTTAAACTACCTTATTTTTACATATAAGTCACTCCTAAGGTGTGCCCTATGTGCCCCTAGGGCTGGGTGCCATGTAACTATAAGCAGGGACTTTATAAAAATAGATTTATAAGCCCTGGTGAGGTAAAAACAGCCAAATTCGTTTTTCCCTCATTGAAGTAAATGGCCTTCATAGGCTAGAATGGGCAGACTTTATTTAAAATTTTAAAGTCTCCTTAAGTGTTACATACCAAGAATTTGGTATCAAATTGATTGTTATAATAAATCCCACAACTTCCAGTTGTTGGATTTAATATAACTAGTGCAGGTAAAAAGTTTAGACTTTACCTAAAAAGTTGCCAATTTCAGCTCTGCATTGTTTTTGCTGCTGTGCTCTGATTGGCCAGCCTGCAGCAGCTTCTGCCAGGCTACTTTAATGAGGTGTGAAGTGGCCTGACTTCACACAAAGGAATGTGCTTGGGGGAGAGAATCTCCCCTCAGCAGATGGTGAGGCAGGAAGGGGGAGGGCTGCCAAACTGGTCTTCAAAGGCAGAGAAGGACATTTGCAGCACCCAGCAACACCCCCACATCCTGCAACCCCAGACAGCTAGGTGCCCCCTTGATTAGATTAGGAGAGGGCAGGAGAGGGGTGTGTTTATGATTTTTAGCCACACCAGTGGGTGGGCTCAGCCAGATCTCTCCTCCAAAAATCAGATTCATCCATTTTGGATTTTTAGAGACTGTTGCCTTCTGGGATGGATTTTTGCCACACTTCCCAGGAAGTGGTCATCACAGGGGGACGACCCTGTCCCTGATTGGAGAACCAGGGCCCCCCTGCTTTTCACCCAGGAGCAAGGATAAAACTGGCAGACCTGCACCCACGCCTCAGATCCCCACCAAATTTCAAGAAGAAAGAACTACAAGGAGAAGAAGGACTGCCCTGCTGGACCCCTGGCCTGCACCTGGACCCTGCACTCAGAAAGACTGCACCAGCTGCACACTTGGGCTTCACCACAAGAAGGACTTTGCCTGGCTTCCACTGGTTCAAGGAGGGACTCCCTGTTTGCTACAGGTGAAAAATTGCTAACCAGAGTCCCCTGCACCAACTCCTGAAAAAGTGACCAGCTGACCACTGCCCAGTGGCCAAAAAGGAGTTTGCGCCAGGTGCACTCTGGGAGTTGAAGTCCGCACTTCCCAAGGACCATCACAGAACTTCTGGACCCTTGGGGTGAGCTGTGGACCCCAAAAGAACCTTAAAAGAACATCTGGGTGAAGCCCCAGAAGTTTGGAAAAGATTGGAGAAATTTTAGAAAAAAGCTCCATAAAGTGACCGACTCGACGCGGAAATTCTAGCCGGCTTGCCTCAACCGCGACCCGGCCTGACTTCGTGGTTCGTCCCGGTCAAGAAAAACATCTGAAAAAGAGACTAAGTCCGAACGTAAAAAGTTGACCGGGACCTTCCAGCCATCGTATCCGAGAAGGGCTCCACGGACGTCGGATCAAGATCCAGGTTTACCCCGGTCGAAGGATTTTCATCTCGAAAAAACGACTAAGTCCGAAGGTAGAAATCACCACCGAGGAAACCGACTTCGCGTATCCGGACAAGGGCTCCAGGAGGTCGGATCCAACTGGCAGGTTCGTCCCGGTGAAGAAAAACTTCAAAATAAAGACTAAGTCAGAAGGTAACTTTTTAACCGAGGCCTCCCGCGACCTGTAGCCGAGCAGGGCTCCATCGCGGTCGGCCTGAAAGTTTGACTTTGTCCCGGTCCTGGTGCAACCAGATGACCCGATTGGCGCTTTTTGTTTCTATGCGCTAGAAAATAATAATACTTTAAAAATTCATATCTCCGGTTCCCCTGAACCGATTTTAATCGTTTTTGTGTCATTTTAAAGATAAAAATATAAGCTATTTTTATAAATTGGTTTTGGATTTTTAAACTGTTTCCTGTGTTTTATTTAATTACTGTTTTGTGATATTTGAATGCTTTACACTTTGTCTCCTAAGTTAAGCCTTGACGCTCGATGCCAAGCTACCAAGGGTAGAGCTGGGATTAATTTACTGAGACCTAACTGTACTTTTGTGGAGGTTTGTGGCTTGTTGCTAGGTGTAGGTACCTACCTGCCCTACCAATAACCCATTTTCCAACATAATTGGAAGCAGCGACGGGATCCTGTACTTGTGTTCAATATCACGTTACAGTTTTAGATAAAACAAATTAAAAATCCTTTAAATTGTCCTAGTGCAAAAATTGTTTTTAATTTTTAATTTTAATTTTTTTTAAAATTAATTTGGATTAATTTCAATTATTGAATTTTTGTAATTTTTCTAAATTCTTGTTACCAATTTTTGCAAAAAGTTTTTGTTGACACAAAACTAGGGAACCATGGAGCTTGATCTGGCTAGCCTACCCACACTGACAGTAGTCCAGCTTAGGGGGTTGTGTATTGAGAGAGGGTTGCCTGTAACCCCTGATCTCAGGAAGCAAATCCTGATTAAATCCCTGACAGCATGGGCTGAGGCCCAAGAGGTAGAGACAGAGGAAGCTCCAGAGGAGGAAGAAAAAGAGGAAGATGCTAACTCTAACCACTCAGGGGAGGGAAGGCATCAGACCCCAAGTGAGGAAGAGGAGGAACGGTCCTCAATGGATACAGTCACTAGGGGCAGACCCAAAGCTAGTGGTAGGAAGAGGGTCCTTTCAGGAGGAGAGAACCCATCCATCAGGGAAAGAGAGCTGGAAGCCCAGCTAGCCTACATAACTTTGGAAGCAGAGAAACTGGCCCTAGAAAAGAAAAAGTGGGCATCCAAAGAGAAAAGAGATGGAAGCAGCGATAAAGAAGCTGAGGTGTCCATGGGTGGGGGAGTTTGCCCCAGATTACCCAAGGGGGTGGTTCCTGCTTATGTAGAGGGGGATGACATAGATAAGTGGCTAGGGGCCTTTGAGAGGGCACTCCAAATGAGAAGGGTTAAGCCTCAATACTGGGGTTCCCTTTTGTGGGAGTTGGTCCCCAACTCAGGGAGGGATAGGCTTCTGACCTTAAGGGGGGAGGAGGCAGATTCATACCCTAGTATGAAGAGGTGCTTAGTCAAGAAGTTTGGTCTGACCCCTGAGCAATATAGAATGAAGTTCAGGGACACCCAGAAGGTCAGTACCCAGTCTTGGGTTGACTTTGTGGACACCTCACTAAAGGCACTAGAGGGCTGGATTATTGGCAACAAAGTAAATACTTATGAGGGGTTATACAATCTGATCATGAGAGAGCACATCTTGACCAATTGTATCCAAGAAAGGTTACGCCAGCATCTAGTGGACTCTAAGCTGACCAACCCTAGAGAGCTAGGGGAGGCAGCTGATGAGTGGTTGAAAACCAGGGTGGTTGTCAAGTCCCAGGGGGGAGACTCCAAGAAGGGGGGGACAGGTCCCCAAAAACCTAAGGAGGGAGGTGGTAAGCCCACCACAGAGACTCCCTCTGTACCCCAGAACCCTAAGAAGGAGGAGAGTAAATCCCACTCCCACTCTGACATGCAGAGACAGGGAGACCCCGGGTTAAAAAAGCTCTTG
This sequence comes from Pleurodeles waltl, assembly GCF_031143425.1. Lineage (NCBI taxonomy): Eukaryota > Metazoa > Chordata > Amphibia > Caudata > Salamandridae > Pleurodeles > Pleurodeles waltl. Next base: position 303,951,419 of record NC_090440.1, read on the forward strand.
GACAGTAGGGCCTGCTTTGACTGTCAGCAGACAGGTCACTTCAGAGGAGATGCAGCCTGTCCAAAGAAGGTGGTTAGCACTGGGCTGTCCAGTGTAGCCATAGAGGAGGATTCCTCAGATGATGAAATCCTCCTAGCATTGTGCTGGGAGACAGGACCAGATGGTAAGCTGGTGATCCCTGAGGGTGGGAGTAGGCACTTCCACCACATTCAAGTGAATGGGATCCCTACCACTGGCCTGAGAGACACCTGTGCCAGTCACACTGTAGTGAGTGACCGGTTAGTGACCCCAGACATGTATGTCCCAGGAAAGACAAAGAAAGTCAGGATAGCCACAGGGGAGGTCACCTCCAAACCTGTAGCCATAGTGCCCCTAGAGAGGGAGGGTATCCTTGACTGGATTAGGGTGGTAGTCAGTGCTGACCTTCCCCTAGATTGTATCCTGGGCAATGACCTCCCAGAGGTGAGTCTGATCACAGATGGGGTGGTCGCCCAGGGCGCCCCCCCAACCCAAAGTCCTGGGGAGTCAGTCCCTACAGTTAGGAGACAGGGGTCCCCAAGAAAAGGAAAGAAGAAAAGGAAGGGTAGGCCACTCTTAAAGAGAGTTCCAGGGAGCCAAAGGCCTTCTGCCCCAGTAGGGGGGGAGCCCAGAGTTGGCACTGGTGAGGCCTCACCTGACCCCAAGGAAGTCCTGAGTAGTCAGGCAGCTGTCCAGATGCAAGGTGTTGCCCCTGCACTGACAGAAGGGAGAGTGGAAGGAGGGTGTCTGCCACAGGAGGTGGTAGCCCCCCACTCTAGACAGCAAGAGGGGTGCCAGGACCCCAAAGATGCCCCTAAAGCAGCTCAACCACCTGTCAGTGGAGAGCTTAGGGTGTGGTTCTGGGTACTGACAGCTGTCAGTAGCCTCTGCTGGGTGCTAGCCTTCCTGGCAGCACTGTACTTGGCCTGGGAGGCAGACCCCAGAGCCAATAGCAAAGTAGGCCCCCTGACCCTATTGGTCATGGTGGGGTTGCTCAAGTGTTGGGTGACCTCTTTGGGTAAGCTAGGTGTTGCCCTAGCAAAGTTTGGAGTAGGGGAGGTGGGCACCTCACTACCCAAGTTGGCAGAGAGAGAGGAGGAAGACCCCCCTAGAGGGAAGTTTCAGTTTGAGTTGGGTCCTTTTACTGTTGGGATGGCTTCACTACCCAGAGGGAGTGACCCTGACAGGGGGATGTAAGGCAGAGTAGGCCCTGCAAAGGGACAGCCAGTTTTCTTCACTGTCTTCCTCGCCTAACAAGCCAGGAAGACTCTCCCAGGGTTGGGCTGAGTCTCCTGGGCGTGTGGGCTGGGGGGGGGTTGTGTGAGAAACTGGGGCTGATTGCAGAGGCCCCATAACTTTTTGCCCCCATTTTCCACTTTATGCTTGTGTTTTCCTGACTCTGATGGTGCCCTGGGTACTGCTAACCAGTCCCAGGGCCTGTGCTCTGTGTAAAATGGATATGCAAATTAGGCTAATTATAATTGGCTAAGTAAACCTACCTATAAGTCCCTAGTATATGGTAGGGCATGTAGGTTTAGGGACCACAGCATAGGTGGTGCACACCTAGGTGCATTGCTGAGGTGCCCAGTGTCATTTTAAAAGCAAGCCTGCCTTGCTGGCTGCTTTTAAATTAAAGTTATATGCAAATTCGACTTTGGAATTAAAGGTACTTCCAAAGTCTTAAACTACCTTATTTTTACATATAAGTCACCCCTAAGGTGTGCCCTATGTGCCCCTAGGGCTGGGTGCCATGTAACTATAAGCAGGGACTTTATAAAAATAGATTTATAAGCCCTGGTGAGGTAAAAACAGCCAAATTCGTTTTTCCCTCATTGAAGTAAATGGCCTTCATAGGCTAGAATGGGCAGACTTTATTTAAAATTTTAAAGTCTCCTTAAGTGTTACATACCAAGAATTTGGTATCAAATTGATTGTTATAATAAATCCCACAACTTCCAGTTGTTGGATTTAATATAACTAGTGCAGGTAAAAAGTTTAGACTTTACCTAAAAAGTTGCCAATTTCAGCTCTGCATTGTTTTTGCTGCTGTGCTCTGATTGGCCAGCCTGCAGCAGCTTCTGCCAGGCTACTTTAATGAGGTGTGAAGTGGCCTGACTTCACACAAAGGAATGTGCTTGGGGGAGAGAATCTCCCCTCAGCAGATGGTGAGGCAGGAAGGGGGAGGGCTGCCAAACTGGTCTTCAAAGGCAGAGAAGGACATTTGCAGCACCCAGCAACACCCCCACATCCTGCAACCCCAGACAGCTAGGTGCCCCCTTGATTAGATTAGGAGAGGGCAGGAGAGGGGTGTGTTTATGATTTTTAGCCACACCAGTGGGTGGGCTCAGCCAGATCTCTCCTCCAAAAATCAGATTCATCCATTTTGGATTTTTAGAGACTGTTGCCTTCTGGGATGGATTTTTGCCACACTTCCCAGGAAGTGGTCATCACAGGGGGACGACCCTGTCCCTGATTGGAGAACCAGGGCCCCCCTGCTTTTCACCCAGGAGCAAGGATAAAACTGGCAGACCTGCACCCACGCCTCAGATCCCCACCAAATTTCAAGAAGAAAGAACTACAAGGAGAAGAAGGACTGCCCTGCTGGACCCCTGGCCTGCACCTGGACCCTGCACTCAGAAAGACTGCACCAGCTGCACACTTGGGCTTCACCACAAGAAGGACTTTGCCTGGCTTCCACTGGTTCAAGGAGGGACTCCCTGTTTGCTACAGGTGAAAAATTGCTAACCAGAGTCCCCTGCACCAACTCCTGAAAAAGTGACCAGCTGACCACTGCCCAGTGGCCAAAAAGGAGTTTGCGCCAGGTGCACTCTGGGAGTTGAAGTCCGCACTTCCCAAGGACCATCACAGAACTTCTGGACCCTTGGGGTGAGCTGTGGACCCCAAAAGAACCTTAAAAGAACATCTGGGTGAAGCCCCAGAAGTTTGGAAAAGATTGGAGAAATTTTAGAAAAAAGCTCCATAAAGTGACCGACTCGACGCGGAAATTCTAGCCGGCTTGCCTCAACCGCGACCCGGCCTGACTTCGTGGTTCGTCCCGGTCAAGAAAAACATCTGAAAAAGAGACTAAGTCCGAACGTAAAAAGTTGACCGGGACCTTCCAGCCATCGTATCCGAGAAGGGCTCCACGGACGTCGGATCAAGATCCAGGTTTACCCCGGTCGAAGGATTTTCATCTCGAAAAAACGACTAAGTCCGAAGGTAGAAATCACCACCGAGGAAACCGACTTCGCGTATCCGGACAAGGGCTCCAGGAGGTCGGATCCAACTGGCAGGTTCGTCCCGGTGAAGAAAAACTTCAAAATAAAGACTAAGTCAGAAGGTAACTTTTTAACCGAGGCCTCCCGCGACCTGTAGCCGAGCAGGGCTCCATCGCGGTCGGCCTGAAAGTTTGACTTTGTCCCGGTCCTGGTGCAACCAGATGACCCGATTGGCGCTTTTTGTTTCTATGCGCTAGAAAATAATAATACTTTAAAAATTCATATCTCCGGTTCCCCTGAACCGATTTTAATCGTTTTTGTGTCATTTTAAAGATAAAAATATAAGCTATTTTTATAAATTGGTTTTGGATTTTTAAACTGTTTCCTGTGTTTTATTTAATTACTGTTTTGTGATATTTGAATGCTTTACACTTTGTCTCCTAAGTTAAGCCTTGACGCTCGATGCCAAGCTACCAAGGGTAGAGCTGGGATTAATTTACTGAGACCTAACTGTACTTTTGTGGAGGTTTGTGGCTTGTTGCTAGGTGTAGGTACCTACCTGCCCTACCAATAACCCATTTTCCAACAAGGAGGGACTCCCTGTTTGCTACAGGTGAAAAATTGCTATCCAGAGTCCCCTGCACCAACTCCTGAAGAAAGCGACCAGCTGACCACTGTCCAGTGGCTAAAAAGGAGTTTGCGCTAGGTGCATTCTGGGAGTTGTAGTCCGCACCCCCCAAGGACCATCTCAGAACTTCTGGACCATTGGGGTGAGCTGTGGACCCCAAAAGAACCTTAAAAGGACATCTGGGAGAAGCCCCAGAAGTTTGGAGAAGTTTGGACAACTTTTGTAAAAAAGCTCCATAGAGGGACCGACCCGCCACGGCAACTCTAGCCGGCTTGCCTCAACCGCGACCCGGCCTGATTTGCTGGTTAGTCCCGGTAAAGAAAATCTACGAAAAAGAGACTAAGTTCGAAGGTAAAAAGTTGACTGGGACCTCCCAGCCAGCGTATCCGAGGAGGGCTTCATGGACGTCCGATCAAGATCCAGGTTTACCCTGGTCGAAGGATTTTCACCTCGAAAAAACGACTAAGTCCGAAGGTAAAAATCTCCATTTAGGATTCCAGCATCGCGTATCTGGAGAAGGGCTCCAGGAGGTCGGATTGGACTGGCAGGTTCGTCCCGCTGAAGAAAATCTTCGAAAAAGAGACTAAGGGCCTGATTACAACTTTGGAGGAGGTGTTAATCCGTCCCAAAAGTGACGGTAAAGTGACGGATATACCACCAGCCGTATTACGAGTCCATTATATCCTATGGAACTCGTAATACGGCTGGTGGTATATCCGTCACATTTGGGACGGATTAACACCTCCTCCAAAGTTGTAATCAGGCCCTAAGTGTGAAGGTAAACTTTTAACCGAGGCCTCCCGCGGCCTGTAGCCGAGCAGGGCTCCATCGCGGTCGGCCTGAAACTTTGACTTTGCCCCGGTCGAGGTGCAACAAGATGACCCGATTGGCGCTTTTTGTTTCTAGGCGCTAAAAAAAAAAGAAATTCTTTAAAAATTCATATCTCCGGTTCCCCTTATCTGATTTTATTCGTTTTAGTGTCATTTTAAAGATAGACATATACTCTATTTTTATAAATTGGTTTTTGATTTTTAAACTGTTTCCTGTGTTTTATTTAATTACTGTTTTGTGATATTTGAATGCTTTACACTCTGTCTCCTAAGTTAAGCCTTGACGCTCATTGCCAAGCTACCAAGGGTTGAGCTTGGTTTAATTTACTGATACTTAACTGGACCTTAGTGGAGGTTAGTGGCCTATTGCTAAGTGTAGGTACCTACCTGCCCTTACCAATAACCCATTTTCCAACATTTTTGGTGGCAGCGGTGGGATCCTGTACTTGTGTTCACTATCACGTTACAGTTTTAAGTAAAACAAATTAAAAATCCTTTAAATTGTCCTAGTGCAAAAACATTTTTTAATTTTTAATTTGGATTAATTTCAATTATTGAATTTTTGTGATTTTTGTGATTTTTCTAAATTCTTGTTTCCAATTTTTGCAAAAAGTTTTTGTTGACACAAAACCAGGGAACCAGTGAGCCTGATCTGGCTAGCCTACCCACATTGACAGTAGTCCAGCTTAGGGGGTTGTGTACTGAAAGAGGGTTGCCTGCAACCACTGACCTCAGGAAGCATGTCCTGATCAAATCCCTGACAGCATGGGCTGAGGCCCAAGAGGAAGACTCAGAAGAAGTTCCAGAGGAAGGAGAAGTAGGGGAGGATGCTAGCTCCAACCACTCAGGGTAGGGAGGGCATCTGAGCCTAAGTGAGGATGAGGAAGACAAGTCCTCATTACATACAGTCACTAGGGGCAGACCCAAAGCTAGTAGGGGGTCCCTTCAGGAGGAGAGAACCTGTCCCTCAGGGAAAGACAGCTGAAGGCCCAGCTAGCATTCATAGCTTTGGAGGCAGAGAAGCTGGCCCTAGAAAAGAAAAAGTGGGCAAGGGAAGATAAAAGAGATGGTGGCAGCGACAAAGAAGCTGAGGTGTCCATGGGTGTTTTTTTTTGCCCCAGATTACCCAAGGGGGTGGTCCCTGCCTATGTAGAGGGGTATGATATAGATAAGTGGCTGGGGGCCTTTGAGAGGGCCCTCCAGATGAGGAGAGCCAAGCCTCAGTACTGGGGTTCACTTCTTTGGGAGTTGGTTCCCAACTCTGGGAGGGATAGGCTCCTAACCTTGAGGGGGGAGGAGGCAGACTCATACCCCAGTATGAAGAAAAGCTTGACTAAACATTTTGGTCTGACCCCAGAGCAGTATAGGCTCAAGTTTAGGGACACCCAAAAGACAGGAACCAAGTCCTGGGTGGACTTTGAGGACATTTCAGTAAAAGCACTAGAGGGCTGGAGACAGGGCAACAAGGTAAGTACCTTTGAGGGGCTGTACAATTTGATTATGAGGGAGCACCTTCTAACCAATTGTGTCCAAGAGAAGCTCCACCAGTATCTAGTTGACTCTAAGTTGACCAACCCCAGAGAGCTGGTGGAGGCAGCAGATGACTGGTTTAGAACTAGGGTTAACCAGAAACCCCCAGGGGGTGATCAGAAAAAGGGAGGACATGGTTTTTCTCAGGGGAAGAACCAAGGGAAAGATGATAAAAAGCCCAAGGAGTCCTCTCAAGAGTCCCCAAAAACTTCTCAGGGTGAGGGAGCCCCGAGCCATTCCACTTCTAAGGGGAAAGGGTATCAGGGAAAGAATTATGATCCTGCTAAAGCAGGAAAGTTTCAGGAGCTTGCTAAGGCCGGCAAGTGTTTTGAGTGTCATCAACCTGGACACAAAAGAGGAGATGCTATCTGCTCCAAGAAGCCCCTCACTGGTGGGCAATCCCAGGGGATTGCTAGTGTAGGGTTGGTGGTGGAAGTTGGCCCAGGGCTGGGACCAGGGTACACAGAGGTCACCTTAGTATCCGTGGGTGGGGTGGACATTGCAACTATGGCCACCTTACCTCCCAGCATGGAGAGGTATAGGCAGAGGCCTAAAGGCAATGGGACTGAGGTGGAAACTCTGAGAGATACAGGAGCCAGTGTGACAATGGTCACAGAGAAGCTGGTTTCTCCAGAACAGGTCTTCCCTGGTGTCTTCCACCAAGTGACTTATGTGGATAGCAGAACCAAACTCCATCCCATGGCCATGGTGAGTCTGGAATGGGGAGGTGTGACTGGCCCTAAGAAGGTAGCTGTAGCTCCTGTCCTCCCAGTAGAGTGTCTACTGGGAAATGATCTTGAAGCATCTGAATGGTCAGAGGTGGAGAGAAGGGTCCATGCACAGATGCTGGACCTCCCTGAATGGGTGTGTGCTGTGACCAGGTCACAGGAAGCACAACAGGGAAGTGCTGGACACTTGGACCCTGGAACAATGGGCCAAGCCTCCAAGAAGAAGAGAAAGGGCACTGGGTATGGCTTGCCAGCCCCTACAAGTACAGAGGGTCAGGAGGAATCCAACCCTGAGGGGGAGGATCTGACCTCCGAGGGAGGGACACTTCCCCTGCAAGCTCTGCCTGACTTGGCAGAACTGCAAGGGGCAGGTGGGCCCACCAGAGAAGAGTTGTGCCAGGGACAAAGAGAGTGTCCCACTCTTGAGGGCCTGAGGCAGACTGCTGCCAGGCAAGAACAAGGGGATACCAGTGGGACCCACAAGGTTTACTGGGAGGATGGAGTTCTCTACACTGATACAAGGGCCCTTAAACCAGGGTCCACCAGGAGAGTAGTGGTCCCCCAGAAGCATAGAGAATTCCTCCTTACCTTAAGCCATGATACCCCCTTAGCTGGACATTTGGGACAGACCAAGACCTGGAACAGGCTGGTCAACCATTTTTATTGGCCCCAAATGTCAGAAAAAGTCAAGGAGTTTTGCAACTCCTGTGTCACCTGCCAAGCCAGTGGCAAGACAGGGGGCAAGCCAAAGGCTCCCTTGATACCACTGCCAGTGGTTGGGACTCCCTTTGAGTGGGTGGGGATTGACATTGTTGGTCCCCTAGACCCACCAACTGCCTCAGGTAACAGGTACATTTTGGTGGTTGTGGACCATGCCACCAGGTACTCTGAGGCAATACCCCTCCGGACAGTCACTGCTCCCACAGTGGCTAGGGCCCTACTTGGTGTGTTCACCAGAGTGGGGTTCCCAAACGAGGTGGTCTCAGATAGGGGCACAGACTTTATGTCAGCCTATCTGAAAGCCATGTGGGATGAGTGTGGTGTTACTTATAAGTTCACCACCCCCTATCATCCACAGACCAATGGTCTGGTGGAAAGATTTAATAAGACCCTGAAGGGCATGATCATGGGTTTGTCTGACAAACTCAGGAGGAGATGGGATGTTCTCCTCCCATGCCTGCTGTTTGCCTACAGAGAGGTGCATCAGAGGGGGTTGGATTCAGCCCCTTTGAGTTACTGTTTGGGCAGCCTGTAAGAGGCCCATTGTGCTTGGTGAGAGAGTCTTGGGAAAAGCCTCTCAGAGAGTCCAAGTGCTAGATTATGTGCTGGGCCTGCGGTCACGCATGGCTGAGTACATGAAGAAGGCAAGCAGAAACCTGGAGGCCAGCCAGGAGCTCATGAAGCTCTGGCATGATCAGAAGGCTACCATGCCTGAGTATCACCCAGGACAGCTGGTGTGGGTTTTGGAGCCCATGGCTCCTAGGGCACTTCAGGCCAAATGGACTGGGCCCTATCCAATTCTGGAGAAAAAGGGTGAGGTCACCTACTTGGTGGACCTTGGTACCCCCAGGAATCCTCATAGGATCCTGTATGTTAACAGGCTGAAACCCCACCAGGACAGGGCAGACATGACCATGCTGATGGTCACTGATGAAGGGAAGGAGGAGGAGAGTCAACCTCTGCCAGACCTCCTGTCCTCAAATGCACAAGATGGGTCAGTGGAGGGAGTGGTACTCTCTCCCAAGTTGACAGACCAGCAACAAAAAGACTGCAAACAAGTTTTGGAACAGTTTGCTAGTCTGTTCTCCCTGACCCCTGGACTCACCAATTGGTGTGTCCATGACGTTGACACTGGTGACAGCTTGCCTGTCAAGAACAAGCTGTACAGGCTGTCTGACCAGGTCAAGGCCAACATCAAAGCTGAAGTGGCTAAGATGTTGGAGCTCAAGGTAATTGAGCCCTCTGACAGTCCTTGGTCCAGTCCAGTGGTACTGGTGCCCAAACCTAATCCCCAAGGTGGGAAGAAAGAATTGAGATTTTGTGTGGACTACAGAGGTCTAAACGCAGTCACTAGGACTGATGCTCACCCCATACCTAGAGCTGATGAGCTCATTGATAGGTTGGGGGCTGCCAAATTCCTGAGCACGTTTGATCTGACCTCAGGATACTGGCAGATTGCCTTAAGTCCAGGAGCTAAGGAGAGGTCAGCATTTTCCACACCAGAGGGCCACTTTCAGTTCAAGGTGATGCCCTTTGGCCTGAAAAATGCTCCTGCCACCTTCCAACGGTTGGTGAATAGAGTCCTGTCTGGGTTGGAATCTTTCAGTGCAGCTTATCTGGATGATATAGCTGTATTTAGTTCCACCTGGGAGGACCACCTGGTCCACCTGAAGGAAGTGCTTCAGGCCCTGCTTCAAGCAGGCCTGACTATCAAGGCAAACAAGTGCCAGATAGGGCAAAGCACAGTTGTGTACTTGGGCCACCTCATTGGTCGGAGGCCATGTACAACCTCTCCAGCCCAAGATCCAGACTATCCTGGATTGGGAGGCCCCTAAAACCCAGACTCAGGTCAGGGCCTTTCTTGGCCTGACTGGGTACTGCAGGAGGATTGTTTAGAATTATGAGACCATAGTGGCCCCTCTGACTGAGCTTACCTCCAAGAAACAGCCCAAGAAGGTAATTTGGGCCCCAGAGTGTCAGAAAGCTTTTGACACCCTAAAACAGGCTATGTGTTCAGCACCAGTGTTACCGGCCCCTGACTATAGCAAGGAGTTTATAGTGCAAACAGATGCTACAGAGGAAGGGATTGGGGCAGTGTTAGCCCAAGTTAATGAAGAGGGCCAAGATCAACCAGTTGCCTTTATCAGCAGGCGACTACTCCCCAGAGAGAAAAGATGGAGTGCCATTGAGAGGGAGGCCTTTGCTGTGGTCTGGTCCCTGAAGAAGTTGAGGCCTTACTTGTTTGGCACTCACTTCCGTGTACAAACTGACCACAGACCTCTCAGATGGTTGATGCAGGTGAGGGGGGAGAACCCAAAACTGTTAAGGTGGTCCATTTCCCAATAGGGGATGGACATCACAGTGGAGCACAGACCTGGGACTGCCCATGCCAATGCAGATGGCCTTTCCAAGTTTTTCCACTTAGCTGATGAGGACTACCAGGGTGTAGGTTAGTACCCATCACCTTTCATCTGGGGGGGGGCAGTGTAGGAAAGTCCTCCTTTTTGCCCTGGCCACCCCCACACTTTTTGGACAGGTACTGGTGGTTACTGACTCTTGGCTGTGCCCTGGGTACTGCTTACAAGTCCCAGTGCCAGTGCTCTGTGTAAAATGGATATGCAAATTAGGCTAATTATAATTGGCTAAGTTAACCTACCTATAGGTCCCTAGTATATGGTAGTGCATGTAGGTTTAGGGACCCATAGGTGCACTGCTGAGGTGCCCAGTGTCATTTTAAAGGCAGGCCTGCCTTGCTGGCTGCTTTTAAATTAAAGTTATATGCAAATTCGACTTTGGAATTAAAAGTAGTTCCAAAGTCTTAAACTACCTTATTTTTACATATAAGTCACCCCTAAGGTGTGCCCTATGTGCCCCTAGGGCTGGGTGCCATGTAACTATAAGCAGGGACTTTATAAAAATAGTTTTATAAGCCCTGGTGAGGTAAAAACAGCCAAATTCGTTTTTCCCTCATTTTAGTAAATGGCCTTCATAGGCTAGAATGGGGAGACTTTATTTTAATTTGTAAAGTCTCCTTAAATGATGCATACCAAGAATTTGGTATCAAATTAATTGTTGTAATAAATCCCACAACTTCCAGTTGTTGGATTTAATATAACTTGTTCAGGTAAAGAGTTTTAAACTTTACCTGAAAAGTTGCCAATTTCAGCCCTGCATTGTTTTTGCTGCTGTGCTCTGATTGGCCAGCCTCTAGCAGCTTGGCCAAGCTGCCTTGATGAGGTGTGAAGTGGCCTGGCTTCACAGAAAGGAATGTGCCTGCGGGAAGGAATCTCCCCTCAGCAAATGGTGAGGCAGGAAGGGGAGGGCTGCCAAACTGGTCTTCAAAGGCAGAGAAGGACATTTGGAGCAACCAGCAACACCCCTACATCCTGCAACCCTAGACAACTAGGTGTCCCCTTGATTAGATTAGGAGAGGGCAGGAGAGGGGTGTGTTTATGATTTTTAGCCAAACCAGTGGGTGGGCTCAGCCAGATGTAACCTCCAAAAATCAGATTCAGCCATGATGGATTTTTAGAGAATGTTGCCTCCTGGGATTGATTTTTGACACACTTCCCAGGAAGTGGTCATCACAGGGGGAAGGACCCTGCACCTGATTGGAGAACCAGGACCCCCCTGCTTTTCACCCAGGAGCAAGGATAAAACTGGTAGACCTGCACCCACCTCAGTTCCCTACCACATCCAACAAGGAAGAACAACAGAAGAAGAAGGACTGCCATGCTGGACCCCTGGCCTGCACCTGGAAACTGCACTCAGAAGGACTGCACCAGCTGCACACTTGGGCTTCACCACAAGAAGGACTTTGCCTGGCTTCAACTGGTTCAAGGAGGGACTCCCTGTTTGCTACAGGTGAAAAATTGCTATCCAGAGTCCCCTGCACCAACTCCTGAAGAAAGCGACCAGCTGACCACTGTCCAGAGGCCAAAAAGGAGTTTGCGCCAGGTGCATTCTGGGAGTTGTAGTCTGCTCCCCCCAAGGACCATCTCAGAACTTCTAGACCCTTGGGGTGAGCTGTGGACCCCAAAATATCCTTAAAAGGACATCTGGGAGAAGCCCCAGAAGTTTGGAGAAGTTTGGACAACTTTTGTAAAAAAGCTCCATAGAGGGACCAACCCGCCACGGCAACTCTAGCCGGCTTGCCTCAACCGTGACCCGGCCTGATTTGCTGGTTCGTCCCCGTAAAGAAAATCTCCGAAAAAGAGACTAAGGGGGTTATTCCGACCTTGGCCGTCCAAGACCGCCAGGGCCGGGGACCACGGAAGCACCACCAACAGGCTGGCGGTGCTTCCCAGCCCATTCTGACCGCCGCAGTCAGAAGAGGGGATCCGGCGGTTTCCCGCCGGATTTCCCCTGCATGGGTTGAATCTCCATGGCGGCGCTGCAAGCAGCGCCGCCATGGAGATTCCGACCCCCTTGCTGCCACCCTGTTTCAGGCGGTTTTTACCGCCAGGAACAGGATGGCGGGAACGGGTGTCGTTGGACCCCTGGGGGCCCCTGCACTGCCCATGCCCACTGGCATGGTCAGTGCAGGGGCCCCCTAACAGGGCCCCAGCATGATTTTCACTGTCTGCTTAGCAGACACTGAAAATCGCGATGGGTGCAACTGCACCCGTCGCACCCCTGCAACTCCGCCGGCTCCATTCGGAGCCGGCTTCCTTGTTGCAGGGCCTTTCCCGCTGGGCCGGCGGGCGCTCTTTTGGCGGTCCCCGCCGGCCCAGCGGGAAAGCCAGAATGGCATCCGCGGTCTTCTGACCGCGGAGCGGGCATTTGGCGGCTCCCGCCGCCCGCCAGGGTCAGAATGACCCTCTAAGTCCAAAGGTAAAAAGTTGACCGGGACCTCCCAGCCAGCGTATCCGAGGAGGGCTCCATGGACGTCGGATCAAGATCCAGGTTTACCCCGGTCGAAGGATTTTCACCTCGAAAAAACGACTAAGTCCGAAGGTAAAATTCTCTACCGAGGATTCCAGCATCGCGTATCCGGAGAAAGGCTCCAGGAGGTCGGATTGGACTGGCAGGTTCGTCCCGCTGAAGAAAATCTTCGAAAAAGAGACTAAGGGGGTTATTACAACTTTGGAGGAGGTGTTAATCCGTCCCAAAAGTGACGGATATACCACCAGCCGTATTACGAGTCCATTATATCCTATGGAACTCGTAATACGGCTGGTGGTATACCCGTCACATTTGGGACGGATGAACACCTCCTCCAAAGTTGTAATAACCCCCTTAGTGTGAAGGTAAACTTTTAACCGAGGCCTCCCGCGGCCTGTAGCCGAGCAGGGCTCCATCGCGGTCGGCCTGAAACTTTGACTTTGCCCTGGTCGAGGTGCAACCAGATGACCCGATTGGCGCTTTTTGTTTCTAGGCGCAAAAAAAAAAGAACTTATTTAAAAATTCTTATCTCCGGTTCCCCTTATCTGATGTTATTCGTTTTGGTGTCATTTTAAAGATAAAAATATACTCTATGTTTTGAAATTGGTTTTGGATTTTTAAACTGTTTCCTGTGTTTTATTTAATTACTGTTTTGTGATATTTGAATGCTTTACACTCTGTCTCCTAAGTTAAGCCTTGACGCTCGTTGCCAAGCTACCAAGGGTTGAGCTGGGTTTAATTTACTGAGACCTAACTGGACCTTAGTGGAGGTTAGTGGCCTATTGCTAAGTGTAGGTACCTACCTGCCCTTACCAATAACCCATTTTCCAACACTTACAAATCACATTTGTACTCAGTAGCAGAACAACGCTTTGCTCCAACTGAGAAAATTGTTTCTCCAATTCCAGCGCTAGAGGCTGTCACAAAACCAAGCGTCCCAAACGCTAAAGCATTACATCCATGTTGTATACAATGGGCCATGTCTTTGACAGGGACTGATGTAGACTACATCTTTAACAAACTCAAGAATTCTTGCAATACGAGCTCAAATAGCAAATTCCAGCAAAAACATTGCCTATCGAACAATATCACCAAATCATGTACACCAATGGCTCAGCACAACCTGCAATAGGCACAAAGCATCAATATCCTGCTGCTTGCGCAGTCGTAAGCAGCTATATGGAAGACAATAAGTTTTGTCCTCTCCATACTTTTACGCAAGCCCTAGTGGATTGCACAGCACAATTAGCTGTACACACACACCAGCGCGTTGGAATACACGTTGCTGGGAATACATTGGCTGATGAAGCCGCAAAGTCAGAAGTAGCTGTGGCCGCTGTTGCGGCAGTAACTCGTTTAAGTGTGAAAACAGGCTCAGACATGTGGACTGCCATGAAAGCTACCGCTGATGGTACACCCTATCCAAAACCATTTCCTGACAAATATTCCTACCGAATGGGAGGTTGCCTGAACTCTGAAGTTAACATACCAGGCGTAGGGGTGCGAGATATTCCCAACAAAGATATAAGACCACATTTGATGAAAGCAGCACACGAAGGGGTAGCGTCTACCCATGCTGGCGTGGCGGCTACAATATCAATCTTACAAGCCTGCTATTTGTGGCCAGGCCTCTACAAGGAGACCAGGCAGTATGTCCTTTGTTGTAACATCTGCCAACAAATTAAAGTTTCCACTGCCAAATGCCCGCCGCAAACACCCCTCTTGATTTCAAATGAACCTTTAAAATGTGTGTACTTGGACCATTGCGCCCCTTAACACCGGATAGTACATACAAGTATATTCTGGTTGCTGTTGACTCTTGCTCCAGATTTCTATGGGTGTGGCCACAATGCTCGGCTGACGCTCGGACTGTTATTAAAGATTTGCGAGTCTTTATCTGTACATATGCAGTTGTGGCTTTCCACTTGGACCAGGGCCCTACTTTCGCCTCAAGGGCATTCAGGGACACCATTGCTTCATTGGGGGTCCAACTCCAGTACTTGTCTCCATTTCATCCCAAGGGAAATAGTGTTGTGGAGCGATTAAATCATGATTTAAAGCAATCCTTAACAGCCAGAGTCTTAGGTGCGGGTCGTAGTTGGCTTAATCGCTTGTAAGGCATTCAGAGAGCACTTAACTTTCTGCCTAGAAGGTCCCTGGGGGGGTCGTACTTCATATGAGTGCCTTTTTGGAACTCAAATGTATGTATCAGATCTTTATGGTCCTGGCGTGGAGGTGGCAGAAACACCCTTTGACATCAATGAATGTGTCACTTTCTTACAGGATTTACAACAGTTCTGTGACGTCAATTCTTCTATCAGTTCTGCCTCCACAGGAATCAAGGATGTACCTGTAATGCCTACAGGCTGGATTCCTAGAGTCGGGGATGTAGTATGTGAAAAGGTTGCTGTGAAAAAGGAATTTGGCCCTTCTTATCGAGCACCAGTCCCAGTCTTGGGAATACACGGTATCAGAACTGTAATTCTACCACCATTGGCAGGTGCCAAAGAAAATCATTTTGTCTCTATCGACAATGTCAAACTACATCATGTGGCCAATCCTGCACAGCAGACCAAGAGGAACAACCAGTAGTTCCCGAATCCCTCACACTACTGGTCAGGATGTTCCTCTACAAGTGGTGAGTAGCAACACTGACACCTCTCCGAGCTTGGGGAGGGTGGAAAATGATCTTGCATTGGTTCCACTAACATCAAATAATACAGAAATAGTTGGTCGATTCGATACAGCTTCAACACAAATGGATGGTGCTATTTATTCTGTGCCACCACGAGAAACACAGACTACACCAACTAACACAGCTCCAGTTTTTGCATGAACTGCTTCTGGATATTTTGCTGACATCAATGATGACGTCTCAGACTCATTCACCTCTTCAACAATTGAACTGTCAAGAACACGTAAGCTAATGAACTGGCTGAAAATAACATACTTTATTTTTCCATGGAACTGTCTGTGGCTTTCCTTGACTGTACCAGCTTTCCTACTTTGGATTGGTTTTGTCAGCACTTTCTTTTTGTTAATACATAGTAATTTTCTTCCAGAAAAATCATTTGAACTGGTGGATGAGGTCCTAAAACCACATTTTTCATCACACAAAGACCGAAGAGACTTGTCTTTTGTGAACATTTCAGCAATTCCAATTCCTGATGGGATTGTTTGGGATAAAGTAACTTTTGATATATACAGCCCTACAGAGGTCATTCAAACACCATATGTGTTCAAACTCAGGAATGATATAATAATACCAGGCATTGTTTCAGATGATTGGGATGTGAAAACAGTTGATTCTATGATGACTGAATTGCAGTATTATACTATATTTGAAAACAAAGATGTTGATCAATCTAAAGAAAATTATGGTGATATGTTTTGCTATAATTATTATGGGCACCATTTAATCCACAAAGCAAGCAGCCCCAAAACTGTTTTTAATTATACACAATGGGAACATTGTCCGACTCCACCACAAGGGAGTTCCAAAACATATTCTGAAAAGTTTACATATTTTTCTGGGCATGATGTTAAAAATGCTAAGTCATATTATTTTAAATTGCCACCTACTGAAAACATAAACATATTATTGACAAATACAAAATTTATATATTCGGATTCATTTGTTTCCCGGTTGACTATAGAAGGCTATGAATATTGGCTAAAGTCGATTGACTTAAAAAGTGTGTGGGGAACTAGACATTGGCAAATAAGGGGGAAGGAAGCTTTATTCAGATCATAACTGATACCTGTACAAATGATATTCTTAAATGAAACAGTACAACAAACAAGTTGTCTAGGCTTAGCGAAGATCAAAGAATTAAACACGCCCAGTATACCTGCCCCTGAAAGATTTTATAAATGGCAAAAATATACAAATGCAACTGAAGGTCAGCTTGACGAATGGGTCCAGAATGGCACATTTAATGTTTCACTTACACATCCTGGCGGGCCGTTATTGTGGCCAGTAGATACCAATGGGTGTCACAAACGTTTTATCAACTCCTCGGGGGGGTTTAGAACTAATTGGCCGGACCCTCGCTATATATCATCCGACCATGCGGGTATAGTTACAACATACAGTGTAGGGAAACTATGCTAGCAATGGTTAAGAACTTCCTTACTAGATGTGGTTAGAGAACACCTCAGTCTCCTGTCCAATAATACCGATTTACAGGACTTCCTGTTAGGCCCCAGAAAACACAGCTGAAAGCGTTTCTCATATGAAGTATATAATGAAATTTAGAAGCTTTCTCAACAAGAAGCAGCTGCCCGGTTTAGGCAAATAGACCTGGTAAATCTAAAAAAGGCATTAGCTGTTGTGGATAATGGGATTAATACCCTGTCCAACTGGATATACACCTTAAATAACATTGTCTCTTCTGCTATAGACATTATACAAACAGACATGTCTTCCTTACACCACGGACAGAGTCAGCTAAGGTCCATTATGCAGTTGGGTTGCACTGAAGGGAAATATTTTCTTCCTTTAATTTAACGCAACAACAACAACTAATGGCTAAGAAAGAAGCGACTTATGTCATGCTAAACATCGAGAAATTAGAAAAGTTGCCTTTCACTGTGGCTGAAATTGCACCTGCTGAGTGGCTAATACATGGGGTCATTAATCCGCCTATTTCTACACTTCAATTCACCTCCGGTAGGCAGATATGAAAGGCTGGGAGATAGTTACATCCATGAGGTGTGGGAGCTACCCTTCTCATACAAATGTCTCAGTGGCATGAAAGAAGCCTTTCTAAGCTGTAGTGAATGCGAGACTTCAGTCAGCCATTCCATGGTTTGTAAACAGCTGTCCTTGCATGAGGCGTGTAACGCCTCTGCAGCAAATTTAGCTTGTTATCTGAAGGGAGTTCCTGTCCCCTTAATTAGACCTACATTCCAGGTGCTTTCAAGCGGCAGCTACGTTCTCCTCAATGGTGAAGACTGTTGTAGGATGCGCGCTGGAATAGTTTATTTCTTTTTCAGTCTCTAACATTGTTACATGCTGCTGGAACGTACTGTTTGCTCCTATTAAAATGAAAGAGGTGGCAGGCATTTGGCCTCACACTGCTACTTCTAATGTGATTTTTGACAAGTTGAGCAGACTCAAGACTTTATTGTTTCAGAAGCATGTGGTGCTTACATCTGCATGCGAGACCTACGCACTTCAGGTGGCAAGGTCGTCAGCAGAGATACAGTCCCTTTTAAATACAAACTTTCCGAGACACTTTGTTGAACTCATGGGACGGATATTTAATGAGTCCAGTACAACTGGAATCGCAAACTTTTTTAAGGCTGTTGGTTCTGGTTTCATTCACACCTTCTCCTCCATATTCGGTTTGATACCATCAGCCATTTATTCAATTTTCTCCTGTATTTTCGGGGGATTTCCAATAACTTTGGCTATAATTGGTGTAATTTTGCTGTTGCTATTTTTTATGCGTAATGGCTGTCCCGTCGCAACAAGGAGGAATGAAAGCGCTCCCATCAGTGCAGCTGTGTTGTGAACGTATGATGCAGTATTTTGGAGAAACAGTCCTGGAGCAATTGGAGTGTGACTGGTCTCTGTCATTCAGACCGGTTTTGCATTATGAACACAGCTGTAAACACCGCACCGCCAGCGGTGGCGGGAACAACCTCCAACAGACGTGCGGTCCGAACCACCAAATAATGAACCAACTGAAACACAGGCATCCTGAAAACCACTCACGCCAGCAGAGGAGTGCCGACAATGACGGCAGAGCCCAACCACAGGCCAAAGGAAAGGCCCTACCCGCCCATCAAATAATGAAGCACTAGACCGACGTCAGTTCCAGGGTGAGAACCACCGTATCGCAAAGCCAGGCGGAAACAAACCAAATATAAGGAAACATTCACCGGAGGCTCACACAACACCCTGAAGCAGACATGGAGAGAGAGTTGCAGATCATGCCAGCCCTGCTCCTTGCCATATACCTCCACGACCGAGACCGCGGACGAAGACAACAATGGTAAGTACCCCACCCTACTAAGCAAGTGAAGAAAGGGCACAGTTACATACTCACCCACTCTACCCAGCCTGCAACGCTCCCACAACCCTTCACAGCAGCACAAGCCATACACCCCACAGCAAGAGGTACTTATCCGACACTAGGCAAATCCAACCTGCCCAGAGTACATACATGTGCCTAACACCCCCAAACAATGAGACGAGAGACCACGGATCCAGAGTGTGCCTCAAACAACACAGGCCACACATTAACCTTTATTCTGCTCACTGAGCAACAGAAGTGCAATGGTACTCCACCTCATAGGGGCAACAATGGGGCATCCAGGCACCTCAGGGAACAGGGGTAGGGGGTGGTCAGGGTAGGGATTTACGACTGGGAGGGTGGGCTTAGATTTCCGTTTAGAAGGTGGAGGGGGCTTAGGTTTTGTCACAGCAGCTGGTGGAGCAGACTTGGCCTGGGGTGCGGCAAATGTTCCTGGGCCAGCACAGGATCTCTTCCTCACAGATGAGGTAGCACGGAAATGGGAAGGGTGAACATGGGTAGGCTGTGAAATGGGAGGAGTGGGCAGGACAAAGAGGTGAGCACGTTTAGGGACAAGATGGGGTGGGCCAGTGGGTTCAAATAGGTCAACATGGGATAGGAAAAGTTTCTTAGGTGCAATTGGGGTGGACCTGGAGGAAGGCGTGGGAGTGGAGGTAGATGGAGTGGTCGTGACAGGTGTAGGTGTGCGAGACGTGGGTGCAGGTGACTTGACAGTATGCTGAGGTGTTGTGGATGTGTGATGGGTGGGTGTTTTGGTGCCTTTGAGTGTCTTGGGGGGTGGGGGGTGGACACAGTAGGACAAGACAGGCTGCCAGTGTAAATGGATGTTGTGTGGTCGACTGCAAGTCTGGTGAGTGTGCTGCATGTGTCAACTAAAGTTGTTGTGAGTGCAGGTGTGATGCCTGGGGTGCATGAATGGATGTGTGCTATTGTGGTGACTGCAGGAATAGGGTCATCAACATTGAATGAGGGTGCAGTGCCTGTGGGTGTGCATGTACAGGGGACAGAGAGGGAGGTGGAAGAGGTGGACACACTGGGGAAATGGATGTTAGTGTGTGTGCATGTGTATGTTGGCTGTGTGTATGCTTGTGGTGGGAGGTGTGGTGCTTGTGTTTTGAAGTGTGCTTCTTGTGTGTTGAGGTGTGTGCCTGCGTGTCAGAATGTGTGCTTTGGACGGGTGAAGGGAGTGGGGTGCTGGAAGGGGTAGAGGTGGTTGGAGGGGGGACGGAATGACAAGGGACACTGGCTGCCGTCTAAAAGGAGTCCAGAGCCTCAAAAAATCTCTGTAGGCCAGATACGGCACAGTGAATGCCATCCAGGTAGACATTGGTCTATTGCACCTGTGATGCTAGCCCCTGGATGGCATTGACGATGGTTGTCTGCCCTACAGAGATGGTTCTCAGGAGGTCAATAGCCTCCTCCGTGAGGGCAGCAGGGCTGACTGGAGCAGGGGAGGAGGTGCCTGGGGCGAAGGAGACACCCACCCTTCTGGGTGAGCAGGCACGAGCAACTCGATGGGGAGCAACTAGGAGGGTGGAAGATGACACAGTAGGGGTGGGCCCACTAGGGTCCACCACTGCAAGGGAGCTCCCATCGGAGGAGACCGGCTAATCGTAATCAGCATGCCATCCCTACTGAAGGGCAGGTGCTCTCTGCACTTCATTTCCTGGCCACGGGCTCATTTCCAGTGACAGTGGGCATGGGTGCAGGTTTTTCACAGCCAATGTTTAGCATTATATGGACCAGATTGCTGAATGCATTTGTACGACACCTGCAGTCCTATGTCAGTTTTCCCCAAAGTGCTGACCTCCCTGCAATCAAGTCGGACTTCTATGCCTTTGCCAACACACCCCATGTGATAGGTGCCATCGATGGCACCCACATAGCTATCATCCCCCCAAGAGTCAGTGAACAGGTGTACAGAAACAGGAAGAACTTTCATTCCATGAACATTCAATTGGTGTGTACTGCAGACCAGTACATCTCACATGTGAATGCCATGTTCCCTGGGTCAGTTCATGATTCCTTTGTGCTGAGGAACAGTAGTGTGCCACACAAGATGGAACAACTACAAAAGGACAGAGGATGGATTATAGGTAGGGGTTTCTGACACTTATTGCCACATAGCAGACAGCCAGGCTGTCTGCCTCTGAGGGTTGTCAATGACAGTACTGTTTTGCACCATTTTCTAGGTGATTCTGGCTATCCCAACTTGCGTTGGTTCCTGACACCAGTGAGGAATCCTGGAACAGATGCAGAAAGGAATTACAATGAGGCTCATGGACGTACTAGGAGGGTGATTGGGCTCACAATAGGTCTCCTGATGGCTAGATTTCGTTGCCTACATATCTCTGGCGGTTCCCTGGCCTATGGGCCTGAAAAGGTATGTAGAAGAGTGGTGGCCTGCTGCATGCTGCACAACATGGCAGTGAGAAATTCTATCTCCCTCTTGGAGGAGGAGGGTGCTGTATATCCAGACCAGCTTCCTCGGAGAGGGGATGAGAGTGATGGTGATGATGAGGAGGGGGAAGATGTAAATTTCAGGACCCAACTGATACAACTCTACTTCCAGTAACTCTGTGGGACAAATGGATGAGATTGCTGTCTGTGCAGCATACAGTCAGTGTGCCTTGTCATCTAGGGGGTTGATGGGTCAATACTAATTGCCACTGTGACCAGGTCTGCATAGGACAGGTTACATTATAGTATAATAGTTCAACATATCTGTAGGCACAACAACATGTAATGTGTGTGGTGCATTTCCTGCTAATCAAATAATAATAAATGAGTTATCATACAGTTACATCTATACTTCACTTTGTTTCTACATAATGAAAGGGGACATTGTAACAGGTGAACTGGTGTTTTATTTGGTGCAGGGGTTAAATCATGCAGATTACAGTGATGGGAGTGGGCTACTGGTGGTTGTACAATATGGCAACATGGTTGCAGCATTTGTTGGTAGTAGTGGTAGGTCCATCTATGTTTACAGGAGTGTGTTGTAGTTTTCACACGGTTTGGTCATTGATTCAGTGGGACACTTGGCGGACAGTTCTTGCCAGAGTCACTTCTTTGAGGGGCCCTTGGTCTTGGCAGGTGTTCCAGTGTCATATCTGGGCCTGAGGGCCCGTTTAGGTGCCTGGTGTTGGTCTGTACGGGTTGAGACGGATGTCCCCTGTGCATCCTGAGAGGGTGGAACAAGTGCAGTTGCTGCTGATGCTGTTGTTGTCTGGTATGTAGCCTGGCCTGTAGTAGGGGCTTCCTGGTCTGTGTGGGCCTCAGGCTGTGTTGTGACAAGGTGCAGCAGCGCACCTGCTATGCTGGCCATTGTGGCATTGTGCAGTTTACACTGTTCCATGGCCTTTTGGTGGTGTGCTAGCTGCATCCTTCGACTCTGCTCCAGGGTGGATACTATCTGGGCCAATCTGTCCTGGGTATGGTGATATGCTCCCAGTACCTCAGAGATCACGTCCTGGGCTGCAGCATCCATCCTGTGGCCTCCCCCCTGGGCCACTGATGCCCTCCCACTGGGCCTAGACCCCTATGCCTGTGTCCCCCGCACAGGTCTGGCGGTACCACTTGTACTGGGGCCATCATCTTCCTGCCTGTTGGTAGGGGGTGACTGTGGCCTCTGTCCGTGTGTTCCATCGGTCTGTGGCCTGGATACACAGGTGTGGGGACGGTTGCCCTGGGCTGATGTTGTTGGCTGGGTGGTAGGGGTTTCAGTGGTATCCTGGGTGGGGCTGCTGAATAGTGATAGTCCAGGACTGTGTGAGAGGCCAGAGTGATCGTCAATGTCTAGGGCTCCATCCCCAGTGTTCTGTGAAGTGCATCTGTCTCCCTGTGGGGCACTGCCACTCCTCGTCCTGTCCATCAGCGTGGCATGGGTGGTGGTGCCTATTAGGGGGAATGGACATGTCTGTTACAATTGCATGATCGAATGGGATGCACAGGACTGGGCAGTTTTCTGCAGATTTTTACACTTTGGGGCCATGCATGATGCTTTTGTGAGGTTAGCATTGCTTTTTGCTTAGGATATGAAGGTGCATTGTGGGTGCTGCAGGCCATTGGGATTCCTTGCAGGGGTGGGTGGTTGTGCACAGGGGGAGGGATGTGGGCCTGTTAGTGGGTTTGTGGGCATGCAGGGGGACTGGATGTAGTGATTGTGGTCTGGGTGGGGTTGTTGTCCTGGTGGTAGTTGGAGGGCCGAAGTGGTGCATACATTCCAGGTGTGATGGATATGGGGTAGTTATAGATGACTTACCCAAGTCCATTCCTCCAGTGACTCCAGTGAGTTCTGGACTGCAATGTGGTGCCTGGATGCCATGGACCTAACCTTCCCATGCAGGTCATTTCATCACTTGTGGATGTCGTCCCTGGTGCGTGGATGGTGTCCCACTGCATTGACCTTGTTGACTGTTGTCTGCCATAGCTCCATCTTCCTGGCGATGGGTGTGTGCTGGACCTGTGCCCCGAATAATTGTGGCTCCACCTTCAGGATCTCGTCCACCATGGTCCTTAGCTCCCTTTTTGTGAAGCGTGGGTGTTTGGGGGGTGCCATGGTGAGTGTTGTAAATGGTGTCTTGTGTGGATCTAGGTGAGGGTGCTCTTGTGTGGTTGGGTATATGTATCGTGTATTGTGGCATTCGGTGTCTACTTCTGGGGTTCTCTGTATTAGTTGGCTTAGTTTGGTTGCAAAGGATTGTGGGGTGTGTCTGTGAGTGTTTTATAGTGTTGTGTATGTGTGTCAGGTGTGTGGGTTTCAAACTTGCCAATGTATGCATTTCTTGCTGTTGGGTCCACTTGCTGCCTGTGTCGGTCTGTACCGCCAATAGTCGTTTGGCTTCCACTGACCGCCACAGTAATTTGTGCTTCATTATTTGGAGGGAGGGGTGTTTGTGTGCTGGGCAGTGGTGGGGTGGGAGGTCCAGCATTTCCGCCGACAAGGTCCTGGCGGTGACTGGTGGCAGGGAGAGTTTTGTCGGTTTGTGATTTTTTCATCATTATATGGCGTGTTTCTGTTTACCACCAATGGCGGTCTTCTGTTCTCTGTCGCCACGGCGGTCAACGTTGTTAACCGCCGTGTTCATAATGAGGGCCTTAGTCTCCCAGTAGTCTCATTAGAATAATGAGAGCCTACACGACCATATGTTCTGTACCTATATATGTGCATCCTCGTAAGGGTACTATCCTTACTTTGAAACTTAAATGTTCTAATAAAAAAGAGAAGTGTTTAAAAAATATTAACCAAATGTTTCCTTGGCTATATTTATATTCCCAGTGTATTGTTAACTAATCTTTGCTTAGGGTCCCCTGTTCCTTGTAGGATACTACTACCTAAGGTCTCTAATTCTTTTTGGGCTAACCTTGTTGATTAGGGAAGCAGAGAATTGATGGCAAAATTGAAAATGAACATTAATTTTAAGCCAGACAGTAGCATGGTTTGCTTCACACCTGGAGTTCCACCCTCCAGAGTCATGGTACTAACAGTGGGCTCCTCCAGCAGAGACCAGACTAGAGCATGACCAACTGATGAAAAGGCCTTTACTGCAGAAGTACACATCATCATAGTAAAGACACCAGAGCTATTGGGGAAGGAGGTTCAATTACTCAAAGAATTCCTTTTTAGACAGCAAGGATAGGACCCCGGACAATCAGAAGCAGATGTAATATTGCAGTTAGCATTTTCTTTGGAACGAACGCCAACCTATGTTGCTTTGACAGCTAGTGACCACAGTGGTGCTTTGTGGGCATGTGTCATCTTCCTTGAACCAGGAAAGATGATTAGGGAGATACTGGATGACAAATTATTTGATGGTGCCCCAAAAAAAGGATTATACTTTTCCATGATGCCATACCACTAAGGACTGTGCTAGAAGTCAGGACACCCACACCAAGCAGAGCTTTGGACTCAGTATAAGAAGCCAATCTGTCACAGATGCCAGATGTCCTGTGGACTATGGGTCCTCACAGTGCCGGCCTCATCCACACTGCCACACCATTCGGGATTACACTGAAGGAAGGTGCCATCTTACCCAGAGTAAAACAATATCCCTTTTCCAAGGAGGCAGAGGAGGGAATTGCCCCCACTTTACAGATGTTACTGGAACAGGGAGTAATTTACCCTGGAGTGTCACCTTGCAACACCCCTGTATACCCGGTTAAGAAAGCTAAGGGCAACACTTGGCACATGGTTCAAGACCTGCACCTGTTGAACATTATTGTGTTACTCAAGTCTCCAACTGTCCCGGACCTCTCCATCATCCTCACAAAATCCCACAGGATGCCAGGTACTTTTCAGTTATCGATCTTAAAAATGCCTTCTTCAGCATTCCTCTCCATCCAGATAGTCACTATCTGACAGCATTCTTGTACCATGGGACCCAGTATTTGTACTCTTGTTTGCCCCAGGGATATTGCAAATCCTCCAGTGTGTTCAACAGAGCAATAAAAAAATGATCTGTCAAATTTTCAATGTGATGGTACTCTGTTGCAATATGTCAATGACATATTGGTGTGTAGTCCTACCAAGCAACATTGTAGAAGGGACACTAATGGACCTCATTACAACCCTGGTGGTAAATGCCGCTTACCACCATGCTGACGGCCTCCAACATACCGTGACCGCAGTGGTATACCGCTATGGGCATTATGACCCACTCAGAGAAATCTGCCACTATACAGACTCCCACACAAGTCTGCCAGCCCAAAGGTCAGTGATAAACTGGCGGTACCAAAACCCACACCATTACGCCAACAGAAATACGCCCCCAGTATCAGGACCCACGAATCACTGCGACGGTCTTTCAACTGCGGTAAACCATTGGCGGTACACACCGCTGCGCTCAAAATATACACACACTAACAAAACTACACCACATTGGACAATTCAAAATATACACACCTGACACACATACGCAATACACCCATACACTCAGACCACTATAAAACACACACACACATTACCCACAACCCTTTCAATGAAAAAAAAGATTGATAACTGAGAGACAGACAAGCCAGGGGCACCCACTCAATCTGAGCCACAGAACACCATCACCCATTCATCATCCACGCAGCTCACAGCACACACACCAACACAGCACCCCACACACCCTCACACATACCACTCACACCACATCCATGGCACCCCAACAACACCCCAGGTTTTCAGAGGAGGAGCTAAGGGTCATGGTGGAGGAAATCATCCGGGTAGAGCCACAGCTATTCGGATCATAGATGCAGCAGACGTCCATTGCTAGGAAGACGGAGCTATGGCTAAGAGTTGTGGACAGGGTCAACACCGTGGGACAGCACCCCAGAACAAGGGATGACATCAGGAAGAGGTGGAACGACCTACGGGGGAAGGTGCGTTCCGTGGTTGCAAGACACCAGGTAGACGTACAGAGGACTGACGGTGGACCCTGACCTCCTTCCCCACAACTAACAACATGGGAGGAGCAAGTCTTGGCAATAATGCAACCTGAGGGCCTCGCAGGAGTAGCAGGAGGACTGGACTCTGGTAAGTCAAATCTTTACTATTATATCCCCCACCCTACCTGCATGCTATCACAAACTCCTACCCCTCACATATACCCCACTATCACAACCCACCCTTCCCAAAACCAAGCCCTGCATGTCAAACCAATCCATGGACACCCATCACAGACCTGCATGGACACTCATCACTAAAGCATGCACATTGGAGCGAATCACCTAGCCTAAAAAATCACCACTCACACAAGGCAAAGCTGACAGGGCGATCACAACGATACAGGGAAACACACCCATGCACAAGATGGCACACGCAGATACAATAACACTGCATTTACATCCCCACAGGACCCTCACTCAACGTCACCAGAGAGGTGACAGCAGCTCTGCACGCCTGGATCACAATGTCCAACCTGGCCCATCAGGGACCTCTGGACAGTCAGATACCCTGCCACAGTCCCATACCACCACAGAGCTTCTCCCCTCAGGAACCACCAGCACAGCACCCACCTAGCGAGCCCATACCTCTGTCCCCAGGACACATCAATCAGCAGTGTGTCCACCACTACAGGGACCCCAGGCAACTCCACAAACACAGCACAATAAGGGACCTGGGGTCAGTGGCAGTGGGCACACAGTTCAGGGGACAGAGGCAGAGGACAACAGGGAAGCTGGGAGGACTGCTGTGCAACAGGGGGCGGACAGGCCCAGGGAACCCACGAGGCACTTGCAGGGATCCTGGGAGCATACCAACATTCCCAGGAGACCTTGGGCCAGATACTGTACAAGTTGCAGGAGACCCAGCGGATGCAGGAGGGACAGTACCTGGGGATCAGGGAGGACCTCAAACACATCCACACCATCCTGGTCACCATTGCAGAGGTGCTGGCCGACATGGCCAACACCATGAGGGAGGCAGTGGCACACCAACGGGCCCCTGACACTAGCCACATCGATGAACAGCCCTCCACCTCCTCCGGCGCTAGTGGACAGGAGGCCCCACTACAGGACCAACCGCGCACCAGCACCCCGCTCCCTGCAGAAGGAGAATCACCCTGCAAACGGTCCCTGCGATCCAGGCAGAAGCCTGAGAACATTGGCAAGACCCCGCCAGGAAATAAGACTCTCTTGATTATCACCCTTCTGTCCCAATCTGTTACCCTGTCCACCTTGAACTGCTATTGCTCCCCTTCCTATGCCCCAGTGGACAATGCACCTGTGATACCAATAGACTGGATACTATCCTGGACTTTCCTCCATCAGCAACCCAGAAAATTGCAATACCCCCTCCACTTATTTGCACAAAAATAAACACCCTTGGAACTAATACAAGTATGGAGCCTATCAATTGATTCATATATGTATTAGTTTAACAAGCTGTAAGCATTGCAGTTCAACTGTACAGTCATGTATACATAGGTATGACCTGTAGTGGGCAGCAGGGAACACACCAGGAGACAGAGTGGGGCACATAGTCCTGAAAATAGAGATGCCAAAGGGTACAGTAATTGGGCATACAATATGGAAATTTAGGCTGCCATGTACAATGTCCAATACAAAACTGCAATGGAAAGTGAAGATACAGCATCTTACCTGTGTGTCACTGGAAGTACTGTTGTATGAGTGACCTTCTGTTGTCCACATCTTCTTCCTCTGCCTCCTCTTCCTCACTGTCCACAGGCTCCACCGCTGCCACAAGACCATCTCCAAGTTCATCTTCCTGCAGAAAAAGTACCTGACATCTCAAGGCCAGGCTGTGCAACACGCAACATGCTACGATGATCTGGCACACCTTCTTGGGTGAGTAGTACAGGGATCCACCTGTCAGATGGAGGCACCGGAACCTGGCCTTCAGGAGGCCAAAGGTTCTTTCAGGGATCCTCCTTGTTCACCCATGTGCCTCATTGTAACGTTCCTCTGCCCTTGTCCTGACATTCCTCTCTGGGGCCAGCAGCCATGAGAGGTTGGGGTAACCAGAGTCACCTGTAAATATTCGAGGGATAC
Source organism: Pleurodeles waltl (assembly GCF_031143425.1). NCBI lineage: Eukaryota > Metazoa > Chordata > Amphibia > Caudata > Salamandridae > Pleurodeles > Pleurodeles waltl. The sequence continues at coordinate 303,979,514 of NC_090440.1, forward strand.
CTGTACCCTTTGGGACAACCCCACACCCATATACCTACATCAACTGGGTGGGCACCATGGGCTCTCTGCAAGAGGCTGGCCTGGCTTATAGTGGGTACCAATGGTACTTACACCTTGTGTCAGGTCCAGTTATCCCTTATTAGTAGATTAGTAGTGTTCTAGCAGCTTAGGCTGATAGAGGTAGCAGATCAGCCAAGGCTGAACTAGGAGACATGCAAAGCTCCTACTATACCACTTATATCATATAGGTACTATATCATTAGAAAGACAATACTCAGGGTTACTAAAAATAAAGGTACTTTATTTTAGTGACAATGTGTTAAAAATATCTCAGAGGATATACTCCCTGAGGAGGTAAGTAAAATACACAAAACCTACACACAAACCAAAATCAGGTAAGTAAAACGGTCAGAAAGTAGTGCAAACACTGTAGAATACAATAGGATGCAATAGGCCTAGGGGCAACACAAACCATATACTAAGAAAGTGGAATGCGAACCACAAATGGACCCCTAGGCTAGTGTAGTGTGTAGAGGGTCACTGAGAGTGTAAGTAAACAATAAGGGTGTCCAAGATACCCCACACCAAAACCATGGAAAGTAGGAGCAAAGTACTACTATTTCCCCAGAAGCACATTAAAATCGTGATAAGGGATTTTGCAAAGACCACTACAGACTGCAAAGCACTGAAGGCGGATTCCTGGATGTGAGGACCTGAAAAGGAAGAGGACCAAGTCCAAGAGTCGCAAAAGTGTCTGAGGGGGACAGGAGCCCACTAAACCCAGGATGAGGGAGCAAAATGGCTGCCTTCAGATGGAAGAAGCTGTCAACACCAGAGAAGTACGCGCTCTATTGGCGACAAAAATGCAAAAACCCAGCACTCTCAAACAAAGTAATTTATGCATTGTGCTGATATTTTGTGGTTTAACCTTTTGCATTGCAGAGTTCAATCCTGAAAACTTATTTTTAATATGCTTACAAATACTGTTCCTTTGCAATGTATTGCTGTAGGTTTTCAGAGTGTGTTAGGGTGTGGTCCCTTTCCAGGGCCTTCCAGAGACTTTCCCTGCAACATGCCTGGGCGTGGTTCTGGGCTGGGCCAAGACTCTATAAAAGAGAGCCAGCCCAACTCCCAGTGCTCACTATTCAGAGGTCCCGGTGCAGAGCAGCATCTTCTTCCTGAGCTCCTGTCCCGGTGGCCTATTTGGATCTGTCAGTCTTCTGCCCTAATCCTTCATTGGTGATCATTGTTCCAGGCGGTAAGACAGTGGTTGGACTGTCCCGACACCGTTATTGAGAATTTTCATATTCTTGGTTTAAATTCTTAAATGAGTAACAGCTTACTTGCGCGCTACCATTTCTTGACATTTATATGGTAGTGTACAAATAGGCAAGACGCGCAATTTATTTCATAAAGGTTTGATTTTTTTATTCATTGCGAGCTACCATTTCTTGCCATTTCCATGGTGGTTTAAGAATCGGCAAGACGCGCAATTCGTTTTATGGTGTTTAAACATTGTTGTCCATTGCGCGCTACTATTTCTTGACATTTACATGATGTTTTACGAATTGGCAAGACGCACAACTCGTTTCATGAGCATTTAACTTTGTTGTTCATTGCACGCTACCATTTCTTGACATTTACATGGTGGCTTAAGAATCGGCAAAAGAAGCGCGATTCGTTTCATTGTACTTTGATCTTGTTATTTATTGTGAGCTGTTATTCCTTGACATTTACTTCATGTTTTATGAATCGGCAAGACGCGCTATTCGATTAATCATGATTTGACTTTGATATTCGTTGCGTGCTACTATTTCTTGGTATTTTATATGGTAACACTCGAATTGGCAAGACGCATGATTCTCTCCTCAAGTTTAATTCATGTTGTTTATTGTATGCCACTATTCTAAGATATCTATTATGTAATATTCGAATTGACAAGTTATGTGATTTGTTTCCTGAATCCATATTGTGTTATTCATGGTGCACAATCCTTTTATGGTGTTTACTATATATATATATATATCTGCAATATGCGCAATTTGTGTTGAAACATTTTAAGAGTACACAGAAGGCCAGAGTTTCTAGATGCAATATTGTATGGTCCTAGTATACATTCTCAAAACAGGATTTATATGACTGGTTTAAAATTTAGTCAGAATGTTTTTTCTGATTCTCATGTAAAGGAAAGTACTTGAATAAGAAAGTTTTCATTTAAATCACCTTGATTCTCCTACAGGTATCCGGCCATCTTGAAACTTAGTCATTTTAAACTTAACTCTTAGATTGTTCATGTTTTCAGAGTGACTAGGCTTAGAATCATAGTCTAGTATTGATTTCAGGAGATATAATTTTCATATTGTGTGTTCTAACCTTTTTCTTACTACAGGTCTCCTTCCCAGCTGTTCCCTTCCTAATCCCCTCTTCCCCTCTTGAACTCTCTCAGTCTCTGTGATTTATCTATCAGAGTCTTGGAGCTGTTCAGTGGTGGACGTGTTGTGAACGTGCACAGACCCCGAGGATCTGGTGACTCTGACAGAAGCTGAATATTCCGCAACAACAAAAGGTGCTAGGAATTTTCCTTTGTGCAGAAGATGTCCCACGGTGTGCTGGAGGATGCAGAGTTGTTTCCTTGGCGAAGTACCGCAAACAAGTCTTGCTAGCTGCAAGAGTTGCAGTTAGAGAAAAAGGGTGCTGCCCAGACCCAGAAAGGACCAGGATGTCGCCACTTGGATGAGAAGACAGAGGGGGCCCTCAGCAAAGTAGAGAGCCCATGCACATGCAGGAAGCACCCGCAGAAGTCCTTGAACATGGGTTCAAGAAGTCTGAACACTGCAGAAGGAGGTCCTACGACACCGGAGATCAACTCAGGGAGCCGAGCATCGCAGGACAGAGTGCTGGGGACCTAAGCTCAGCTGCGCATGCAGGATTTTGTGGAACTGTGCACAGAGGCCCTTGTAGCTGCAGTTCACATGGTGCACAGGATTACTGTCTGGAGAGGGGAGGCAAGGACTTACAACCTCCAAATTTGGACAGTTGGACCACTGGACAGTCTGGGTCACTTGGGTCCACCACCTATGTTCCAGGGGCCATGCTCGTCAGGATGAGAGGGGTCCCAGAGTACCGGTGAAGCTGAAGTTTGGTGCCTGCTGAAGCAGGGGGAAGATTCTGTCGACCGACAGGAGATTTCTTCGTGGCTTCCAGTGCAGGATGAAGGCAGGCAGCCCCCAAAGCATGCACCACCAGGAAACAGTCGATAAACCCGGCAGGATTAAACGCTACAATGTAGTTTTGCAGGCGTCCTGGAGCAGTCAGCAGTCGTTCGTTGGCAGAAGTCGAAGAGAAAGGTGCAGAGGAACTCTGGTGAATTCTTGCAAGTCGTTATCTGAGGAAAGGTCCACTGGAGAGACCCTAAATAGCCCTCAGAGGAGGATTGGCCACCCAGTCATGTAAGCACCTATCAGGAGGAGTCTCTGACAACACCTGCTGGCACTGTCCACTCAGAGGCCTCCAGAGTGCCCTCACACCTCTGGAAACAAGATGGCAGAGGTCTGGGGCACACTGGAGGACCTCTGGGCACCACCCCCGGGGTGGTGATGGACAGGGGAGTAGTCACTCCCCTTTCCTTTGTCCAGTTTTGTTCCAGAGCAGGGACTGGGAGTTCCCTAAACTGGTGTAGACTGGCCTATGGAAGGAGGGCACCATCTGTGCCCTTCAAAGCATTTCCAGAGTCTGGGAGAGGTTATCCCTCCCCAGCCTTTAACACCTATTTCCAAAGGGAGAGGGTCTAACACCCTCTCTCAGAGGAAATTCTTTATTCTGCCTTCCTGTGACCGGGCTGCCCATATCCCAGAAGGGCAGAACCCTGTCTGTGGGGAGGCAGCAGTGGTAGCTGCAGAGAAACCCCCAGAGAGCTGGTTTGGCAGCACCCAGGGTAAATAGTGGAGCCCCAGGGATGCATGGAATTGGCTCCCCAATACCAGATTTGGAATGGGGGGACAATTCCATGATCTTAGATATGTTCCATGGCAATATTCGGAGTTACCACTGTGAATACCATATAGGTATTGACCTATATGTAGTGCACATGTGTAATGGTGTTCCCGCACTCACAAAGTTCGGGGAAATGGCCTTGAACGATGTGGGGGCACCTTTGCTAGTGCAAGGGTGACCTCACACTTAGTAACTTTGCCCCTAACCTTCAGCAAGTGAAGGTTGGACATATAGGTGACTTATAAGTTACTTAAGTGCAGTGACAATGGCTGTGAAATAACGTGTGCATTATTTCACTCAGGCTGCAGTGGCAGTCCTGTGTAAGGGTTTGTCTGAGCTCCCTATGGGTGGCAAAAGAAATGCTGCAGCCCATAGGGATCTCCTGGATCCCAAATACCCTGGGTACCTAGGTACCATATACTAGGGAATTATAAGGTTGTTCCAGTGTGCCAATTGAAGCCTCAGTGACACAGTTAGTCACTACACAGGTATACACATTCAGGCCACAAACTATGAGCACTGGGGTCCTGGCTAGCAGGATCCCAGTGAGACAGGCAAAAATAAACTTACATACTTGTAAAAATGGGGGTAACATGCCAGGCAAGATGGTACTTTCCTACACTCACCTATTAGTCACACCCTGTGCCTCTGGAGTTGAGACATCACATATGGTATGCTGCTATTCCTCAAGATGAAGGCATCATGCACAGAGCCAGGATACTTGGTATTCACATGGGAGATGTACTGATCTACCAAACACACCATCTGCACATTCAGAGAGTGATAGCATTTTCTATTCCTGAACACTTGTTCATTCCTCTGGGTGGGGGGGACAAATGCTATATGTGTACCATCAATGGAACCAATGATGTTGGGAATATGTCCCAGGGCATAGAAGTCAGCTTTCACTGTGGTCAAACCCTCCACCTGGGGGAATACAATGTAGCTGCGCATAGTTTTAAGCAGGGCAGACAACACTCTGGTCAACACATTGGAGAACATTGGCTGAGACATCCCTGATGCCATGGCCACTGTCGCTTGGAAGGAACCACTTACCAGGAAATGGAGCACTGACATGGCCTGCACTAAACGAGGGATACCTTTAACGTGGCGGATAGCTGAAATCAGGTCTGGTTCTAATTGGGCCCACAGTTCTTGGATTGTGGCACTATCAAGTCTGTAGGTTAGGATAATGTGTCTGTCCTCCATTGTCGTCAGGTCCACCAGGGGTCTGTACACGGGAGGATGTCTCCATCTCATATTCATCCTCAGCGTTTGAAGTCTAGGGAGAAAAACGTTGAGCAGAGGGTCATATCCACACTTATGTTGAAATAATGATGCATATCTTCCTTTACAGAAACAGTATGTGAATTTGAGAGTCAGCTTATGTGCCAATGTCTACTATGACGCAGTTAGGTGCCATGGCCTGTACCCCCCTGAAATGGCGGCTGCCTGACCTGTGAGGAAAGACAAGTGGAAATGAGGTAATTCCGCTGGCGTTGTGCGCCATAGCGGTCGGCGGTAGCTGACTGGCGTGCAACTTAGCATTGGTTAACATTAGGCCCTATGGGTTCCAGGAGCCAATGGCGATGTACGCCGGCGTTGACGGTATGCACCGCCGCAGACGTGACTGCCATTTTCTAACTGTTCACTCACTTGCTACCTGACCTTTAACAGGAGAGGACCTACACTGCAAGTGCTGCTGTGACCTGTGTCTGGAAGCGACAATGGCTCATGTGTCTGGGGAAAGGGCCCCTGCCTTCACTTCAGAGGAGTTGGAGAGACTGGTGGATGGGGTCCTACCCCAGTACACTTTACTTTGTGGTCATCCAGACAAACAGGTGAGTACACTGTGAGCATGATGTTTGGGCCATGACTGTATGGAGCGCAGTGTGTAAGCCACATGTGGGGGGGCTGAGGAGTCCTGGGCAGAGTGCTGCATGTATGGTGGTCAATGTATGTGCGTAAGGGGATAGGAAGGGATGAGTATGACAGTCCGGACGGTATGACTAATTCCTTTTCTGCAGTTTTTTTCCTGCAGGTCAGCGCCCATCAGAAAAAGGGTATTCAGCGTGCCATCGCCAAGGAGGTGCGGATCCTGGGGGTCTTTGACAGCACCCACTGCTGCAAGAGGTGGGAGGACCTGCGCTGCTGGGAAAGGAAGACGGCGGAGGCCCAGCTGGGGCTGGACTCCCAACGAGGAAGGGGTGCCCGTCGGACCCTGACCCCCCTGATGTTCCGCATCCTGGCAGGGGCCTATCTGGAGATGGGTGGGCACTTGAGGGCATCACAGCAGCCACAAGGGGGTGAGTACAAATTCAGAATCATGAATTTGCGCGCGTTGAGGTTTTACCTGGGTGAGGTATGTGGACTGTGGGTGCCCCTAGGCCAGGGTGAACAGGGCAGGGTCGGTCCCTTGTTGGTCAGGCTCTGAAGCACTCCAACACCAATGGTGTTAGTGGACATCTATTACTGGGCAGGGCCCTGTTAGTTTCATGTGTGCAGCTGATGGCGTTATGCTATGTACCCCATGGGCTGGTGACTATCTTTGTAACTGGTAGTGAATGGCCTAGTGCATAGGGCTGCTCCCTGTGTGTTGTGTATGTCAACGGTAGTGTTGTTGCTGGCATTGACCAAGTGTATCCTCTGTCTCTCCCCCCCTTTTTGTTTTGTCACCCTGTCCTTGTGTGCATTAGCATCATCTGGCGGAGGAGCAGAGGCACCGGTGACGGAGGGAGCTGCATCCCACATGGACCTGGGATCTGAATCCACTGAGGGTGAGGGCACCAGTGGGATGGAGGGTGAGGGGGGCACCACGACGGAGACAGGAGGGGATACTACAGACATCGACTCCTCCTCTGATGGAAGCTCCCTGGCGGTGGCGGACACCTCTGTGCCCACCCAAACAACAGGTACAGCTGCCACCCCGTGCCAGCACCGCCCTCCCTGCAGCCCCTCAGCTTGTTTCCCATGCCCGCTCAGCCAGGAGGGTGGGCATCTCCTTCGCCCCAGGCACCTCAGGCCCTGCCCCAGTAAGCCCTGCTGCCCTCAGTGAGAAGGCTATTGACCTCCTGAGATCCCTCACTGTTGGGCAGTCAACCATACTGAATGCCATCCAGGGTGTTGAGAGGCATTTGCAACAAGTAGATGCATACCTGGAGGGCATTCACTCTGGTGTGGAGGCCCAAAAGAGAGCATTTCAGGCTCTGGCCTCCGCACTGATGGCAGCCATTGTCCCTGACTCCAGCCTCCCCCTTCAACTTCCTCTACCCAGTCCCAATCCCCTCAATCCCAGCCTACCCCAAGCACACCTTCAGACCAGCATTCACCCAAATCAACACACAGAAGTGGCTCAGGCAAACACAAGCACCACATTTCATCTTGCAGGCACTCACACAAGCACAATCCCCATCTAGACACCAACATCCACTGCCTCCACTGTGTCCCCCTCTGCCTCGTCATCCACCTCCCTCCCTGTAGCGTCACCACTCACACCTGCATGCACTACATCCTCATCCACTACCTCCACCACCAGTATGACCATCACTATACACCCCTCACTGGCAGTCACCACCCCCACATCCATGCACACGTCCCCTGTGTCCTCTCCCACTGTGTTTGTGACCCTTCCTCCCATAAACGCAAGCACACACCCACCCAACAGCCATCCACCTCACAACAGCATCCAGCTCATGCACCTGCACCCAAACACAGCAGACTGACACCACCTACAACCACTCCCTCTTCCTCCACTCCCAAACCTTCACCCTCTTCCCACCCCAATGTCGCTAAGAAGCTTTTCCTAGCCAACATTGACCTCTTCCCTACCTTCCCCATCCTTCACTTCGGGCCAGGTTGGCCAGAGCCCAGCCCAGCACCTCAGCCACCAAGTCCACGTTTTCCGTGGTTTCTGCAGCTGTCAGAGGCTCTAAGGGGGCACCCGTCAGCCCAGCCAGTTTGCCACCAACCCCTGCCAAGGCCAAGAAGATTCCGCCACCTGGCAAGGTCAAGAAGGGGGACAGCATCCAGAAAGGAGAAGGAGCCACAACCACCCAGCAAGGCCACGTCAAATATTCTAGCTGCCAGACCCAAGGTGACACCACCATCTGCCAAGGGCAGGAAGGGGCACAGAACAGCAGCCAAGGCACTTCTGCCGTCCGAGCCTGCAGTTGAAGGCCTGGTGGCTACCTGCACAACCGCCAGCACTGCCATCCGCACTGCGGCCAGCACTGCCACCTGCACTGCCGCAAGCACCACTACTGTCAGCAGCAGCAGCCGCCCCAGTGGGCAGCCGTCCGAGGCTGCAGGGGAAGGGCTGGACGCTCCCCCCACCATTGCAGCACCGGCACCTGCACCGCAGCCAGCACCGCCACCTGCACCGCTGCAAGCACCACTACTGTCAGCAGTAGCAGCCCCAGTGGACAGCCGTCTGAGGCTGCAGGGCAACGGCTGGCACCTCCCCCCACCACTGGCAGCACCGGCACCCGCACCGCAGCCAGCATAGCCACCTGTACCACCGCAAGTACCGCCACCTGCACCGCCGCTAGCCCCACCTCAAGCACCACCATTCCACCGCTAAAAGCGGCACCACTGCCAGCAGCAGCAGCCCCAGTGGGCAGCTGTCAGAGGCTGCAGGGGAAGGACTGGAGGCCCCCCCCCACCACTGGCAGCACCCACACCAGCACCACCACTGCCACCACTGTGCAGCCGTAGCTGCCGGCGGATGGACTGTAGCCCTGCCTCCATGGAGTATCATGCATCCTCGCTACTGCAAATCTCGTGGCTCTGACACCCAGGTGAGGGACTGTGATCTGGCACCCCCCAAGTGCTGCATCACTGGGCACAAAGCCCCCTCCAGAACCAGTCGAAGAAGGCATCCACTCACCCTATCCTTGCCAGGAAGAAACACACTGGGCACAAAGCCCCCTCCAGAACCAGTGTAAGAAGGCTTCCACTCACCCTATCATTGGCAGGATGAAGCACACTGGGCACAATGCCCCCTCCAGAACCAGTGAAAGAAGGCATCCACTCACCCTATCCTTGCCAGGAAGAAGCACTCTGGGCACAAAGCCCCCTCCAGAACCAGTGGAAGAAGGCATTGACTCACCCTATCCTTGACAGGAAGAAACACACTGGGCACAAAGCCCCCTCCAGAACCAGTGGAAGAAGGCCTTCACTCACCTTATCCTTGCCAGGAAGAAGCGCACTGAGCACAAAGCCCCCTCCAGAACCAGTCGAAGAAGGCATCCACTCACCTTATCCTTGCCAGGAAGAAGCGTACTGCGCACAAAGCCCCCTCCAGAACCAGTGGAAGAAGGCATCCACTCACCCTATCCTTGCAAGGAAGAAGCACACTGGGCACAAAGCCCCCTCCAGAACCAGTGGAAGAAGGCATCCACTCAACCCCTCATTGCCAGGAGGAAGCACACTGGGCACAAAGCCCCCCCCCAGAACCAGTGCTCAGCCCCTCCTTGCCAGGAAGAAGCACACTGGGCACAAAGCCCCCTCCCGAACCAGTGGAAGAAGGCGTCCACTCACCCTATCCATGGCAGGATGAAGCACACTGGGCACAAAGCACCCTCCAGAACCAATGGAAGAAGGCGTCCACTCACCCTATCCTTGCCAGGATGAAGCACACTGGGCACAAAGCCCCTTCCAGAACCAGTGGAAGAAGGCATCCACTCATCCTATCCTTGGCAGGATGAAGCACACTGGGCACAAAGTCCCCTCCAGAACCAGTGGAAGAAGGCATCCACTCAGCCCCTCCTTGCCAGGAAGAAGCACACTGGGCACAAAGCCCCCTCCAGAACCAGTGGAAGAAGGCATTCACTCACCCTATCCTTGGCAGGATGAAGCACACTGGGCACAAAGCCCCCTCCAGAACCAGTGGAGAAGCCACCCACTTGAGAGACTGTGGCTTTGCACTCCCCAGGACCAAGCAGTGGGCAAACCACCCACTTGAGAGATTGGGACTTTGCACTCCCCAGGACCAAGCAGTGGGCATGTAGCCCCCTCCAGGAGCAGTGGCGTTGTACCATCTTCCGGCTGAGGTGTCCCCCCTTTCCTGTCCTCCTGAGGTGCCTGTGTGTTTTCGACCTGATGCCCCTGCAGTGTTCTCTCTGTTTTGAGGCAGGAGTCAAGTGTGGGCTTGGCCTATGTGTTATGGCCCAGTGGGTCACTGACTATTTTTGTGTGGACATTGTCCCTCATATTGTATATATTGTTTATATTGTACATACTGTTAATTTATTTATGTACGTATTTGTACGTATTTCTATTATTAAACTAATTTGACTCCATTCCTTTTGTCCTTGCGTTATTCCTGAGGGTTACGGGCTGTATATGTAACGTTATTGCATCTGTTTGTGTGTATGGTGTTGGGGGTGAGGGTAAGGGTGGGGGTGTTGCGTGTTGCATGTGTGTGTTACTCTCTTTTTCCTCCCGCCGCTTTAACACCGACGGCCAGGGTTGTAATGAGGGCCCATGTCTATTCTAACCACTCTTGCCCAGAGAGGATACAAAGTGGAGAAGGAAAAAAATACAGTACTGCAAGGAAGAAGTCCAGTATTTAGTACAATTACTGCCCGCATCTGGTAGACATGTAACACCTGAAAGGTCAACCTCCATTCGGCAAATGTCAGAGCCAGGAATGGTCAGAGGAATGCAGAAGTTTCTGGGCCTCTGTAACTATGTAAGACAATGGGTATTTGAAGGTAGCACTCTAATAACCCAATTGTTAATGGCTGTCAAGCAGGCAAGACATAAGGAGGATAAGATAATTTGGACACCAGAGATGAGGGAACCTTTCCAGAAACTGAAGGATGAGATAACAAATGCTCCTGTCCTGGAAACTCCAAATTACACCAGGGAGTTCTACCTATTCTGCCACTGCAATGGTCAGGTGATGACAGCCGTCCTCACAGATAAGTATCCGCTAGGCCACAAACCAATTGCGTATTTCAGTGAGCTGCTGGACTCAGTCATGAAAGGACACCAGCCCGGTGAACATGCTCTGGCCACTGCAGCATTTGCAGTACAGAATACCTCCAAAGTTATGCACAGAACATGCAGTGTTCTCTATCATCCAGAAGGCCAAGACAGATCTGACTACTCAGAGAGTGTCAGGATATGAGTTGATACTATCATTACCGTCCTTGAAGGTTGTAAAGTGTTATACGATCAATCCTTCAACATTCTTCGCCTACCCAGTATTAAACCCTGAGGAGGACGAGCATGACTGCAACACATAGGCGGTCGTTCTGAACCTGGCGGTAATGACCGCACTGCCTGCGGTGGCGGTAATCACCGCCAACAGGCCGGTGGTGCAGACCGCCAAATAATGAAGAATAGAAGAAACAGCCAGTGGCCCACCCAACCAACGCCATCTTGGAAGCGCCGACGACTATGGCAGAGGTCTTCTCCAGGCTGGCGGAAAGGCCCAATCCGACAAGCATATTATGAACACCACACCGCCATCAGTTCTGGGGCGGTAACCTCTGCCACTCAAAGCCTGGCAGAAATGACCCATATAAAGGGAAAGACGCACCAGAGGCCCACAGAACACACCGACGCGGACATGGAGCGAGAGTTGGAAATAATGCCAGTGTTTCTTCTTGCCATATTCCTCCAGGAATGTGATCGCCGATGAAGACAATGACAGTAAGTCCCTCAGCCTAGCCCACAAGGGAGGAAAGGGCACATTTACACAACCACCCACCCCACCCACACCGCAATGCACACCTAACCCCTCCCACCACCCCAAGCCATACACACCCTAACAAAATGTACTTACCAGACACAAGCCAACAAATACCTGCACCAATGCACACACCTGTGCACACCAGACACCCACAGTGAAACGCCGCACAACGGCTCAATTTAGCACCAACAGGTCTGCTGAGCAGCAAATTTTAATTAAAAGAAGCTATTTACAAAATGCCAGTGGCCCGTACAAAGTCCTGGTAGGGCAAAGATAACCTGCACCTGACTCCCACGATGTAAGGAACACTCCACTGAGAAGGGGCATCAATGGGGCAGCCAGGCACCTCAGGGTTCCGGGGCAGAGGGTGGTGGGGGTGGGGACTCAGAATTGTAAGGGGGGGTCTTGGGCGTAGGTTCTGGAGGTGGAGAGGGTTTGGGCTTGCCCTTGGGATGAGGAGGAGTGGGTCTGGACCGTGGGGTGGCAGACAGACCAGGGGTAACACAGGTCTTCTTCTACATCTCTGGGGAAGGGGCACTGAAATGGGTAGGGTTGACTGTGGAGGACTTGGTTGTGTTTCTGAAGTCCAAGTGAATGTTTAGGGACAAGACGGGGTGGGTCTGTGGGTTCGAACACGTCAACATGGGAGATCGAAAGCTTACAAGGTGCAGCTGGAGGGGTTTTGGAGACAGGTTTGGGAGTGGAGAATGAGGGAGTGGAAGTATGAAGTGTAGGTCTGCTGTGCTTAGAGGCAGCTGCCTGTACAGTATGCCCATGTTTGGAGGATGTGTGTGGAGTGGATGTCTGGGAGCATGTCTGTGTCCTGGGAGGAGGGGGGGTAGACACAGTGGGGAAGGTGGATGTTGCTGTGTCTTCCTTTGAATGTTGGGTGTGAGCCTGCATGTGCTGGGACGTGTGGTGCTTCTGTTTATCTGCATGCTTCTTGGGTGCTGATTTGGGTGCATGGCTGTCTGGATGTGTGCTTGGGGTGGAAGTAGGGAGTGGGGTACTGGAAGGGGTAGAGGTTGTGGGAGGGGGGACGGAAAGACCAGAGACACTGGCTGCCGTCAAAGAGGAGGCCAGAGCCTGAAAAGATCTCTGGAGGCCAAGACATGGCACCATGAATGCCTTCCAGGAACACATTGCATTGCTGCATCTGGGATGCCAGACCCTGGATGGCATTCACAATGGTTGTCTGACCAACAGAGATGCTTCTCAGGAGGTCAATAGCCTCCTCAGTGAGGGCACCAGGACTAACAGGGGCAGGAGATGAGGTGCCTGGGGCAAAGGAGACGCCCACCCTCCTGGGTGAGTGGCACGGGCTACACGCTGGGGAGCTACTGGGAGGGCGGTGATGGTATGGGGGTGGCGGGAAGATGACAAGGAATGGCTGGGCCCAGTAGGCTCTGCCACCACCAGGGAGCTGCCATCAGAGGAGGTAGCTGAGTCACTACCTTCAGTGGTAGTCACCTCCCCATTGTACTCCCCTCGCCCTCCATCCCACTGGTCCCCTTGGTTTCATTAGACTCTGCCTCCTGGGAACCATAGGCTGCAGCACCCCCACTTGCAGCTCCCTCACCAGATGATGTAAAAGCACACAAGGACACAAGAGCATGGTGGGGGACAAAACAAGAAAGAAGTAGGACAAATCGATATAAAAAGTACCTGTTGGCACACATACACCCCCACCCATCTCATGCACTAACCTCCAGCAGACAGAATAACTCACCTGAGTGTGCCCTTGACTGCTAGGCAACATCCCACAGTACACTACATGACCATCCTGCCCCTCTACCAAAAAACACTGTGCAATGGGACACAATGAGAGGCGTTAGCAAGACAACAAATCTTCTAATCCATGAGGTTACATCTAAACCAGTAGTCCAAACAGGGGACCCCTCACAGGCCTACATTTCCATCCATATCTACCTAAGGATACTATCCCATGGATGTAGAGGGGGGCAGGACTGCAGGGACACACCTGTCTATGGGACTGCCACTACACTGCATGCACTCTATGGCACCCAACTACATACAGCATAGTAGCATCACATTAGTCTAGGTACTAACTCCTTTGTGACTTCTGTGCTGCAATCAAGCGTCCATCCAAATTGGATTAGGCCACAGCCAGTATGCAGGCCATTGGGGGGTCAGGGTCCGACGGGCACCTCTCCCTCGTTGGCAGGTCGTCCCCAGCTGGGCCTCTCCGATCTTCCTGGCCCAGCGCCACAGGTCCTCCCACTGCTTCCTGCTGTGGGTGCTCAACCGGTTGTAGACCCCCAGGGTCCCCACTTCCGTGGCGATGGATTGCCACATTCCTTTCTTCTGATGGGAGGTGACCTGCATGGGACAAACAGACGTCAGTGTCGGTGCCCCATAAACAAATGCCATGCCATTTCTATCTCACATGGCCTATGGAGACACACATATTGACAATAGCACAAGACGACAACTGCCAGACACATCACGGGTAAGCCTCCATACAGCCACCAAAAACACCTACAGGCATCCACACATTAAACGAGGAATAATAGCAACTTACCTGAGCCTCTGGTCACCCATACAACTTTGTATACAGGGGTAGGACCCCGTCCACCTGCTTCTCAAGCACCTCCACAGTGAAGGCCGGGGTCCATTCCCCTGTGACACGTGCCATTCTAAGGACCAGAGTAAGGACACAGCAGCTCACACAGTGGAGTTCCGTTCTTCTCGAGGTGTCGCAGTCAAGTTGCAAGGGCATAGCAAAATGGCAGTATTTACCGCAGTGGTGTGCACCTTCACCACCGGCACCAGCCGTGATTGGCCCGGCTTCCTCGTAGATGCCAATGTTATCCAATGAAGAGGTACACTGTGGTGAACACCGCCTACCGCCATGACTACTAACGCCAGCGAAATGTAGTCACTTCCTACACTACACTACCTGTAGGGAAGGGGGCTGACATTTTGCAGACACCACACCTTCATAGTCTGTCTGGGGTCCTAATCCATGTCTCCATTCACCCTCCCCTTCATCGAGTAATGGTATGATCAGTGATCCTCCTCATGGAATAATAGTGGGCGGTGTGCCTACACTGTGATGCAAAGCATAATACACACCACACCAGACAATACCCAGATAGGATTACCATGTTCTCTGCGTCTATGCTAGGCAATAGTGTTGCATGTACAAGCTGAATTGTGGAATATTGTGATCGAAGTGTATGTGGCAAATCAATGTGTCTTTATAACCCCCCCATAGGTACAGACCCATGTGGCGAGGAGGGCCCCATCTGTTTACAGACCCCTGGTTGATCTGGCCACGATGGAGGAACGTCACATCATTTTCACTTACCGCCTGAATCAAGCCACTATCCTAGAACTCTGTGCACAAATGGAGCCTGTTCTGATGCCAGCTAATAGGAATCCCCATGCCATCACTACAACTGTGCAGGTACTATCTGTGCAAAATTTTCTGGCCATGGCCTCAATCCAAGTTACAGTGGGCATGGCAGCCGGTGTATCTCAGCCAATATTCAGCCACGTCCTGTCCAAATTTCTGGATTCCTTTGTGCAACACCTGCTGAGTTAAGTCCAGTTTCCCCAAAGGGCTGATCTCGCCTCCATCAAATCTGGATTTTACGCTTTTGCAAATATTACCCATGTGATAGGTGCCATTGATGGTACCCACATAGCCCTCATACCCCCAAGAGTAAATGAAAAGGTGTTCAGAAATCATACAAAATTTCACTTCACTAATGTCCAATTGGTGTGTACCGCTGATCAATCCATTACTCATGTCAAAGCCATGACTCCTTTGTCCTGAGAAACAGCAGTGTACCACACATGATGGGACAAATACAGGGGTATAGAGCTTGGTTCATAGGTGAGTGTGTATGACACTGGATCAGTTACATAGCTGACAGGCAGGCTGTATGCAAGTAGATTTTGTGTGTTTCAACCCTCTTTCACCCACTTTTGCAGGGGATTCTGGCTACCCAAACATGCAATGGCTCCTAACACCGCGAGGAATCACAGGACAGATGCAGAAATCTATTATAATGAGGCACATGGTCGCACTAGGAGGGTTATTGAGAGCACCACAGGACTCCTGAAGGCAAGATTTCACTGCTTTCATCTCTCTGGAGGGTTCCTGTGCTATGTCCCTGACAAGGTGTGTCAGATAGTGGTGGCCTCCTGCATGCTGCACAACTTGGCTCTGAGGAAAGCTATTCCACTACTGGATGAGGTGGATGCTGTCCAACCACCCCTGTCACCTCAGAGTATGGATGAGAGTGTTGGAGAAGAGGAGGGGGGAGACAACAACTATAGGACCCAGCTAATCCGGCTATACTTCCAGTGACTCTCAGGTAGTGTGATATGTTACCAATGGGTTTACTGCATTATTTCAGGGTGACTTATGTGCAAAGTGCTGTGGTGTCCCTTACCAGTGATGTGTAGACTTTATGTGTGAAGAAGGAGATGTGTGATTCAGCAATGGAATGTCCAATGTGACATATTTGGAACACTGCAGTCTGTTAGACCTCCTCATGCAATGAAACAGCATTATGATGGAAACTGGCTACTATATTCACATTTACATTTGTTTGCGCATATTAATGAAGGACAGATATTTTGAGTGAACAGGTGTATTTATTTAAACAAAACACATCCATGACTGATGGGGCAGTGTAAGGGAGTGGGCACATGGTATACAATATACTCAGGTACATTTCCACAGCTGTTGGTTGCATAGGGGCATAGTACATGGGATCATTGGAAGATGGTGAAATGGCAGTGGCAAGTCGACAAGGTAGCTCAATGGCACACAAGTGAGACAGTTCAGGTAAGATTCACTTCCTGGCAGTGGGTTTGGTCTTGGCTGGTGTTTCACATGGATGTCTGGGTCTGAGGCCACGTTTGAGATGTGGAAGCTGGGCTGCAGTAGAAGGGGTGCTGGTGTCCTGTGAGTCCTCTGGCAGTGCCTCCATTCGACTAGCAGGTGCAGATGTGGATGGCAGGGCATTGTCCTGGTTAGTGTAAGGCGCCTGCTGGTGGGTGTAGTTCTCAGGCTGGTTGTTGTACTGGCGAAGCAGCACCCCTGCAATGGTAGCCATGGAAGCATTGAGCTGTTTCCATTGCTCCATGTCCTTGTGATGGGAAGCTATCTGCAACTTCTGATTCTCCTCCAGCGTGGCTAGGATCTGGGCCATCCTGTCCTTGGAATGGTGGTATGCTCACCCACTGCTCCCATCCCAATGGCCTTAGCCCCCTGTACCTGTGACCCCTGCACAGGTCAGGCAGTCTCACTTTTACTGGGCCTGTTGGTGGGTGGAGTCTCGGGACTCTGTACTAGTGGGCAGCCAGTCCGTGGCCTGGAGACACTGATGTGGGGGCTTTGGGCCAGAGCTGATGGTGGTGGCTGAGTGGTAAGGGTGTCAGTGGTGTCCTGGGTGGGGCTACTGGAGAGTGAGTGTCCATGGCTGTGGGATGGGCCAGAGTTCTCCTCTGTGTCCAGACATCCCTCTGCACTCTCCTGAGTGGGGCCTTCGTCTTCAGGTGGAGTACTGGCATTCCTTGATGTCTC
Source organism: Pleurodeles waltl (assembly GCF_031143425.1). Lineage (NCBI taxonomy): Eukaryota > Metazoa > Chordata > Amphibia > Caudata > Salamandridae > Pleurodeles > Pleurodeles waltl. The sequence goes on from NC_090440.1 coordinate 303,996,769, forward strand.
CGTCTGGGTGGCATGGGTGGTGGTGTGAGAACAGAGATGTGGGTGTCCTGCACTTTCATGTCCCTTGCAGCACTGCTTAGGATTTATTGGTGGTTTCATTCCCATGTGGTAGCATGCAGAGTCCCTTGGTGTTTTTTTGGATGCATTTGGTGGGGGGGGAGTGGTACACTCTGGGTGTTGTGGTGCTCCTGCCATTTCATGCATGGGTTGGTGACTGTGCACAGGGGGCTGGTTAGTGATATGTATGGGGGCTTGTGGGCATTCAGGAGACATGGGTAGGAATGTGTGGGTATTGTGGGCTGGGTAGGGGATGGGGTCATGGTGGTAGTGAGAGGGATGGGGTAATACATTCATTGCAGGTGTAGTTGACTTACCTGAGTCCAGTCCTCCATGGAGTCCAGTGAGGCCGGTGCAGGATAGCCATGACCCTCTCCTCCCAGTCGGTGTATTAATGGGGAGGAGGTGGGGGACCACCCCCAGTCTTCTGTACGGTGATGTTGTGTCGTGATGCCATGGAACGCACCTTCTCCCGCAGGTCGTTCCATCACTACCTGATGTCATCCCTTGTGTGTGGATGGATTCCTACAGCGTTGACCTTGTTGACTATCCTCTGCCATAGCTCCATCTTCTTGACCATGGGCGTCTGCTGCACCTGTGCCCCAAATAGCTGCAGCTCGGCACTGAGTACTTCATCCACCATGGTCCTCAGCTCCCTGTCGGTGAAGCGGAGGTGCTCAGGGGGTGCCATGGTGTGTGTTGTGGATGGTGTGTTGTGTGTGTGTCTTGTGTGGTGGTTGTTTGTATGTGTGTTGTGGTGTGGTTTTCTGTGGTGCTGTTGGCATTGCAAACGACTGTGGGTTGTGTGTGTGTTTTATAGTGGTATGGATGTATGTCAGCTGTGTGGCTTTCAAATTTGCCAATGTGTGCTTCTGTTGTTGGCGGTTCCCATTTCTGAGCGCGGCAGTCTTTACTGCAAATGGCCTTTCGACATCCACTGTCTGCAGCGCTGATTTGTGCATTATTATTTGGTGGGTGGGGAGTTTGTAGAGATGGTGGTGGTGCTGTGTCCTGCCTTTCCGCCTTTGTTGGCCCTGGTGGTGAGTGGAGGTTGTCAATTTTTTGGCGGACTGTGTTTTTGACATCATTATTCGGCGGTGTGCAGTCCACCGCCACTGGCGGTCTTTTGTTCAACGTCATCACGGCGGTCAACGGTAACTACCTCCAAGTTCATAATGAGGGTCATTGTCTTGATGAATGCAGTCAAGCAATAGTGGACTCTAGACCAGACAATATTATCTATTTTGTGAACTGTTCCTCCACGATTGATCAAAAAACAGGAATTAGACACACTGGGGCAGCAGTAATCAGGGCTCAGAAACACGGCTCCTTGGACACACTCCAGGTTGTTCGAAATGGGGTTTCTGTTTGGCAGTCAGTTTGCACTCTGTCCAAGCAGGGACCCTTACTCTAGTCAGGTTAAGGGAGTTACACTCCTCAGACAACCCCTGCTTACCCCTTCGCTAGCTTGGCAAAAGCAATCAGGCTTATCTCAGAGGCAATGTGTAAAGTATTTGTACCAACACACAGTAAAACAGTGAAAATAATAGAAAAGGGGCACAATACCAGTTTAGAAAAATAGCCAATATTTATCTAAATCAAACAAGACAAAAATCCAACACACACAAGCAAAATATGAATTTTTTAATACATTTAAAAAGAGTCTTAATCCATAGAAATCAATGGAAGCGATGTTTTTACACAAAGTATCTGGTATGCATCAAAAACAAAGCCACACAAGCAAGTGTGCATAAGAAAAGTAAGCAATGCGTTGCTCCCTGACTCGAAAGTGAGGCAGTGAGTTGATTCTTCTCGGGTCGGGTAGGCGATGCATCATTTCTCTCTCCAACAAAGAGCGATGTGTAGATTCCCGGACGGGCAGTCTCGCGTCGGTGCAGGTTCACTGTGCTATGTAATCCTGATGCACAATGGCAAAGAGCCAAGCTACATGGGTGATGTATCAGTTTTGGCCTTGGTTCCACCAGCTTCTCCTTTCAAGGGCCCAGGGACTGGATAGGGCACCACTTGGCAGGGTAGGAGTTTCAGCAAGAGGGGCCAGGTGCTGGCAGAGTCTTTAATGGCCCTGATTCTTCAAGACAGGAGGTAAGCTCAATCCAAGCTCTTGGAGATATTTCACAAGCAGGAAAACACAGTAAAGTCCAGTCTTTATCCTCTCTAAGGTAGAAGCACCAACTGCAGGCCAACCCAGCAAAGCACACTCACAGGCAAAGGGGCAGTACTCCTCCTCCAGCTCTTCTCCTTGGAATAGGTTCCTCTTGATCTAGAAGTAATCTATAAGTCTGGGATTTTGGGTCCACCACTTATATCCCTTTCTGCCTTTGAAGTAGGCAAACTTCAAAGGAAAGGTTCTGTTGTTTACAAGATCCTGCCTTGCACAGGCCTGGCCCCAGACACAAACCAGAGGATAGGAGACTGCATTGTGTGAGGAAAGGCACAGCCCTTTCAGCTGCAGTTGTCAGTTCTTCCCTCCTTTATCTAGCCCAGGAGACTCATTAGGATATGGAGGACACTCCCCTGCTCCCTTTGTGTCACTGTCTAGAGGGAATTCACAAACAACCGAACTGTCAGTTTGACCCAGACATGGGTCCCGCAAGCAGGCAGAGACCCAGAATGGTTAAGCAAGAAAATGCCCACTTTCTAAAAGTGGCATTTTCAAACTGACAATCTAAAAAACAACTTTACCAAAAAATATATTTTTTAAATTGTAAGTTCAAAGACCCCAAACTCTATCTGCTCCAAATAGGAAAATACACTTAAAATATATTTCAAGGCAGTCCCCATGTTAACCTATGGGAGAGATAGGCCTTGTAATAATGAAAACCAAATTTGCCAGTATTTCACTATCAGGATATGCGAAACACACCAGTATATAACTTGTCCTACCGGTTACCTACACTGCATCCTGCCCATGGGGCTACCTAGGACCTACCTTATGGGTGACTTAGTAAAAGGGAAGGTTTGGGCCTGGCAAGTGTGTACATTTGCCAGATGTAAAGGTGCACCCACAGACACTGCTGTGGCAGGTGTGAAACATATTTACAGGGCTACTCATATGAGTGGCACAATCAGTGCTGCAGGCCGACTAGTAGCATTTGATTTACAGTTCCTGGGCACCTCTTGCCACTTTATTAGGGACTTACTAGTAAACAAATATGCAAATCACAAATATAATTTACACAGAGAGCACTTGCACCTTAGCACTGGTCAGCAGTGGAAAAGTGCCCAGAGTAACAAAAACAGCAAACATAAAGTCCAGCACACAATCAAAAATTTAGGAAGCATAGGTAAAAAGACTGGGGAAACCAAGCAAAAGATGCAAGGTCTAACACAGGTCATAGAACAATTGCCCCTGCCCGCACACTATTTGCTTCAGGCAGCAGAGCTGACAGCATTAATAGCGGCCCTTAAGGAGGCAGCAGGGAAAATATTTACAATATACTCAGATTCAGCATACGTAGCAACCACTGTGCATTTAAATATTATGACATTGAGTAGGCGAGGGTTTCTTAAATCAGATGGTAGTCCTGTGATGCATAGAGAACTCTTAGAGGCCCTAATAGAAGCACTGGCGCTGCAACAAGCAGTAGCAGTTGTGAAGCGTGCAGCGCACACAAATGAACAGGATTTTGTGTCCCGGGTAACATGCTGGTGGATCAAGCAGCTAAGGATGCAGCCAGACGTACACCCCCAAAGGTACCATCATACCTACAACCTGCCCCTGTCCTGGTGCCTCAGCCTGCCCCACCAGAGGAGGCCAAAGCAAAGATTACCAATGAGTCAGCAAGGTTACATCTGGGGGAGCAACAGGAAGCTGTGTCGTCACATGAAAAGCAGTTGTGGAAAAATAGAGGAGACATCCAGTCCGGGAGCAACCTAGTGTATAGACATCTATCTACAGGAAAGCCAGCTATGCCACAAGCTCTGCTTGCAGTCTCCCTGGATAAGATTCATGTACCATCTCAAACTTCCAGAGACCATTTGGCACCCCAAATACAGCAAGACTGGTTTGTCCTCAACTTGCGTGACACAAAAACAATGTATCAAGACAGTTATAAGATTTGCCAACCGTATTCCCCTAATCCCGTTCTAAAAGTGATAAGCTCCACCATTCCACAATCACAAGGTCCCTTCAAGGTCCTTCATTTGGACTTTGTGGATATGATTGATAGGTACTTCATAGTGGTGCTCTGCCCATTCTGAGGATGGTTGGAGGCAGGACAATGCGTCCTTTGTGATGGCAAATCAGCAGCCACATTCCTAATTTGTGAAGTGATTCCCCAATGGGGGAATCACAAAAGCCATGAGATCTGACAATGCCACTTATTTTTATAATATGATTTTTCAACACCTGACAGCACTATTAGGGATAAAGCACAAATTGTCCTCTGCCTATCACCAACAAAGTAATGAAATTGTAGAGTGCCTGAATGGCCTCTTGAAGAGTAAGATCAGCATGTTGTGCTTCACCCTGAACAAAAAATGGCTACACTGCTTGCCAAAAGCACTATTTTCCATAAGGAATACTCCAAGCTCAGACCATCACTTGACTCCTCACCAAACAGTGACAGAGAGGTCCATCAATGTCCAAGCCCCTGCCACTAGAAATAAAGTTCAGGGAGAGAGTTTGTCCCAAACACTGAGCGATGAAATGCATATGTATTTGTGAGAATTAACAAAATGTGCAAAGTTAATTTCCAAACAGTTAACCAAAGGAAAAGAGAAGCGCACCAGTACTGAGGTTGACCTCCCAGAAGTAAATGTAGGAGACCAAGAGTTTATACAGAAATTTGTTCGCAGACAGAAGAAGAAATGTTTTGAGGGCCCCTACACCATCACCGTGGTTACACCAACAGCTTTCAAAGTGGATTACAGGAAACCTTGGATCCATCACAGCCATGTGCATCTTGAGTCAGCTGCTTGCCAAAAAAGAGGTCAGTCCAAATGAAACAAGAGGAGTGACGAAGATTGTCAACCTAAAATGCCCCCCCTTCAACTACAGTTTTAGACTATCTTTTCAATGGACATTACCAAAGATATCTATTTTTGTTATTTTATTTCCCTATTATCTCCTAAATCTATAATTTTTGCTCTTTTCTAGCAAATTACACCCAAATTCCAATATGTTTTTTGTTCAAAGAGAGCTCTCTAGTAACAATGTGACCGCTAATGCTCATGCTAAGTTGTCAGACAACATGTGGTATCAGCACATGTCAGAAAAAAGGTGCAGAAGGCACAAATGAGTCATGCTTGGTGTGCTCCTTAATTCCCCACGCTACTGGTTTAGATAGCCTACTCTTCATGAAGGAAGTACCACCAGACATAGCTCACTGGCTAATTCACCAGTACTTGTGTAAAATGAAGGCCCAAATGCAGTTGAAGCATGTCAGAGTAGCACGCTTCTGAGTCAATGCCACAAAATACTACACATTACTGGAGGTATTATTTATCCTGACAGACAGACAAGAGATAAGAGAGGAAATAACATCCATGAGAAAAACAGGACACCTCACCACTGTAGATTGGACCCAAATGGACCCAAATGGACCTAGATTTAGGTTTCCTAGGGGTAACATGCCCACCAACCGAATGTAACAGCTATGTTGTAAACTCCTTGCCTCAAGATTGTGTCTGCAGGCCAGGGCTCAAAGTCAGAGGGTCAGTCTTTGCTCATTATCAGTGGCAACCAGACATAAAATTCTCCTGTAGGGCCATGTCTTAATGGAATGGCACTGATGTTAGCCAGGATGCAATAAGGAAATGTACACCCATCTGGAATGAAAATGCTCCACACTATAACTGAGTAGACAGCACTGAAAGTCATCAGACTATCATGAAACTAACCTCTGTCTTCAAGTGTTTCAGGGGAAATGGGACTATCGACGTAGAATGGAATATTGGTTGCAAGGTCACAGTCTTCCACACTGACATGCAGGGGGCACCTCCAGCCGTTTGGGCTTCTTCTGGCAGTGTGAAGAGCTACTGTATGCCCAATTACCACCTATCTTTGGAAGAATGTGTTCCATGGTAAATTTGAACCCTTCAGTTTTAGTGATACTGGGAATAAACATATCTGCTTTACATAAGCATCCCATGAGTTATCCAAAGACCTTGCTACATCACAACCAGAGGATGATACCTGCAGAATACCATGGCACAAGCACATGGAATGAAATCCCTTAAGAATACCACTTGTTCAATGACGCTGAGCTTTTCTTTGGGAGCATCTTGCCATTCGTCTAAGCTGAGGGAACTGTTTGTTGGCTCCAGGTCACAATGTGGGAACTCCTCAAGGTTAGTAACACCACGAGTGAGAGCTTCAATGCAATAAAGGAAGAACTGCATGCCATGAGGATAGTTGTGCTACAGCACAGTTATGTACTGGACCTTATGACGCCCATGCAAGGGAGTCTCTGTAAAAGAGATAGGTATCACATGCTCCACGTTTAGTTCAACAAATGACGCAGAGAATGGAACTTTTGTCAGAAGCAATACATACACTGCATAATTTACAAACAAAAATGGTAGATGAAAGAGGTGCCCTTCATAGTTGGTTTAGTGGTTGGTTTTCAGCACTGCCTTCCTGGATGTCAGGACTGTTGGGGGCTATGTTATCAATGACTGTCATCTTTCTACTAATAATATTATATATTACACGCAATACTAGCATGTGTAAGGAGAATAGGCACTAAAGTGGGAGGGATTTTTTCAATTAGGACACCAAAACGAGTAGTGGAGTCCCACAGCAATATGTATCACCTGATACCAAAGGCAGGCCAAGATTTAGATAAGGTAGCTATAATATCAACTAGAGAGGGGAATGTTGTAAAAAATGTAAATATTAAGTGCACTACCATGAAAATGAAATGTGAAATAATTTTGCAACACCAAGCACCATTAGAAGTCGCACTACTGTTCACACTCAAAAACCAGTTTAGGCCAAATTCCCACACTAACACAAGCAATGTGAAAGGTTCATGCAAGGATGTAATGGAATAAAGAACACGAAAGGGTCATCTGTTAAAGGCCAACTCATGTCTAACCAACCTACATGTATTAACAACATTAGCACATGAGACACAGGCACACTCTCTGTGCCTACAAACAGATTGCAAACTGATTAGACACTGGGCACATAATTGAATTAGCCCAAAGCACACAAGTGCATGACTTACAATGGGTACAGGTAAGAAACCAAATTCTGAGCATCCAGCATTCTCAGACACACAATGCGGTCAGCACACACTTGAAAAAAAATGTATTTACAAAAGAGCATGTACATAGTCCTAAGTCAAAAAATGCTCGATCATAAACCTTTGTCAAATGTATAATAAAGAGCTAGTAATGTCTTAAACTAGGAATTCTGGTTTATGGGGTCCCATGTTTTTGAGTGTTTTATATTTTAATCTGTAACTTGCAAGTTATCTATTGTTAATCATGTGTAATAAAGTATTGTACTGATTTGTATAAAAGGGCATACCTTGAACAGGCAGGTGAGGAAAACTGTAGAAGCCGGTCGCACAGGGCTGAGGTGGAGTCCACAGTGTTTTTCTCTCTGTCGTGACAGTTAGTAAATACTGTCTTTGGAAATGCCAAGAGGAGTCTCCGCGGTCATTTCTAAGTCATGAGAGCATATTCACTCACCCGGTAACACCCTCCAACGCAAATGAATTGTATTACTGCCTCATTGTGAAAGGGCCTGCCAAGACAAATGCTGGCTGTCCTTTGCCAACCTCTTTCCCTGCATTCAGAGCCATTGGTAAGGATTTGCAAAGATAATCCTGCCTCATAAAAAATAATGAGACAAGAGTTCTGCACATCCATGGGAATTACCTAGTTGCACTGTTCCTGCTTAGTATTTTCGCTACCTTACAAGGAGTTCGCCAGGTTGAATATGAGACAGTGTCATGTTAGATGTGATAAGGACAACAACATCTGAAGTAAATATCAGCAGTTAAAAGCTATGTGAGCCATCCGATGAATTATATGTGGAGGAGCAAAAGCAGCAACCAACAAAAGTAACTACAGATGTGATTTTCTACCAGCGTAACTTATAATAAGTTAGATGTACTTTTCTCTTGCATTTGTAGCTGTAAGTCATGCTTAATCATAAAAAGTAGTAAATTAGGCCTTGTGACTTGCCTTACATGTCCATAAAGAAATCTTCAAGTCAGCAGTATAGAAAGAGGAAGAGGAACACATTAATGTGAAAGGGGAGGAATGTATATATTCTTGTCCTCACTTAGATTCACCTATTGTGATAATATATGGATCCTAAGCCTCAGTGCAGGCTCCTTTGCAATGGTGAATGAGCGTCGCTGCACTGGCTGAGCCAGCAAATGAAAAATAAAACAAAATTTTACTTTTGTATTATTTTTCCACTGCTGGCTCAGCCAGCATGTGCAGGGAGGGACGAGCTGGGGGGAAGAGGTGGGGGATAGGAGGAGTGGAGTGCACTAAGTGCGCATGTCATATTGGCCGGCCATCTTAGGTTTCTCCAACCCAGCTGTGTTGCACAGCGGGGTTGGAGAAACTGCACAGACCCCAGTGCACTGTCTGAGTGGCAGACTAAGCCACTCAGACCAATTCTGATGCTGCTCTCATGCCAGGCACAGCTTGAGAGCAGCTTCAGGATTGCATAGGGACCCTGTGCTAGTGTCCCAGGGACTGCTGGGACACTGGGAGAGCAGAGGTGTGAGGCGGCAGGTAGTGGCGGTGTCAGAATGGTCAGTTTTATTTTATCCCACCCATTCCCCCCTCCCCTTGAGATTTTTGACAGCCACTGCTGCTTATCCTCAAGGTGTGGTGCTTCATATACTTTGATAAAGGAAAGTAACCACTACTAAAAGTGTATACATAGCATCGCTAAGGACCTGATTACGAGAACCCTGTAACAAATACAACACCCATCACACTTAAAGTTCAACATGTAGATGGTCAGAATTTTTCCCATACAATTGTTATCGGCTATTCTTAGTTTAACTGTGCAAAATGGTGTATACGCTGCAAACTTTTCTGGTTACTGCACCAGAATCCACATATTGCAGTGTTAACCAGACATTTGACGCCCATTAAATTCCGGCATATTTTACCTGCTCATATTTAACATGGGTGTAGATTACATCCTGCTCAATAGTTACCTATTCTTTCCTAACAGCTAGAGGGACTTCTCATCAGAATGAGCATGCTCATATGATTTACGTCACCTGGGGTTCAAACTCCTATCACCATTGATAACTGCCATGGCGCATGCATTCTTTTTAGTGAACACTCCCTTTCATTAAGGCAGCTGTTATAATGCCACACGCGAGGTCATGTATGTGTCTTGAATGAGAAACCTCTTGTCTGAGAACATATTTTTTATCCCTGAGAAGCATTTATTTTCAGATTGTGACTGCTATCATTGAGAGACACCTCTTGCCTGCGTGTTTATGTTCATATCAGTAACAGGCACCTGAGTTAAAAGGACTGTCTCACTCTCACAGATAAGTTTTCAGGTCTTTCTCAAATCTTAAAAAGCCTGCCTTGAAGTGGAATTTCAAGAGAACAGCACTTTTATTTATCAATCAATCAATCATTGAATTTATAAAGCGCTCTACGTACCCATGAGGGTTTCAAGGCGCTGGGGGGGGGGAGCTGCTGTTACTGGTCAAAGAACCAGGACTTGAGGAGTCTTCTGAAGGTGAGTAGGTCTTGTGTCTGTCGCAGGTTGGTACGGAGGGTGTTCCAGGTCTTGGCAGCGAGGTATGAGAGGGATCTCCTGCCGGAGGTCTTTCGTTGGATGCGGGGAGGTTTGCGGAGCGGAGCTGACGGGTGGGGGTGTAGAAGCTGAGTCTGTTGTTCAGGTAGGCTGGTCTGGTGTCGTGGAGTGCTTTGTGAGCGTGGGTAAGAAGCTTGTAAGTGATCCTCTTGTCCATGGGGAGCCAGTGAAGGTTTCTCAGGTGGTGGGAGATATGGCTGTGGCGGGGTACGTCGAGGATCAGCCGGGCAGAGGCATTTTGGATGCGTTGGAGGCGTCGTAGGTCTTTTGCTGGGATTCCTGTGTAGAGTGCGTTGCCGTAGTCTAGCCTGATGCTGACGAGGGCCTTATATCTCTCACCAAAAGGTGGAAAAATTATGTCTGAACTTAGGTAAAATGTATGCATTTCTGTTGGAAATAGCCTTTCTGCAGGTTCATCCACAGACTTTTTGCCTTCCTCCTTCTCTTTTTCTGACCTCATTTTTGATGGCTTTAGGACTCTGCGCACTTTCCCACTGCTAATCAGTGCTAAAGTGCATATGCTCTCTCCTTTAAACATGGTAACGTTGTATCATACCCAATTGGAGTATTTAATTTACTTATAAGACCCTGGTAGAGTGCACTATTTGTACCCGGGGCCTGTAGATTAAATGCTACTAGTGGGCCTGCAGCACTGGTTGTGCCACCCACTTAAGTAGCTCCATAACCTTGTCTCCGGCCTGCCATTGCAAGGCCTGTGTGTGCAGTTTCACTGCCAATTCAACATGGCATTTAAAAGTACTTACCAAGCCTAAAACTCCCCTTTTTCTACATATAAGTCACCCCTAAGGTATGCCCTAGGTAACCCATAGGGCATGGTGCTGTGTAGGCAAAAGGCTGAACAGGTATGTGTGTAGTTTTCATGTCCTGGTAGTGTAAAACCCCTAAATTTGTTTTTACACTGTTCTGAGGCCTGCTCCTTTCATAGGCTAACATTGGGGCTGCCCTCATATATTGTTTGAGTGGTAGCTGCTGATCTGAAAGGAGTAGGAATGTCATATTTAGTATGGCCAGAATGATGATACAAAATCCTGCTGACTGGTGAAGTTGGATTTAATATTACTATTTTAGAAATGCCACTTTTAGAAAGTGAGCATTTCTCTGCACTTCAATCCTCTCTGCCTTACAATCCATGTCTGGCTGGGTTTAGTTGACAGCTCCCTTGTGCATTCACTCAGACACACACCAAACACAAGATACTCAGCCTCATTTGAATACATCTGCATTTTGAATGGGACTTCCTGGGCTGGGAAGGTGGACGGTCTGACACATGCATGTCAAAGGACAGTAGCCTGCCCTCACACAAAGGACTGCCACATCCCCTACTGGGACCCTGGCACACAGGATTGAACTGAAAGGGGACCTGGTGCACTTCTAAACCACTCTTTGAAGTCTCCCCCACTTCAAAGGCACATTTGGGTATTTAAACAGGGCCTCTGACCCTACCATCTCAGACACTTCCTGGAGAAGAAACTGGAACTAGAACATGCAACCTGCCAAGAAGAACTGCCTGTCTGCCCAGGGGCTCACCTGTCTGCTTTCTGTGAAGGACTGCTGCCTTGCTGTTGCTCTGCTGCCTTGCCGTTCCCTGGCTGTGGTGAAGAAGTGCTTTCCAAGGGCTTGGATAGAGTTTGCCTTCTGTTCCCTGAAGTCTCAGGACCAAAAATACTTAATCTCCACAAGAAGGACTCCTTGTGCGGCGAAATTAAACGCACATCCTGCCAGAAACGACACACCGCCTGTACAGTGGTGAAAATGTCACTGCACGCCAAACCAGAACGACGCAGCCCGACTTCGTAACGAGAAGATCGATGCAGTGCCAGCATAGCGACCGGAAATTCAATGTACGGCCCACTGGATCGACGCACAGCTGAGCCAGAATGACGCAGCCCGACTTCCAGCGCCTGCAGTGCAGTAGAAAATTCGACACAACGCCCACCAGATCGACGAAGCTCCTGTGACTTCATCCTGCCAGCACAGGAAATCCACGCATCGCCCCCGGGGTGTCTGAAAACACTGCAATCTGAAGAGGATCCATGAGCGAGCACCGGAAATCGATGCACAGCCGTCCCTGCGTGAAAATGAAATGACGCATCACCGTGTGTGGCCCAAGAAATCGACACGCACCCCTTTGTTTCCATGCATCTACTCCTCTGCAGTTCTTTGCGGAGATTTTTCACACGAATCAGGTACTTTGTGCTTGAAAGAGACTTTGTTTGCTTTTAAAAGACTTAAGACAGTGTAAATCACTTTTCAGTGATAGCTCAACATTTACTTATTGCATTTTAATCATTTTTGACCTGCATTTATCCAGATAAATATTATATATTTTTCTAAACACTGTGTGGTGTATTTTTGTGGTGCTATATGGTGTTATTGTATGATTTATTGCACAAATACTTTACACATTGCCTTCTAAGTTAAGGGTGACTGCTCAGTGCAAAGCTACCAGAGGGTGGGCACAGGATAATTTGGATTGTGTGTGACTTACCCTGACTAGAGTGAGGGTCCTTGCTTGGACAGGAGGTAACCTGACTGCCAACCAAATACCCCATTTCTAACAATTTCTTATTAGAGGAATACGGCATTTCCAAAAATGTATACTGTGAGGTGCTTTCACAGCAAAAACTTAGACAACATTTCGTTGTAACACTGCTGTTTTTTTTGTAATGTTTCAAGGTCACAGGAACAAATATGCATTTATTTAATTTAATACAATGCTAATATACCTATTTGCACTTTCATTTACATCTGTCTCTAGCAGACCTATAACATTTAGAGGGAGAGCAATGCGGCGTGACTAAGGTACTGTGGTGGGCAGATGATGCTTGGTCGTTTTATGAGAAAGCTATCAATATCAAATACCCGCCCACTCATGACAAATACTGCAAATAAAACATGCTATCTTGGCATCAATGCTTTAACACTAAAGGCAACTACTCTGTTTTTAGCAGTGCTGGCTTCCAATACAATAGAGAATTCGTCTCTCTCTTTAAAAGAACTCCTATAGATGAGCTGCATTCGTTCTCATTGCATTTTTGTCTTGCCTGTTTTTTTTTTATTTCTCTGGTTAATAATAAATCTCAATGATAGTGGATGCCAAACCTGCATTCTTCATTGCCAGCTTGGTACTCACAGGTAACATCATATGTAGACAATGGCTAAGAACAATTGCAACATCTGTTTGATTTGTCTGGCAGTGCTGCTAATTTTCATTTTTAGGGTCGAGCGTGCAAGCTCTCTAGCCTGTTGTAATCTCTCAGTGGGCTTTTAACCACGCTTACTCTAGCTATTCCTTCTTTGTTGTGCTTGTCTTAGATGCTTTATTTTTATTGGTGCATTTTGTGAAATGTCCCTCCTTTATGTTCCCTCCACAGGTGACTATCTAAGCGAACATTTCTGTTGACCATCACACTACATCACGCTTCCTCCTATTACAGTGTGTGATGGCCCCTCCTCCGGTTTTGGTTTGCCTTTCATCCCAGCGCGATCCTTTCTCGACATTCATGCAGGGAGCCAACAACTCTCGCGCTTACACTCATGGAGGCGGTGGACCTTTGAATCGGTTTGCTTCTGTCAACTTTTCATTTTCAATTTATGTGGCAAGAAAAGTCCAGTTAGGAACTTATAACATCAATAGCTCTAACTCGAGCAAACGCGAGACCCATTGCATTGCAAATGCTTGTTTTCAGTTGGTACATCATCCAAGAACATCTCTGGAACGTGGTCCTTTAAACAAAGTTTTATTGGCTTCTCAGCTGCTTTTACTGTTTATTTGGCTTCCATAGGCAGAATCTAACAACCAGAATGAAACTTTATTAAACCAGAATTAAATGTTATTATTGTCCGCAGGGACATAAGATCATTGGGGAAACAAACCGGGGACTTCACCAGAGAAGAACTGTCTTTGTATTTATTCCACCACCTTGCTTGGATTTCCAGAGGCAGAGGAGGCCCTGTGGGAAGCAGGGTGCAGCCTAGTCGTCTCACAAGATTCTTTGAGTCAAGGACGTGGCAAGACAGGATGGGTGAGGGAGGTGGAAGAGGGTGGGAAAAAGGGGGCATATGAGGGGGACACTGGAAAGGGGCATTCCTCTGTGTGGGCCACACTCGCAGCAGTAAAGGGAGCAGGAAGTGTGTTAATGTCTTTAAAAATAGGCTACTGTAACGCAGCACTTGGCAGTCTGACAGTTGGAGTGAACATCAGTTTCCTGCTCAGTAGTAAAGATGTCGGCACAGGCTCAGACAGAGGCTGCTAAGGCAGCTCTGTGCACCCTCAGGAAAGCAGGTAGGGCCGACTAGATCAGGCCTGGTGTGTTGGACCAGGCATAAGTCGATATGATTTGCCCCATGTGGGCTGTAGCAAGTGGAGTTGCCACAGCAGTGGCCGCATGCACCCCATCTAAAGCAAAAGCAGTGAAGGTGGGTGAGGGGCTGCAGTGTATCCCCTGGAGCGGGAAAAATGAAGATGTCAAGCAGGAGAAGCCTTTCAGTGGCAGCGTGGCGAGCCACGCTTGACAGCAGCTCACCTGCATTTCAGGAAGAACAGAAGTAGCAAAGCCTACCTGACACAGGGAGCGAGGAAGCACTGGCAGCATCAGTTGTGCTCCTGGGTTTGAGGAGGGAGCAGGCAACAAGGTCTCTGGGCAGCAAGTTGAAGAGGCTCCACTGGCTTTGTCTAGGGGGCCCGAGGCAGCCACACTGTAATACAGTACAGGCCTTCTAATTTGACAGACAAGGGAAGATGTGGTGTGACAAGATAGGTGGTGGAAGTGGTGGCAGGGCCTGGGAGGCCCCAACCTGCAGGGCATGAAGGAAGTGAGGTAGAAATAAGGGCACTGGGAAGGCACAGGGCTAGGGTGGGGAATGGGCACCTAGGCCAACAAAGAGGGCAAGTGAACAATGGGCTTTGGAGGATAGAGCGGATCACAGAGACCCAGCTGGATGCTGGAGCACAACATGAGGAGGCAGTTACAAGGTGCAACAGGCATACCGTCAGATATGAAAGGCTGGTGGGAGGTATGGGAAGAGCCCCATACTGCAGGTGGTACATCATATAAATCAGTTGGGGTGGGTGATGGCCTAGTGGTTGAGCCCAAAACACAGCAGGAGGGAGATGGAAACATGAGGGGCACAGTGGTACAAGGATCTGAGGACAAGGAGTGAAGGGGGGACAGGTGACAAAGCTGAAAAAGGTTCCCTGGGAAGAATTTGCCCTATATGTGTCTGCCAATGCCTTTGCGATCACGTGTTTCTGAAAAGACGAAGGGCAGGATATGTTAACATGAATATGTAGACGTATTCAAGCTCCTGCACAGAGATGTACAAACTAAAGAGGGGTCAATGGAGGAGGAATGGGAACTGGCACGGTGTCCCAGGGTGCCCCTTACGATTGAGAACTGGACATCTGCCTTCCTTATTTTTTCAAGCATTTATTGTGAAAAGCACTCTGATAAGGCCATTGCCTTCTTTAAGTATATGAACATCATATCTGAAGACTCAAATGCATTGGGCATCAGGGGTTGGCAAGTCCGTCAAAGCAATGGAGGGCAGTTATGGGCAGAGAAGCACATGGCGCTGCCGGCCCAAAGGCACCTATGCCAATTAAACTTGAGCAATTGTCACCGTGGCTCCTGAGGTACCCTGACTGGGAAGTGGAACTGAGGTTGGAATGGGGTTCAAGAACAGTTTTCGGGTGGGCCATCAAGGAACTAGAGGCAAGAAATTGTCGGCCATAGCAGAAACAAATTGGTTGAAAGGTGAACTGAAGAAAGTGATTGAGCTTGGCAGGATAGTGAGCCCTTTCTATGACTGGCCGCTGTCAAAGTTGATGATTTCTCCATTAGGAGTGGTACTGAAGAAAGCAACGTGCATTTTGACTTATACACCACCTATCCTGGATTGAGAGAACTTAAGAAAATTAGTTTATTGTGCTGAAGTCATGAAAGTGTTGTATTCCTCAGTGGATAATACTGTCAAAATGGTGTGCAGGTCCGCCCAGGGTGAGGCATTGGCAAAATGCAACATTGTCTGCCTTCAGGCTGTTGTCAGTTCACCCTGATTTTTTTCACTACTGGGTATGCAGATTGATGGGGCCATCTATGTCGACAGGGTTTTGCCCCGGGGTTGTGCCATTTTGTATGTACTATTTGAATCATTCAGTACTTTCTAACAGTAGGTCCTTACGAAGGGGAGTGGTCATCGTCAAGTGTTGCATTACTTGGAATTTCTGTTTGTGGGCAAAAGGGGGTCTGGGCACTGCTCCAGGGCACTGAGGTAGATTGAAAGCATGGCAGAGGCTTTTTGGTGTGCCGTTGACCCCTGAAAACATGGAAGGCACTAGCACAGTCTTGTCTTTCTTGGGATTCACAGGCACTAGTAGCAGGGCTATCAGAGGACAAGGTGAAGGAAGTGCAGGCTTTTCTGGATGTGGTGGTGGAGGTGAGGAGTTTGGAGCTGAGGGTGGTGCAACAGCTACTTGGTTTCTTAATCTTTGCGTGCAGAGTAGTGCATGGTGGGAGGACAGTCTGCAGGCGTTTGGGGATGACAATGTGAGGTGCAGTGCTGCTGCATCACAGGTTTCGGGTTTCCGTAATGGTGAGAACCGACTTGAAAGTTTGGAAGCATTCTTCGAGGATTTCAATGGACTTGTCTATGTTTGATGATGAGGACACTGTCTGGCAAGTACAGATTTTCTCAGATGCAGTGGGGGCATTGGGGATTTGGTCTGTTTTGGGACAAGAGGTGGTGTGCTGAAAGATGGCCATAGGCATGATTTTTGTCTTTTTTGCCTTTTTTACGTTTTTCAGTTACTGGTGGTGCTGGCTATGTGGGGTAGTGAAGTGCTTAACATGATATGTGGACAACACATCTGTGGATGACCTGGTAAATTACCAGAGGGCAAAGGACTTGATAGTTTTATGGCTCTTGCACTGTTTTATGCTCTTTTTCATAAATTGAACTTTGTTTTCAAAGCAAAGCATGTGCCAGGAGTGAGCAACGCTATAGCAGATGCATTATCTCATTCACAGTGGCAGCGGTTTTGCATCCTGGCCCCGGGAGTAGAAGAGCACAAGACGCCCTGAGTGCGGACCTAAAGATACTACTCGTAAATGTCCTTTGTGAATTCCCAAAGACATAAACTTAGATGTTTGGTCTAAGTTTAGACCCAAGGTCTAAGTTCACATTGGGGAATCTGGCCCATTAGGAATAAATGCACCTGGTGGGCTTTACACAAGAACAGGGAGAAATCTTTGAATCAGGAGCTGGCAAGTGAGACAGACAACACAGCCATCCACACTCAAGCATAGTGCTGAATTAAAGCTAACGTTATGCAACATATTGGAAACAATAGGTCTACAACAATAGCTAATCTGTCTATAACTGAGACCTAAAAGAGAAGAATGATGAAAGATGTCAGGTGAAGAAACTGGCTTTTACCTATCGGTAAACTGATATTATAAATTTTGCCAGTAAAAAGAGTGTTTATCAGCACCTTTCATCCTCACTCACATGCTCCTTAAGAATCCCAGATTGGAAATTTCAGTACAAAATACTCATTTGAACTTGTACTCAAAATGTAATGAGTACCATTCATCAGATTATTCGTTCTCATAAGCTGTGGTTCATGTGCCAATAAAACAAAGGTACAAATAAAAATAAAACTGATTTTCTATATAGATTTTTTTAACCTGGCAGATGGTTGCTGAAGGCATACAATAGGAGCAGAAGACACAGGTTCTGAACAAAAAGGCTTCACATTGTGTTTTATTAAAAGCAAGCAGGTTTTAGAAAGTTGTAGGATATTTCCATGAAATGTTTTTGTCTCAGCAAACTACAGGTGAATACAGTGCAATGCGCTCTTCATCACCTCCACTTAAGGGTCAATAAAATACTTTTTCACTTCACAATCTCCATAGTTTATTTGCATTTCCTACACTGCAAGAAACTGGGTTACTGGTTGAGGGGGGTGAAACTCTACTCAAGCACATCCACAATCCTTGCCTGGGTGAGGAACAAGGAAACCCCAAACAAAACTGTGCTCAACCCTCTCATAGTTTGGCACAGAGCAGCCAGGCATAACTTAGAGGCAATGTGTAAAGCATTTATTCAGCACTTCAAACAGTAATAAAGAGGAAACACAACACAAGAAAAATCTCATGCCAGTATCGAAAAATGAAGTAAATTGTAATAAATAAATCAAGACCAAAACAACAAAACTCCAACTCAGTGGTACCGGAAATACGCAATTTGAAAGATTTCCATGAAAATAACACCAAAAAGCACATAACATTTTGTGGACATCTAGTCATGCTAATCCGTTACAAAGTTACAAGTTCAGACTAAATGTGATAGAGTGCTGGCCAGCTACAGGGACATTTTTAGCTTCACTGAACAAGTGAAACTTAAGTCCTTGTTGCAGAGCATTGCAAGATCCAGCATAGAGGCAATTTGTAGGTTCTGAGGAGCTGTGAGGTAGAGATGATAGGTCCTGCATCGGTATTGAGGAGTCTGTTGACGAGGGCTTGCAATACAAAGTCTGGTGTTGAGGGTGCGCAATGCAGTTGAGGAAATAGGATTGGGTTTGAAGAGCTGCAAAGGCTGTGATGCAACCATCTGCGTGGTCATCAAGGCTGCCGACGACAAGTGATTTGCAATGTGAAGGCCTGCATCAGGGAAGCTTTGCACAGCAATGGGTCCGAAGAGAGCTGAAATGAGGATGCAGAGTCATTGCACTGGAAGAACCCTTGCAGGAGAGGCAATAATTCAGTTCTGCCAAGGACTCTGGTGTGCAGAAGAGGTGATGCATCAGTTCTGCTGGTTCCACTAATGGGCTGGCAGAGCACTTTCAGGCCCATGTAATAGGGTCCAACCTGGGGTGGCACCACTTGGCAGGGTAGGACTCACAGATGGCAGAGTCCTGGTGCTGATTACACGAGACTAGCCCTTAGAGTCCTTCTGGAGGTCCAGCTAAACAGTAGTAAAGTCCCTGTGCTTCCCCCAAAATATGTAATGTACAATTGAAACTCCCTGCTTGGCGTATTAAACCTCCTTATTGTTTCAATTGTAAACGGTGCTCAAAATGCACCTACAGCATAGAAGGTTAAATGTGTGCTGTAGTGTGTATTTACACCATCCACATATGTGGCAAACACATAAGGCTGCCAGGAGTGCTGAGCTGAAGGCTCTGTAGTGACACATGGCGAGAAAAAGTGCATTGAACATGTAGAAAACATATTTTTCATATTGTTATGGCACCCTTAGAGTGTACCTACCAAGCAACCAAGGCAGGGTGCCTAATATATTAAAAAGTGGAATATTGTATGTTTAAGAGGTCTGCCCTCATAGTAACTGAAAGCCTAAAAACTAGATCACATTTTAGATCCAGTACACTTTCCATTGCACCAACCTAGCTGTGATGTACCCCTTAGCTGTTGAGAATTTTGTTTTTTTATACCTGGAGCAGTCACATTTTACTTTACTCTTCAGAACCTTTTTCTGTGAATGGTATGCAAGTCAAATTTGTATCCCTTTTTCATATGTTAGGGAGTCTAAAGTTGCCCGTCGTTTGTGAATTTCCTTGGGGGAACTCAGAAAAATGCCAAAATATAACAACATTTTATTGGTTTTTTTAGAAAAATGTGTCAAAGTGCTGGACAAGAAAGTGTATAGTTTTATTTTCTATAAATGGCATCAACACAAGGTTTGCTGTACTGCCATTACCATCTTACCACATTTCAGGAACAACCAGAATTGTGAAACCATTTATACCCTGAGTAACTGGGGCAACTATCCCATTCAGTACTTAACTCTCTATCCGAGTAGTCCAATGCTCTTTGGTGGGAGGTAGGTGGGTGGAATACACAAGTGCAAAAACCAAAGTTCAAACAGTATTTGCAAAAAAGGGACTGTTCAGTCAGTTGCTTGCTTTTGGGAATAATGTATTACAAAATAAACACATAAAGAACAGAGGGGTGGGTGGAATATTCCACTTAGTTTGTAGAATTGGGGGAATTCTGGTTACGAGAGTACTATGGGGCTCCAATCAAATTCTGCCAATTACCGTGTGGTGGAATTTCATCTCGCACATGGCTCCAGAATGGTAAGGTGGTGAACACAATCAAGATTTGCTGTTTCCTAGTGCAACTTCTGGTCACTAGAAGGACATCTAGCAAGATTTCTCTAACACGGGTGGTCGCATGTGTTCGCTGTCAGAAGACTGCTGCTCAACTTGAAAAACTACTCAGTGGCAGCAATCTCAACTTGAGTAGCTGCATCCTTTGGCACACTGCATAATGCCATTCATGCCTATCCTTTAGTGCAGAATGTGCTATTGACACTAAATCACAGCACGCGCAGCGTGACATGCCTATTTCCACCTGTTGCCAAAGAACAGAGGCCTGGCCTATAAGAGAAGCTAGGCTCATATAAATAATCAGAGTAAAATGAGCCAACGCTGATAAAACTTATAAAGCAATGTTCTTTGACAAATTAGTGAGAGTGCAAATGAATTACCGCTCCTGCAATTTAATTTTGAAATCTCATAAGAATTTCAATCAAATAAATACAATAAACCTTCACACACAAAAAGACAGACAAACAATGTGCCAAAGCTCAATATGATGGATTGGCACTACTAAAGCCTTTTAAACACACAAAACACATACATCACATAAGTAAAATAACATACATCAATAAAATCGAAAATTCAGTACCTGAAAACAATTTTTAAAGAAAAAAAAAGCTGAAGTTGTTCTCAAATCATTAGCAGCTCAAAACTAGAGAGCTCAAACTAGAGGAACAAATTGTGAGTCTTTCAAGTTCCCAATCTAGGGGTAATGGATGTGAAAGAATATTGATTGCACCTGAACACCAATTCAGCTTCACATGCGCTCTCAGGAGGCTCTGTTTTGTCAACGCATCTCGAACCCACAAAACCTCAGGACACAAACTACATGGATGTCACTGAAACAAGAAGGAATAACAACACATACTAATCACTTATTCTAATGTTAGTCCCAATAACTACAATATAGTTCTAGAACCCTTCTACAAGTACCTTAAATACCTGACGCACAGCAATACAAGTCTGTCATACATTGTAGGAAAGTAGCCTCTTTCTAGCTTGGTTATCCCCACTTTTGGACTGTTTGTCAGTGTGTTTGACTGTGTCTACTGGGATCCTGCTAACCAGGACCCCAGTAGCTATGCTCTCTCCCCTAAATGTAGTTGTTGGTAACTGTTATCACTGTATTTCACCCACAATGGGCACACTCGTGCTCCATTATATATAGTATATGGTACCTAGATACCCAGGGCATTGGGGTTCCAGGGTATCCCTATGGGTTGCAGCATATATTTTGACACCCATAGGGAGCCCAAGCAAAGGGTTCTACAGGACTGCCATTGAAGCCTGCGTGAAAAGGTAAAAGCAACATTTCACTGCTACTTTTCACTGCACCAGGTCACTTATAAGTCACCCCTATGGCAGGCCTTGCAGCCCAGAGGGCAGGGTGCCAAGTACCTGTGTGTGAGGGCACCCCTGCACTAGCAGAGGTGCCCCATGAACTCCAGGCCTATTTTACTGGACTTCATGAGTGTGGGGATGCCATGTTACGCATGTACTGGACATAGGTTACTACCTATGACCAGCTACATAATGGTAACTCTGAACATAGGCATGTTTGGTATCAAACATGTTGGATTCATACCCCAAGACATTTGAAAGCATTGATTGTATGATTCCATGCACTCTTGAGGCTTCTTAGAGGGCCACTAGTATTGCCAATACAGCCTTCTGAGGGTTTCCAGTCAACCCAAGTTGCTGCCACCTCCAAGACAGGTTTTTACCCTTGTATTGCTTGAGAAGCTTGTGCCCAGGAAGGCAGAATAAAGGATTTCCGTTGAGAAAGGGGTGTTATACCCTCTCCCGTTGGAAATAAGTGTTACAGGCTTGGGAGGGGAAACCTCCCCTAGCCACTGGAAATGCTTTGAACGGCACATTTGGTGCCTTCCTTACATAAACCAGTCTACACTGGTTCAGGGACCCCCAGTCCCTGCTCTGGCGCGAAACTGGACAAAGGAAATGGGAGTGTCCACTCCCCTGTCCATCACCCCAGGGGTGGTGCTCAGAGCTCCTACAGAGAGATCCAGGGTTTTGCTATCTTGGATTCAAGGTTGGCAGGAAACTCTGGGAGCATCTGAGTGGCCAGTGCCAGCAGGTGACGTCAGAGCCCCCTTCTCATAAGTGGTCACTCAGCAAGGTGAACAATCACCCTTTCAGGGCTATTTAGGGTCTCTCCTTTGGGTGGATCCTCAGATTCGGATTGCAAGACTCCAGCAGGAATCTATTGCACCCTCACTTCAACTTCTGACCAAAGAAACTGCATCTGGGCTCTTTAGGACCCTACAAGCTCCAACAAGAAACAAGACGCCTTCTGCAACATTGTGTCTCCTGCTCCTTCCAGCAACTGCAACATTTCTCCAGTTTTGCATCCTCTGAGGACAGCCCGTCTTCAGCCTGCATTAGAAGAAAGAAGGAATCTCCCTTGGAGTGAAGGAGTCACTACCCTGCTTCCGCAGGAACCTACTGCGGCAAAGACAGGCTGCATGGATCACCTCTCCGGCTGGGTTGTGTGGATCCTGCATCAAAGGTGGTGGACTGAAGTGGTGCCAATGGTCCTCGCTTCCAGCTGTACAACATGGGTGGAGGTAAGCCCATGCCTGCCCACGCAGGACAGTACACCCATGCACTGTGTCCTTTGCAGCAGCCAAGGCTTGTTGGCATACTTTCCACAAGATCTTCAGGCATCTTGAAGCTCAAACCCCAAGCACTCCTTCCGGCAACACACAGCTCCCTGAGTGGTTCTCCAGCAGCGTGGGAGCCTTTTTTGTAGTGCTGCATGGGCCTCTTCTGCGACTCTCCTATCCCCATACTGTGAGACTACTGTGGGCGATGCCTGGGCTTCTGTGGGCTCTCTGTGTCACTGAGGGCCCCCTCTGGCTTTCCCTCCTGGGTAGAGTCCACCTGGTCCTTCCTGGTCCCCGGTAGCTCCACTTTCCATTAACTGTGAGTTTTGCGTGTACCAAGGCTTGTTGGCGGAGCACGAAGACACAAACCAGACTGCAATCCTCCTGTTCTCCCTGGACTCTTCCGTCCTTCTTGGACTTGGTCCCCTTCTTCCACAGGTCTTCAGGTCCAGGAATCCATCGTTGTTGTCTTGCAGTCTCTTCTGGTTCTTGATAAATCTTCTATCACGTGTTCTTGGGTGTTCTAGGAAAGTTACTGTGATTTACTCCTGCTTTCCTGGGCTCTGGGGTGGGTTCTTTTACTTACCTTTGGTGTTTTCTAACACTCACAGTGCCCCTCTACACACTACACTTCGCCTATGTGGGAAAACGACTTTCGCATTCCACTATTTTAGTATATGGTTTGGGTTCCCCCAGGCCCATTTCCCACTAGTGTGATTTTCACTATTTGCCCTGTTTTCTAACATTTTGTAGGCCTTGGCTGCTCATTCACACTACCCCTTGAGCCCCTGGCTTCTGGACACTGACTACATTTCAATCATAAGGGATAACTGGACCTGGTATAAGTATAAGTACCTTAGGTACCCACTACATACCAGGCCAGTCTCCTACATTGGTGTTGCAGAGGTGGGATAAGTACATGCAATTGCCTTATCACTCTGTCACCGGTGTTTTCCACAGGAAAGAGTACTCTGTACCTACAACTATACATACATATACCTAGTCACAGTATCTAGGCTCTTACTTTCCTTTCTAAGAGACTAGGGGTTAGGTAGAGGAGGTTTTTCCTTTTCACTTACACTACTCTAACACTTACTACAATATGTCTACTGCTGGGCCTAGCTCTGAGGTCATTGGTACTCCGTATGAGGGCATGACCTTCAAAAACGAGGGGCTTTGTTCAAAAAGAAGCTTACATGTAGGGAAGAACCCTAATAATAATTTTCTGTTGAGTCTCCTTCTCCAGGATGATCAGGAGCAAGGTGATAACCAGGAGGAGGAGGGAGAGGGATGGAAGTTATGACCCCTTAGAGTCAGGGAATCATCCGGAAGATTCAGGGAAAGGCTCTTCCAAAGATCTTCCCCCTAATAAACCATCTAGTGGGGTAGTCACTCTGGGAGGACTCCCTTCACACCTAGAGGTCAGGTTACCAGGGTTAGTAAAGTTAGGGAAAGATCTACCTCTGCCCACTCTCATATAATCTCAGTTTTTGAGGGATCCCATGGTTCAACTCCAGGTGATGACTCCATAGATAGGTAGCTCAGGAAACTGAGACTGGAGGAGGCCAGGCTGAGGCTGCAGCAGCAACAGCTAGCCCTAGATAGGGAGGTTTTGACTGTGGAGAGAAAGAGAGGCAGGGATTGGGGTTAGTTCCCCTTGGTGGCAGCAGCAGCATTTTCAGGAATGATGGTGTTAGGAAGAATACCTTTGACTCCAGAAATCTGCATACAATTGTTCCCCCATGCAAGGTGGGGGGTGACATCTATAAATGGTTTGCTGCACTTGAGAGGGACAGAGGGTCCCTAAAGGGCAGTGGGCTGCTATTCTGTGGTTGTCCTTTTCTGACAAGGGGAGGGATAGACTTCTCACTGTCAAAGAAGAAGACTCAGACAACTATGTTATACTTAAAACTGCATTTCTGGATGGATTTGGCTTAACCGCTGAACAATACAGAACAAAAGTTCACAGAAACCAGAAAAAAGTCATCAGAAGATTGGATAGACTTTGTGGACTGTTCAGTGGAGGCTTTAGAAGGTTGGTTACATGGCAGCAAAGTGTCTTACTATGAGGTTCTTTATAATATAATTTTGAGAGAACATATTCTGAATAACTGTGTGTCTGATTTGTTGCACCAATACTAGGTAGACTCATATGTGACCACTCCCCAAGAATTTGGAAAGAAGGCAGACAAAAGGGTCAGAACAAGGGTGAGCAGAAAAGCTCATACAGGTGGTGATAAAGACAAGAAGAAGGATGGTAAGTCACATGACAAAGGTGGGACAAAGATAAAGAGCAAGAGTCTTCATCAGGCACACAAGAATCCTCTGAGTGTGTGTCTAAATCCTCTTCCAACCAACAGAATAAAAAGCCTTGGTGTTACATGTATTAGAACAACGGCAATTGGGCAAGTGACAGCACTTGTCCTAAGAAAAACACCAATGCTCCTACCACCACAACCCCCACTACTTCCACTAGTGCCCCTAGTATTAGTAGTAGTGCTGGGAAAAACACTACAAATACCCAGTCCAAGATTGTAGCAGGGCTCACTCTGGGTAATGTAGTAGGGGTTGGTATAGTTAGGGAAACCACTGAGGCTGTTTTAGTCTCTAATGGTGGAATTGACCTTGCCACCCTTGTTGCTTGTCCCCTTAACATGGATAAATACAAGCAACAACCCTGATAAATGGTGTTCAGGTTGCGGCCTACAGGGACACAGGTGACAGTGTCAGAAAGTTGATGGAAAAACTGGTAGCCCCTGATCAACACCTACCTGGTCATCAGTACCAAGGGACTGACGCCCATAAGAACACTATTAGCCACCTCATGGCTGTTGTGAATCTCAACTGGTGGGTTACTGGTCCAAAGAAAGTTGTGGTATCCAGTGACCTACCTGTAGAGTGTCTACTAGGCAATAATCGGGAAACTTCAGCTTGGGCTGAGGTGGAGTTGGAGGATCATACAGCACTGCTCGGCATTCCTGGGCATATCTCTGCTTTAACAAGGGCTTAGGCCAAGAAGCAAAGAGGACAGGGAAAAGTGGATCCTGGAACAATGGAGAACAATGGACCAAGCGCTCCTAAAAACTAGTGGTAGAAAGGGTAAACCCTTATCCACTATCCCTCCCTCCACTGAAGATTCCCCATTTGAGGAGGAAGAGTCTACTTCCTGTGCAGAACCTCCACCAGAGGAACTTCAAGATGACACAGCTGAGCTTTTGGGTGCAGGGGGGCCTGCCAGGGAGGAGTTAAGTGTGGCACAGCAAACCTGACCCACACTTGAGGGTTTGAGACAGCAAGCTGTCAAACAGGAAGCAGGGGATATCAGTGACTCTCACAAAGTGTACTGGGAAAATAATCTCTATGTAGAGGCAAGAGACCCAAAACATGGTGCTACCAGGAGACTGGCCATTCCCTTGCAGTATAGGGAGTTTCTTCTGACACTGGCACATGACAATACCCTTGCTGGAAATCTGGGGCAAAGCAAAACTTCGAACAGACTGGCCCCTCACTTTCACTGGCCTCAAATGTCAGAAGACAGTTTTGTCGCTCTTGTGTCACTTGCCAAGCCAGTGGTAAGACTGATGGCACCCCAAAGGCCCCCTTGATCCCACTGCCAGTGCTTGAGGTACCCTTTGAAAGAGTAGGGGTTGCCATAGTTGGCCCCCTTGATCCTCCTACTGCTTCTGGCAATAGGTTTATCTTGGTGGTAGTGGACCATGTCACTAGATATCCCGAAGCAATTAAGTGGTCTGAGGACCACTACAGCTCCTGCAGTGGCAATTGCCCTCCTGGGAATATTTTCCAGGGTAGGGTTTCCAAAACAGGTTGTGTCAGATAGAGTCTGTAATACCTGAAAGCAATGTGGAAAGAGTGTGAGGTGACCTACAAGTTCACCACACCTTACCATCCCCAGACAATTGGGTTGGTTGAGAGATTTAATAAAACTCGCAAAGGTATGATTATGGGACTATCTGAAAAGCTCAGAAGGAGATGGGATTGGGATGTCCTGTTACCATGCCTCCTTTTTGCCTACAGGGAGGTACCCCAGAAGAGAGTGGGCTACAGCCCATTGGAACTAATTTTTGGTCACCCTGGTAGGGGTCCATTAGCTCTTGTCAAAGACGGGTAGGAACACCCCTTAAAGCCCCCTAAATAAGATATAGTGGATTATGTACTTGGCCTAAGATCTAGAATGTCTGAGTACATGAAAAAGGCCACTAAAAACATTCATGCCAGCCAAGAGTTTAAAAAATAATAGCATGACCAGAAAGCTGTCCTGACAGTGTACCAACCAGGACAGAAGCCTGTGGCATCCAGGGCACTCCAAGACAAATGGAGTGGTCCAAACCTGATAGTGGAAAAGAAGGGTGCAGTCACTTATTTAGTGGACCTAGGCACTCTCAGAAGTCCTCTAAGAGTACTTCATGTGAACCGCCTGAAACCCTACTATGATAGGGCTCATTGAATTCTGCTCATGGCCACTGATGAGGGACAAGAAGATGAGAGTGACCCTCTCCCTGATCTCTTCTCCAACATTGCAGCTGGTGGCTTAGTAAAAGGAGTTGTTCTTGCAGATTGTCTTTCTGAATAACAGAAGGGGGACTGTAGGAACCTCCTAGGACAATTCCCCTAACGTTTCTCTCTGATACCTGGCCAGACCACTTAGTGTGAGCACACCATAGATACTGGAGACAGTTTACCTGTCAAAAGTAAGATTTATAGACAGCCTGACCATGTCAAGGATTGCATTAAGTCTGAGGTTCAGAAAGTGTTGGATTTAGGAGTGATTGAGCACTCAGATAGCCCCTGGGCCAGCCGGGTGGTGCTAGTACCGAAGCCTCATTCTCAAAATGGGAAAAAGGAGATGAGGTTTTGTGTAGATTATAGAGGGCTCAATACAGTGACAAAGACTGATGCTCACCCTATACCTAGGGCAGATGAGCTTATAGATACACAGGCATCTGCCAAGTATCTCAGCACTTTTGACTTGACTGCAGGGTATTGGCAGATCAAGCTATCAGAAGAGGCTAAACATAAAACTGCTTTCTCTACCATTGCAAGGCATGATCAGTTTACTGTTATGCCCTTTGGTTGAAGAATGTACCTGCCACTTTTCAGAGGCTGGTGAACACAGTGCTCCAAGGTCTGGAAGCTTTTAGTGCAGCATACTTTGACGATATTGCTGTCTTCAGCTCCTCCTGGGATGACCTGGTTCAGCTCTGGAAAGGTTTGGAGGCCCTGCAAAAGGCAAGCCTCACTATCAAGGCTTCAAAGTGCCAGATAGGGCAGGGGAAGGTGGTTTATCTGGGATGCCTAGTTGGTGGGGAACAGATTGAACCACTGCAGGGGACGATACAGACCATTTTAGACTGGTCTCCCCCTACAACACAGACCCAGGTCAGAGCCTTTCATGTTCTCACTGGGTATTACAGGATGTTCATTAAGAATTATGACTCTATTGTTGCCCCTATTAATAACCTCACATCCAAGAAGATGCCTAAAAAGGTATTGTGGACAGCTAGCTGTCAGAAAGCTTTTGAGGAGCTTGAGCAGGCTATGTGTACTGCACCTGTCTTTAAAAGTCCAAACTAATCAAAGACGTTTATTGTCCAGACAGATGCTTCAGAGGTAGGGGTTGAGGCTGTGCTATCACAACTCAATTCAGAGGGCCAGGATCAACCTGTTGCTTTTATTAGTAAAATGTTAACCCCTAGAGAAACGTGTTGGTCAGCTATAGAGAGGGAGGCCTTTGCTGTGGTCTGGGCCCTGAAGAAGATGAGACAATTCCTCTTTGGTATTCACTTCATAGTTCAGACAGACCACAAACCTCTTTTATGGTTAAAACAAATAACAGGTGAAAACCCTAAATTGTTGAGATGGTCCATTTCCCTACAGGGGATGGACTTTACAGTGGAACATAGACCTGGGAGTAACCACTCCAATGCAGATGGACTCTCCAGATATTTACACTTAGACAATTGAGACTCATCTGGGCAAGATTAGCCTTATTGTCCCTTGTTTGGGGGGGTTGTGTAGGAAAGTACCCTCTTTTTGGCATGTTACCCCCAATTTCTGGCTGATGTCAGTGTGTTTGACTGTGTCACTGGGATCCTGCTAAACAGGACCCAGTGCTTATGCTCTCTCTCCTCTACATTTTGTCACTGCATACTGGTAACCCAGTATTTCATCCCAAATTGGCATACTGGTGCCCCCTTATAAGTCCCTAGTACATGGTACCTAGGTACCCAGGGCATTGGGGTTCAAGGGGATCCCTATGGGCTGCAACATTTATTTTGCCACCCATCGGGAGCCCATGCAAAGGCTTCCACAGGACTGCCACTGCAGCCTGTGTGAAATGGTGCATGCACCCTTTCACAGCCATTTACACTGCATAAGGTCACTTATAAGTCACCCATATACCAGGCCTTCCAACCCTGAAGGCTGGGTGCACAGTATCTGTGTGTGAGGGCACCCCTGCACTAGCAGAGGTGCCCCCACATTGTCCAGGACCATTTTCCCGGACTTTGCGAGTGCGCGATGCCATTTTACGCATGCACTATACATAGGTACCTATGTACAGCTTCACAATGGTAGCTCCGAATCTGGCCATGTTTGGTATCAAACATGTTGAACTCATACCCCAAGTCTTTTGGAAGCATTGTTTGTATGATTCCATGCACTCTGGGGGCTCCTTAGAGGACCCCCAGTACTGCCATTACAGCCTTCTGAGGTTTTCCAGGCAGGCCCAGCTGCTGCTACCTCACAGACATGTTTCTGCCCCCCTGTTGCTTGAGCAGCTTAAGCCCACAAATGCAGAACACAGGATTTCGTTTGGGAGAGGGATGTTACAACCTCTCCCCTTGGAAATAGGTGTTCCAGGCATGGGAGGGGTGGCCTCCCAGAACCTCTGAAAATGGCCCATTTGCCACTATTGTGATTTTCACTATTTGCACTGTTTTCTAACTGTTTTTACAGCTATTTCTGCATTCTAGTGTATGTGCTGTTTGTATTACTTACCTCCTAAGGAAGTATAGGGGGTCATTCTGACCCTGGCGGTAAAAACCACCAGGGCCAACGACCGCGGGAGCACCGCCAACAGGCTGGCGGTGCTCCCATGGGCATTCTGACCGCGGCGGTACAGCCGCGGTCAGAAACGGAAAACCGGCGGTGTACCGCCGGTTTCCCGCTGCCCTGGGGAATCCTCCATGGCGGCGCAGCTTGCTGCGCCGCCATGGGGATTCCGAGCCCCATACCGCCATCCTGTTCCTGGCGGTTTTGGCCGCCAGGAAGAGAATGGCGGTATGGGGTGTCGTGGGGCCCCTGGGGGCACCTGCAGTGCCCATGCCAATGCCAATGGCATGGGCACTGCAGGGGCCCCTGTAACAGGGCCCCACAAAGATTTTCAGTGTCTGCCATGCAGACACTGAAAATCGCGACGGGTGCAACTGCACCCGTCGCACCCCTTCCACTCCGCCGGCTGCATTCGGAGCCGGCATCCTCATGGAAGGGTGTTTCCCGCTGGGCTGGCGGGCGGCCCTCTGGCGGTCGCCCGCCAGCCCAGCGGGAAACCCAGAATACCTGCGGCGGTCTTTTGACCGCGCAGCGGTATTCTGGCGGCCCCCACCAGGCCGGCGGCTACTGCCGCCGGCCAGGGTCAGAATGAGGCCCACAGTGGTCTGTTCACAGTGGCCTTACATTTGCAAAAACGCATCATGCCGTGAGCGTTAGGCCTATAGGTGCTGTGTGAGACAATGGAAACTGTTAAATCAGTATTGACATCCAGGGGCTTATTAACAAGCCCAATGTCCTGCCGGTGGATCACTTTCATATGAGTAAAAGAGACACACTGGTAGTGCAAAAGGCTTCCAAATAAGTCCCCCAGTCTCCTGCACCTGATACGTGAGGTGCAACATGGGAAACATGCATCCATTATCTGGACCTTTAAATTTAGCCATCTGATACATGGTCAATGTACTGCCAGTAGCAAGCATGAGTAACGTCAATGTGCTCTGCCACATATGTACACAGTGTAGATGTTCAACATTCACACAGCATTGTACCTTTTCTTGTCTTGCAGGCAGACCTGCAAACTACACCAGTGGTGAGGTTGACACAGTTCGGGCTCCTAATGCTACCATTGAGTGTCTGCTGATTGTTTATGTACACAGTTAAGAATGTCTGAGTTCACATATGCTGTTTTGCATGCATGTGTAAGGTGCATCATAATTTAGCTGAAACACACTTTTGCTGACATGATATACCACAGTAATATGCGAAAGTGGCTTCAAGATCATATCCTAGTAGACACTCTACTGGGAGGAAAGGAGCTACAACTACCTTCTTAGGGCAGTCATACCTCCTCATTCCAAGCTCGCCATAGCCGTGGGTTGGAGCCTGGTTCTGCTGTCTGCATAAGTCACCTGGTGGAATACACCAGGTGGGACCTGTTCTGTAGAAACCAGTTTCTGTGTGACCATAGTGACACTGGCTCCAGTATCTCTCAGAGCCTCCACCTCAATCCCATTGACTTTAGAACTCTGCCTGTACGTCTCCATGTTTGAAGGTAAGGCAGCCAAGGCTGCAACATCCACCCTTTCCATGGACACTAAGGTGACCTCTGTATATCCTGACTCAATCCCTAGGCCAACGTCCACCCCACACCTACACTAGCAATCCCATGGGACTGCCCACCAGTGGAGGGCTCCATTGAGCAGACAGCATCCCATCGTTTCTGTCTTGGTTTGTGACACAAAACACTTCCCTGCTTTTGCAAGCTCTTGGAACTTTCCTGCCTTAACAGAATCATAATGCTTAACCTGATACTCCCTTCCCTTGAAAGTGACATCGTTTGTGGCACGCCCTCCTTGTGCAGGTTTTAGGGACTCTTGTGAGGAGTCTTTGGATTTTTTAATTTCCTTCCCTGGTCTTTCCCCTGGGAAGGACCCTGTTCTCCTTTCTTCTGATCACCCCTGGGGGTTTGTTAGAAACTTTGGTTCTTAACCATTCATCAACTGCCTCCCCCAGGTCCCTGAGGTTGGACAACTTAGAGTCTATCAGATACTCGTGTAACTTCTCTGAGACATAATTAGTCAAAAGGTGCCCCCTCATGTTTATATTGTATAGCCCCTCATAGGTGTGCACCTTGGTATCCTGTATCCAGCCCTCTAGTGCCTTTACTGCAATATTCACAAAGTCAACCCATGACTGGGGGTTGACCTTCTGGGTGTCCCTAAACTTCATCCTGTACTTCTTTGAGGTAAGACCAAATTTCTGGGTGAGGCATTTCTTCATGTTGGGATAGGACTCTGGCCCTCATTCTGACCTTGGCGGGCGGTGGAGGCCGCCCGCCAAAGTCCCGCCGCCAGGTTACCGTTCCGCGGTCGAAAGACCGCGGCGGTAATTCTGACATTCCCGCTGGGCTGGCGGGCGGCCGCCTTCAGGCCGCCCGCCAGCCCAGCGGGAAAGAGGCTTCCACGATGAAGCCGGCTCGGAATCGAGCCGGCGGAGTGGAAGCTGTGCGACGGGTGCAGTTGCACCCGTCGCGTATTTCACTGTCTGCGCAGCAGACAGTGAAATACATTTAGGGGCCCTCTTACGGGGGCCCCTGCAGTGCCCATGCAAGTGGCATGGGCACTGCAGGGGCCCCCAGGGGCCCCGCGACCCCCCCTACCGCCATCTGGTTCCCGGCGGGCGGACCGCCGGGAACTGGATGGCGGTTGGGGGGGTCGGAATCCCCTCGGCGGCGCAGCTAGCTGCGCCGCCTTGGAGGATTCCAATGGGCGGCGGTACACTGGCGGGAGACCGCCAGTGTTGCCGGTCCGACCGCGGCTTTACCGCCGCGGTCGGAATGCCCATTGGAGCACCGCCGGCCTGTCGCCGGTGCTCCCGCGGTCCTCCAACCCGGCGGTCATGGACCGCCAGGGTTGGAATGACCACCTCTGTCTCATCCTCCCTTAGGGTCAAGAGCCTATCCCTCCCAGATACTGGGATTACTTCCCATAACAGTGAGCCTCAGTAGTGAGGCCTAACTTTCCTCATCCTGAGAGCCCTCTCAAATTTTGTCCACCATTTGTCAATGTCATCCCCTTTTTTTATAGTTAGGGACAATCTCCTTAGGTAGTCTATGTGTTGGAGACTGGCCTTCTATGCAGTGTGCAAAACCAAGCACACTATGCAGAGGGTTCAGGCAACAACAGGTTGGTTTCCAGAGGTAAGAATTAGACCACCTAATGCTCTAATTTTTAAGGTAGCTGGTTTGAAAGCACCAGCCTGTCATGCATGATTTTGTGACTGGCACGGGTGTGTCTCAGGGCAGTGGTTGGGATTCCATTCACCAGTAGGTTGTGGAAGTGGCTTCTCCCCTCTGGAATCTCCAACTTACCTGTGGGGGCCACTTTCCAATTAAATGCTATGAAGACCTTCTCATCTGAGGAGTCACCCCCAATGGCTACACTGGCTACCCTTGGGGGTTTACTAGTGGGTTTGTTTTTTGGGACAAGAAGTGTCCTTGTTGTGGTGCCCTGTCTTTTGACAGTTGTGGCACAATGCCTTAGTAGCATCCCAATTTTTACCTTGGTACCCACTTATGTTTTGTGAGGTGTCTTTGGGTCCACCCTCCTGGTCAGATTTTTGGGGGTCTAAGGACTCCTTTTCTTTATTTCTAGGGTGCTCCATCTTTTTTCTCGTGGAGGGGGCTTCCCTGACTCTTTTGGTCACCCACTTCAGTTCTAGTTTAGGACACCCTAGTTCTTACCCAATTATCCAATAAGCCCTTGTTGCTTTATTTGCTATGCAAACCAGGTACTTTGTGTAACAGCAATATTTCCATTCTTTTCTATGGAGTAAGGCTCTTATTATTTTAAAAATGCATATCTTGATGTGTGTATATTGGATTTTTGTAGTTTTTGATCTTGTTTGATTTAGATAAATATTGCCTATTTTTCTATACTTGTGTAGTGTCTATTTTGTAGTGTGTTCAATGTATTACTGTGTGTGTTGGTACAAATACTTTACACATTGCCTTTGAGATAATCTTGACTGCTTGTGGCAATCTCCCAAGGGGGTGAGCAGGGGTTATACAAGTGTGTATCGCCATTGCCCTGACTACAATGAGGGTCCCTGCTTGGTCAGAGTGCAAACTGACTGCCAACCAGAGACCCCATTTCTAACTCCTGACAATACTAAGCAGTACAGACAGTGAATATCCATCAATGGGCAGAGAGTGGAGGCTCTGAGAGACAGCGGAGCCAGCACAACAACTGTCTGGTGTCATCTGGTGTCTTCAGAGCAGACAGACGCTAGCACGTTCACCAAGTTGTTGAGCCTGACAAACGTGAGAGCCACTACCCAGAGGCTCTGGTTCCCTTGGAGTGGGGTGTGGTCTGAAGTATGCCGAAGGTAGCTGTGACTTCCTCTATGCCTGCGGATTGTCTGGTGGGCAATGACCTGGAGCACACTATCTGGAAAGAGGTGGAGCTTAGGTTACACTTGGGGGTGATGGGGTTACCTGAGTGGGTGTGCATGACGTTACAGTGCATGGCAGCTTGAGAGGGTGGTCAAAAGGACCTGGAGCCTGGGAAATTGGGAAGCTCACCCAAGAGAATCTAGAAGCCAGCCAAGAGGACATGAAACGCTGGTATGACCAGAATGCCACTTTGGTGGACTTTCAGTTGGCCAACAGTGTGGGTCTTTGAGTCCATGGAGCCCTGTGCTCTACAAGATAACTGGTCTGGGCTCTATGAGATCAAGGAGTATAAGGAAGATGACACCTACCTGATGAACTTCAAAACTCCTAGGAATACCTTGAGAGTTCTGCATGTGAACCACCTCAAGCTCCACTTTGAGAGGTCTGGCATGACCATGCTCTTGGTAACTGATAATGGGATGGAAGAGGAGAGTAAAACTCTCACCAACATTCTATCTTCCAGAAAGCAGTATGGGAAGGTGTCAGCCTCTCACATACACTGACCTCAGATCAGCAGAGAGACTGCCACCATCTCTTACCACAGGACTCACTACTTGGTGAATCCTTGATATTGACACAGGGGACAGCCCACTTGTGAAAAATACAATTTAAAGGTTGCCTGATGAAGTGAGAGGTAACATTAAGGAGAAGGTCTCCAAAATATTGGTGCTTGGGGTTATTGAGCACTCCAACAGCCCTTAGACCAGTCAAGTGGTGTTGGTCCCCAAGGTTTCCCCGCCATGTGTCACCCCTGAACTCCAGTTCTGTTTGGACTACTGTGGACTCAAAGCAGTCACTAGGACTGGCACACACCCCAACCCCAGGGCTGACGAGCTCATAGATCAGCTTGGAGCCAGTAAGTTCCTCAGCACGTTTGACCTAATATCTAGGTACTGGCAGATTGCCCTCACCAATTCTTCATTCTCTATGTCAGAAGGGAACTTCCAATTCTGGGTCATGCCTTTTGGGTTAAAGGATGCCTCTGCCATCTTCCAGACGTTTGTAAATCAGGTCCTAGCTGGACAAAGAGCTTCAGTGCCACCTATCTAGATGACATTGCTACCTTAAGGAGGTGCTTCAGGCTCTGCAGAGAACAAGCCTGACAATCAAGGTCAGTAAGTGCAATATAGGGTAGGGTTCTTTGGTCAACTTGGAACACCAAATAAGGGGAGGCAAGGTGAAGCCCTACCAACTCAAAATTGACACCATTCTGGCTTGGGAGCTCTCCAAGACCCAGACAAGGGTAACAGCCTTCCTAGGCCTCACTGAATATTACAGGAGAGTCATCAAGGGATATGGCACCATTGTTGCCCCTTGACAGTGCTGACTTGCAAGATGTAGCCTTGTCAGGTGATCTGAACAGAGGCGTGCCAGAGAACTTTTGACACCTTGAAGGAAGCCATGTGAACGGCACCCATGCTCAAGACCTCTGATTCCTCAAAAGAGTTTGTTGTGCGAATTCCTCAGAGCATGGCATAGGGGTTGTGCTCTCACAGCTAAATGAAGAGGGCCTGGATCAGCCTGTAGCCTTCATCAGTAGGAGGCTACTTCCCAGGTAACAGAGGTGGGGCACAATTGAAAATGAAGCCTTTGCTGTGGTCTGTGCACTGAAGAAGCCGAGGCCATACCTGTTTGGCACTCACTTCTGGGTTCAGACAGACCACAGTCCTCTTGGATGGTTAATGCAGATAAGGGGTAAGAGTCCCAAGCTGTTGAGGTGGCATATCTCCTTACAGGGAATGGACTTTACGGTGGAACACTGTTCTGGACCAGACCACGTCAATGCTGATGATGTCTCCAGGTTCTTCTGCCTTAGTAAAGAGAACTCCAAAAGGGTTGAGTAGCTTTCCCCACTTTTAGCTGTGGGGCACATGTTATACCTGGCATCCTTGGTGTGGTTCCCCTAACTATTTGCCCTCTGACCTCCTGTTTTTCTGACTCATTTTTGCTGGCTTTTTAGGATTCTTCACACTGCTGGCCAGTGCTAAAGTGCTGGTGCTCTGTACTCTAAAACATATTGATATTGGCTTATCCACAACTGGCATATGGAATTCAATTGTAATACCCTTGTCAAGTGCACTATAGGTGTCCAGGACCTGTAAATTAAATTCTACTAATGGGCCTGCAGCACTGACTGTGCCGCACACTACAGTACCCCTTAAACACGTCTCAGACCTGCCACTGCAGAGCCTGTGTTTGCAGTTTTAAACTGCCATTTCGACATGGCAAGTGCATCTACTTGCCAGGCCCAAACCTTTCTTTTTATTAAATATAAGTCACCCCTGAGGAAGACCCTAGCTAGCCCCAAGGGCAAGGTGAAGTGTGTTTAAAAAGTTGGACATCTACTTTTACATTGAACATATCCAGCTAGTGAAAAACTATCAAATCTGTTTTTCACTACTACAAGGCCTATCTCTCCCATAGGTTAACATGGGGATTGCCTTAAAACATCCTTTAAGTGGCATTTTCTTACTTTAATGATCCTCAGAATACACATCTGGGGTGGGTGACAGCTGGGCTTTGTGCATTTCCTCTACACAGTCACACACAAAGGGAACTTAGGTGTGACATTTGCATCCTTATGGCCCATCACCTGGCTGTTTGATCTTCCCTAGCTAGATGGAAAGGAGGACCTGACACTTAAACCTGAATAGGACACTGTCTCTCCTCACACAAAGAGCTGGATACTCCCCTGTTGAATGTCTGTAACCAAGGAAGAAAGGGATGGGAACTTGTGATCTTCAAAGGCCTCCTTGACGTTTCTCTCACTTCAAATGCACATTTGGGTATAAGTACTGGACCCCAACACCCACCAAATCAGTTCCTTTTTAGGTCCTGGGGAGCCTCTGCCAAGAAGATGAGCTGCGCTACCAGGAGGGACTGCCACTTTGCTATTTCCTTTGCTGTGTTGGCATGCTGCCTGCTGTTTACTGTGCTATCAGGAGGGACTACCACTTTGCAACTTGTTCAGCTGTGCCTGCCTGCTACTTGTTGCCTATTGCAATGGGTAGGGCTGAGCCTACTCTACTTCCTTCTAATCCAAAGTAACTCCAAGGGCTTCTCCAAGTTCCTGGAAGTCTCAGGGCCTTCAAAGACTTCCCTGTACCAAAGTTGTGGTGGGACTCTGAGTCAGGCAACCAGAAATTGACATGGTTGCACCTGCTTCTAACGAGGGACTGAGCGCTTTGCTTTAGCCAAAAAAAAAGTGCTTCATCTGCAGGAGGGAGGCACTTCAAACTGTGATAATCAACACATTGAGGTATCTGTGCTGCAGTCCCACAGACAATAGTGGGCCTTGCTGTGTGGACCCGTACTTCGAGGGAGAGAAGCAACCGCATTGGGGCTGCGTGTTGAGCGAATTTGCCGCAACCCAGCCTGACATGTTACTAGGGTAACACCCAGTACAGCAACAAAATGATCACCGCCACAACCCCTCTCAGCCCGAGTTTGATTGAGGACAGATATCGAGAACTTAGGAGCTAAGCCCTTGGAGATCAGCAACACCGGAGCCTCACTGTGAGCCTGCTGCCTTGTACGAAGGTACTGTTGCCTGAGAACGGGCCTGAGTGGCACCTGCCAGTTGTGTTGAGCTTTCTACGAACCACTGCATAAAACTCATAGTATTCTTCTACTAACCATTGTTAGCATGCCACACTATTTTTGAAATCTTTTTTTAAATCCTTACCGAGTCCCTAGTAGTATCATAAACACCATATTAGCAAGCACACGGGTGCTCCTGAAAGTCAAATTATCTGCATACTTTGAACACCTATATCCCTACTTATTGGATTTTTGTTGGTTTGTTCTTGTTTTACATAGGTAAATATTCTATATTGTTTCTATATTGGTGTTGAGTCCTTTTAGTGGTGTTTTTCACTGTTGTACTTTAATTTAACTATTGCATAAATACTTTACATGTTGTCTCCTAAGTTAAGTCTGACTGCTCTGTGCCAAGCTACCAGAGGGTGGGCACAGGTTTCTTTTCTCAAGGACCTTCCACAAGCTCTCTGTACCATATTAATTCATAATAGTTTGCTGTTGCTCATATAACTAGCTTGTCCTGCCATCTCCACATGGCATTATCATAGAGTGGGCAAAATCAATATTCATGTAGTGGGATAGTCCTAAGGTGCTAAGGCAATATGGTGTTGTATAAAACTGTGCTAGTAATGTAAATCTTTTTCTCACACCATGATAAATCTGCACATATCATGATAGACTATGAGAAGATTTTCTATGTGAACCCCTGATTGTGGGGCTGAGCTAAAAGACTTTTCATTGCTATTAGGGATGCTGTTTATTTGTCTGTTGATTTTGCTACTCAGTTGCCAGCTGACATCATGTCAGGTATGATTGTTCAAGGCCAGGAGACAATAACTTAGCCTGTAGTTGACTCTGAAGGCCAAACGTAAACTTTGTCATGTGGACTTGAGCTGCATCTAGGAGTTACCCCTAGTACTGAATGGGGAATATCCAGCCTCACTAGATGGGGACTGTAGGATATACCCAGAATAAGGCTAAAGCATTGGGGTGGGCATAACTCACGGAATTCGACTCTGCGGAATGGTGCGGAGTTACATAAAAACTCCGAAACGTTCCACTGAGGTCTGCCAACAGGTAGCTGTCCTGTTTATGGCACTGTTTGAAGAAAGGTTTATTTGCAAAAACAACCCCTTTGTGCAAAGTATTGTGGAATCTTTCAGATATTTTGATTATATGTTTTGTATCTGGACAGGATCAGCTGATTTATTGAACCAGTTAACAATTTGGCTAAATGAGAGATCAAATGATATTCGATTCAGTGCATCCAGTAGTTGTCAAACCATCACTTTTTTGGAAGCTGAGGTTATTTCTTGAAATGGAAACTTAACAACTACCCTTTATACAAAGCCCACTAATCGCAACAAGACTCTGCATATTTCAAGCTACCATCCTCAAAGGTTTCATGACAATCTGCCCTATGGGTAGTTCTTACAAATTTGACATAATTATTCAGATAAAAAAGCATACAAGGTTATACGCAACGCAGGACCACCCTACCTGAACCACTGTGTCTCCTTCCGCACCCCCACAAGATCCCTCCGCTCCGCTGGCCCTGGCCACCATCCCTTGCATTCAGAAAACTACAGCCGGAGCATGATCCTTTACCTACATTGCAGCAAAGAGTTGGAACAATCTCCCCCCGAACCTCAGATAAAGCTCATCGCTCACCATCTTCAGGAAGAACCTTAAGACATGGCTCTTCGGATGAGATAAGGTCCCCCCTCCACCCAGCGCCTTGAGGCCCTCACGGGTGAGTAGCCGTGCATTCCAAAAACTGATTGATTGATTGATTGATTAAAATTCTGTGGCAGACTAAGAGAGAGAGGTTACCCCAAAATAGATAAAAAGTTCTATGAAGTGGGCATGATGGATTCCATGTAAAACATTATTTACTAAACAAAATAAGGCAAGTTCTGAGAGACTGGTCTGCATATCAACTTTTTGTCCCCAAACCAACAACTTTAAGAAAATAGGCCCTCGTTCTGACTTTGGGGGCAAATGCCGCCTACCGCCACGGCAACGGCTGCCAACATACCGTCGCCATGGCTACCAGCTGTCAACCGCATTATGACCGTAGGCAGAATTCTCCGAGAAGGCTGTCAGAATTCCGTCAATGGTCATGGCAGCAGATGGCGGTAAGGTGGCGCTGCTGCCAGCAGCAGCGCCACGCCAGCAAAACACCGCCTACCGTATCATGAGCCATGATACGGCCTGGAGGTGTTTTGCTGGGTGGCGCTGCTGCTGGCAGCAGCGCTGCGTCCCAACTCCTACTGGAGGACCCCCCGCAAGCAGGAAAGTCGGGTTCTCCGACAGGAGAGGGGGTGTTGTGTGCATGTGTGGGGGTGTTGTGTGTGTGAGGAGGGTGTGTGTCTGTTTTTGTATGCATGTACGCGGGTATGTGTAGCGTGGAATGCATGCGTGAATTAATGAATGTGAGTGTACGTGCATGTTGTGTGTTGTGAATGTGTGTGTGCTACAGAGTGTGTTGCAGGGTGTGGGAATGTTTGTGTGCATGCGTGGGTGGATGTGGGTATTCGTGTGTGTATGTGTGTGGATGTTTGTTGTGGAGCCTATACAGTATTATCAAGCATTGAAGGGAGTGCACAGTCCAACAGATTAGTTACCATGGGTACGTGCCGTTCCAGTCAGTCATGTGACTTCCTGTATATGGTGGTGGCATAGGAATTTGAAATATTTCCCCACACCTGGAGTTTAGCCACGGCATAGTTTTATTTGCCAGTGTGGAGTGAAGCTATGCACCAGCCAGCCTGGACCAATTTGGAGTAGTTGTGATTTGTCCATCACCAGAGGTGTCCATGTTTTTTGTGTGTGTGTTGATGTGTGATTTTGCCACTCTCAGATTACTGTCTTTGGACTGACAGGTTGGAGTGACTACATGTCCCACAATTCCTATCATGCATGTTAATGGCTTCCTAGCAGGTTTTGCCATTTCTACAAGTATTGGTGGTTATTTGACTTCCGGAATCCACTTTGTTTTGTCATTCATAGTGTGGGTGGTATTTTGCAGGATCATTTAGCTATCTAACGTTCATCAATGTTAGATACATTTGTATTTTGGAAGCCATGGCACATGAGTTTTACGTCAGTTTGAGGGGCTGAGCTCTATTTAATACTTTGCATGCATCTAGGAGCAGAGTGAAGCTGCATTTGGTGCTTAAGAAATAGTTTTAAAAAACTTAGTGGATACTAAGTTGGTGGTCTCAATACAAATGGTGTTGTTTTAGACATGTTCACATGATCCAGAATGTATTATGACATAATTGCTTTCTACATAGGAGATAGTTTCAAATTTGTTTGTGTAACTGTGCGGGTTGGCAACATAGAGTCATTCACCGGTGCACTAGCTGCGAAGTAAGAACTCCTTTCTAAATCTTCTTTTGTTAGTGGCTGTGCATGTATGAATTGATGGTTGCAACAATATCTTCGGTCTTGATTTAGCTATAGATTGTGTATTGTTGTGTATCGTTGGCAAACCCTAAGGTCTACTGCATTCCATTCTTGGACGCAATTAAATTTTAGTGGCAATTGGTGTTTTGCATAGGTTCCTGGACCAAGGCCGCTACGTGCCGTGACATCGTTCTTGGAAAATTGCACCATGATAAATTATGACAGCTTAAGGCTAACATTCTTCTTGTTTTGACAATCACAGTATGAGTTCTTGGAATTGTTGATTCATTTGTGACTTTAATTCGGTCCAGCTTTGTGAGAGTCTGGTGAAGCTGGTTTGTGTTGTTAGTTGGTTAAAAAATACATATAATATATATATCTTGTTGTCCTTTTTTCATAACATTGGTAGGATCATTGTAATATACCCAATCCACAAGAAGAAAGGTTTAGCCCCCATTTGAGAGGTCACATATGTAGGAGGCTGGCCTGGGGTGTGGTGGGTACTTACACCTTATACCAGGTCTAGGTATCCATTACTAATGTAGTGTAGTCAGTGTCTAGAAGCCAGGCTCTCTAGAGGTAACTGTGGACGAGCAGCCAAGGCTCATTCAGGAGACATGCAAAGCTCATGCAACACCACTGTAGTCACACTTAGTACTTACACACATGAAAGAAAACACTCAGGGCCTGATTCTAACTTTGGAGGACGGTGTTAAACCGTCCCAAAAGTGGCGGATATACCACCTACCGTATTACGAGTCCATTATAGCCTATGGAACTCGTAATACGGTAGGTGGTATATCCGCCACTTTTGGGACGGTTTAACACCGTCCTCCAAAGTTAGAATCAGGCCCTGTGTCTTGTTGTTTTTAGACATCACTCATACAGTGTATCATGGCATCATCACATAAACATATACATCTCTACCTTCATGCTACATGATATCTTCCTTTTTCCAAAGCCCTTTGTGGCACATGAATGACACTTTCAAAAAATGGGATGGTGGAGAACTCTTCAGACCCATATCTACAAGGCCACTTCATACAAGCCTGTGTTGCATTTTATGGCCTTGTAGATATAAAGTGAGGTAATGCAGCGCAGGTCGCAGCATTGTCTCACACTACAATAGGTAGCTGTGCAGAGGGCATTATAATGGGTGTTTCCATGTTACATCAAGGCCATTTTAGTGATGTCAATATGTTCAACATTATGTAAACCTGGGAGTGTATCATCAGCGTAAGCCTCCCCAGGGGAGGCATGAGGGAGGCTTAATGATGGAAAATTACATGTGTCTCATTCTTTAACATATTTTTATGTGTGCTGCAGTCTACAACACACAAACAATGTTAAAATTCCATTGTTAACATACAGGCCCAAATTACAACTTTGGCGGGCGGCAACCACTGCCCGCCAAGTTTTAACTGCCTCACGGCCGCCAATGCGGCTGCACTTCCGCGGTGGCCATCCCAACATCCCCGCTGGGCCGGTGGGCGGAAACCGAGTTTCTGCCCGCCGGCCCAGCAGGGATGTCGGCCGCAACACGGGAGCCGGCTCCAAATGGAGCCGGCGGTGTTGCGGCGGTGCGACGGGTGCTCTGCAGACAGTGAAGAGCTCCATGGGGCTGTGGGAGGGGGCCCAGCGACTCCCCTTTCCGCCATTTGAACCGCCATGAAAAGTCTGGCGGGAGGGGGACTCGTAATCCCCTGGGCAGCGCTGCCCTGGAGGATTACAACCGCTGGGACCAACGTGCCGGTAAACCACAGGTCCCGGAGGTGCGACCGCGGCACTTCTGCCACAGTCGTAATTACCAAGATTGCACCGCCAGACTGTTGGCGGTGCAATCGTCAGAACAGCCCTGGCGGTCTTTGGCTGCCAGGGTTGTAATGAGGGCCACAATGTTCAAATTACATTCCCTTTTTGTGTACAGGAAGTTCACCCTTTCTTCATGAAAGAATACATACCTAGAACGCTGACACTTTTGCAACATGGTGCAAAAAAGCTCATCTTCCAACCTATTAGGAGCAAACCTTGTATTTTTTTACATGCAGGACTGCACAGCAGGAATGCTTGAAGCGCTGTCCTGCAATTAAATCAGGACATATACTCCTTCAATCTCTACATTTGTCATACAAACACACAGTTAAAAAATTTAGCAATTTTTAGACTTATCTGTAAGTTTGCCAACTTCAGTCCCCAGGTGGTCAAGGAGATCCCCCTCTCTGACAACAACATCTGCCCACTGATGATTTAGTTGGTGTACACTTTAATGAAAGTTGAATATTTGGGCAATCTGAAACTGGGCCTGGCCCAACACTGCTGCCGGCCCCCAGTGCCTATCATATTAAACAAGTAGTGATACACCAACCACAGTAGGCCCCCACACTCCTTCTCAGACATATTTTTGGCTCTGGCCATGCCTGGCATGTTCCCAAAATGGAACTCTCACCCTACACCCACAACACCCTAAAAACGTACCCTTCCCATACCCAAACAACTAAAAAATCCTTAAAAGAACAGACACTGAAAAATACAATGGACAATACTGGACAATATACAATTACAAGACACAAAGGACAGTAAAGGTAGACAACAAGAACAGCAGACAGTACAACAGGACCAAAAAATACACCACTTTCGCAGAGTACTCACCACACACCTCCTACAATTAGTATGAAGACAAAGGCCCTCATTACAACCCTGGCGGTCGGTGTTAAAGGGGCGACAATACAGCCAACAGGCCGGGGGTAAAAAAATGGGTCACACCCGCGGCGGAAACCGCCAACACAGACAGCCACTTTAACACTCCGACTGCCATGGCGGTAGCAACAAACACCCCGGCGGTCACCGCCAACAGACAGGTAGAAAACAATGTACTGCCTACCCCATCACAACCCGTCAATCCGCCAGATTTTCCGGGGAGGTACCAACGCCATCAAAAGCACGGCGGAAACAGTGTTTGGAAGGGAAACCACTCACCACTCGACACTCAACGAAGAACCAGGACACCATGGAGCCAGAGTTACTGGTCCTGCCCATGATGGCCTACCTCCTCATCTACCAAGAATCGAAAGACGGCGGCGCCGACCATGTAGTACAAAGGGAGGGGGGAGGAAAACGAGAGTGATACGCACATGCAACACACAACACCCCCACTCTCACCCACAACACCATACACACAAACACATGAAGCAACAGTACATTTACACCCCATTACCCCCTGGAAGAACTCAAGGACAAAAGGAATAGAGTTAAATCAGTGTAATTTTAGAAACAGGCAGATCTACGTAACGATAATTAAAACAGTATCTACAAAAATATACAGTATGTACATAAGGCCGTACATTGTCCCTTCCAAATGTCCGTGGGCCACTGGGCCAAAAATCATGGGCAAAGCCCACACTTGACTCCTGCCTCAATATGGAGAGAACACTGCAGGGGCATCAGGTCAAAAACACACAGGCACCTCAGGGGGACGGGGAAGGGGAGGCACCTCAGCCGAAAGAAGGAATAACACCACTACTCCTCGAGGGGGCTCCATGCCCACTGCTTGCTCTGGGGGGTGCAAAGCCACAGTCTCTCAAGTGGGTGATTTGCCCACTGCTTGCTCCTGGGAAGTGCAAAGCCACAGTCTCTCATGTGGATGCCTTTCTCCACTGGTTCTGGAGGGGGCCGTGTGCCCAGTCTGCTTCATCCTGCCAAGGATTGGGTGAGTGGATGCATTTCTCCACTGGTTCTGGAGGGGGCCTTGTGCAGAGTGATGCAGAACTT
Organism: Pleurodeles waltl; assembly: GCF_031143425.1. Lineage (NCBI taxonomy): Eukaryota > Metazoa > Chordata > Amphibia > Caudata > Salamandridae > Pleurodeles > Pleurodeles waltl. The sequence goes on from NC_090440.1 coordinate 304,041,555, forward strand.
GGGTTGTGGCAGTTCACATTCCCTCACCTGGGTGTCTGAGGCATGGGATTTCCAGGGACCAGGTTGCATGATAGTCCATGGAGGCAGGGTTAGACCCCATGCTGGTGCTACTGGGAGTGTTGCAAGGGGTGGTGGGAGGCTCCAGCCCGTCTCCTGCAGCCTCGGACGGCTACCCACTGGAGCTGCTGCTGCTGGTAGTGGTCCTACTGTCAGCGGTGCAGGTGGCGGTGCTTGCGGCGGGGCGGCTGGCGGTGCTGGCCGTGGTGCAGGTGCCGGTGCTGCCAGTGATGGAGTAGGCCCCAGCCCTTCTCCTGCATGGAGGATGCTGCTGCTGACAGTAGTGGTGGAATCGGCGGTGCAGGTGGCGGTGCTTGCCATAGATGCCATAGGTGCCACAGGTGCCATAGATGTGGGAATATGACCCTCTGCTCACGGTTCTCTTCCATAGGCTTCAACCGCTGAGGCGGAATATGAGATGGCGGCATCCCCCGGTGTACAGACCCCTGGTGGACCTTGCGACAATGGAGGATAGACACATTGGGGGTCATTCTGACCCTGGCAGTCATGGACCGCCAGGGCCAACGACCGCGGGAGCACCGCCAACAGGCTGGCGGTGCTCCCATGGGCATTCTGACCGCGCCGGTACAGCCGCGGTCAGAAACAGGAAACCGGCGGTGTCCCGCCGGTTTCCCACTGCCCAAGGGAATCCTCGCGCCGCCATGGGGATTCCGACCCCCTTACCGCCAGCCTGGCTCTGGCGGTTTTAACCGCCAGAACCTGGCTGGCGGTAACGGGTGTCGTGGGGCCCCTGGGGGCACCTGCAGTGCCCATGCCAATGGCATGGGCACTGCAGGGGCCCCCTAACAGGGCCCCACCAAGATTTTCAGTGTCTGCCAAGCAGACACTGAAAATCGCGATGGGTGCAACTGCACCCGTCGCACCCCTTCCACTCCGCCGGCTCCATTCGGAGCCGGCATCCTCATGGAAGGGGGTTTCCCGCTGGGCTGGCGGGCGGCCTTCTGGCGGTCGCCCGCCAGCCCAGCGGGAAACTCAGAATGACCGCTGCGGTCTTTCGACCGCGGTACGGTCTTCTGGCGGTTCCCGCCAGGCGGGCGGCTTCCGCCGCCCGCGGAGGTCAGAATGACCCCCATTATGTTATGTTATGTTATGTTACACAATTTATAGAGCGCATGGCTACCCTCGGGTTTCCCAGCGCTACTAGACCCTAACCACAGAGAGGATGAGAATCATACGCAGCAAGAGAGGGAAAAAAAAACGGACCTAAAATAACCACGTTTTCAGGCCTTTCGAAATTCTAGTTCTTGCACCATCAGTCGAAGATTATGGGGCAGCGAGTTCCACAGTTTGGCTCCTAAAAACATCAGAGAGGACCCACCCCATCTCGCTTTCTTTATTTTCGGTACAGTTACCAAAGCTAGAGTAGTGGAGCTCAAGTCTCTGTTCGGCTTATAAAAAGTGGCCAAGTTCTTAAGGAGCATAGGTCCTCTATCATGCAAAAACCTGTGGATATGACATAGAGCCTTAAATTTGATCCGTTGTACAACAGGCAACCAGTGCAAGGAGGCCAATCCAGCTTTCACAGATGACCTTCTCTGGATGTTCAGTAACAGACGAGCTGCAGCATTTTGAACTCTTTGTAATCTCTTTTTAACATATACTGGGGACCCTAGGAAAAGGCCATTCCCATAGTCTAGCCTTGAAAGAATAACAGCTTGCACAATAAGTCTTCTAGCCAGTGCTGGAAGAATGACAAAAATCTTCCTAAGAAGTCTCAGTAAGGCAAAGCAAGTTGTAGATATGTTCGTAGCCTGCAGGTCTAGCGTCAGAAGGGGATCCAAACTGATCCACAGGCTCTTAACTTGCTTTTTGGGAGGAGGGAACTCACTAAGTGCTGAAGGACAAGTGCGAAGGATTCCAGGCCTTGGTTCAGGGCCCAGTATCATCACTTCCGTCTGCTCATCATTTAGTTGCAATTTCCTCTGAGTAATCCAGCTTGAGACCGCTTGCATGCAAGTAGGGAAAGCGGCTCCTTCTGAGGTCTCATTAGCAGAAAAGGAAACTACCAATTGGGTGTCATCAGCATAGGACACTAATGCTAACCCAAATGATTCCACCAAGGAGGCCAGTGTCAGACTAAGGGCAGAGCCCTGAAGTACACCACACCTGCACTGTAGTTTGTTTGATAGGAACAATCGGTCTAGGACCTGAAAGGACCTGTCCTGTAGGAAGGAAGTAACCAGGCAAGTGCCTATTCCTTAATTCCGATCTCCCTCATTCTTTGGATCAATACCTGGTGGTCTACAGTGTCAAAAGCTGCGCTTAAGTCCAGCATAATAATCACTGTGGTAAGACGCTGGTCAACCCTCTTTCTGGCCTCTTCCGTAACCGCGATTAATGCAGTTTCCGTGCTGTGACCAGTTCTAAAGCCCATCTGAGTGGGATGAAGCAACCTATTCTCTTCTAGAAAGGTAGCAAGTTGCAAATTGAAGTATTTATCCAGGATTTTAGTGGGGGTGGGCAGAAGGGAGATGGGTCTAAAATTCCTCAACACTGTAGGGTCAAGAGAAGGGTTTTTTAATAGCGGTTTCACTATAGCATGCTTCCAGTAGCTATGTACTACTCCTCTGGAAAGAGAATCATTGAGTAAATGTGTCAGCATCGGAACTATAACTTCCGCCCCCTGCACAGGTATGTGAGGAGGGGCCGGGTCCAGGGTGGATCCTGATTTCAGGACACTCAAGAAATTTAGCACTTGTGTTTGTGAAAGAAGGTTAAGGTGAGATAGGCAAGCTGTATTAACACCATTAACAAACTCCTCCTCCTTCGGTGAGGGACTTTTCTCCCCAAAAGTGGCAAAGATGTCCTAATTTTGGGGTGGAAAAATTCAGCTAGTGTATTGCTGTGGTCTATAGAAGTCTCTAACGGATTGTCTTTCACCAGCACGTGCAGAATATCTTTTAATACTTGGAAAACTACTTTGGGGGAACCTGCCACTCCCTCAATTTTCTGCTGGTAAAAAACCCTCTGTGCCTCCTTAATTTCAGTGTGATACCTTCTAATAGCCCCCTTGTAAGCTTCCCTATCTGCTGGAACATATGACTTTCTCCAAGTTCTTTCTAACTTTTTTACATTCCTTTCATAGGAGAAGTAATAGGGGGGTAAACCAAGCGGCACTAGTTGTCCTACGCGGACCAGACCTTTTCCTCAGGGGGAGAACTATGTCCAGACTTTCAGTGATCCAGTCACCGAAAGCCTCAATTTCAAATCCCCTCTTGCTCATGACACTGGACTTGAGATTCCACAGTAACTAAGAAATTCTCTTTATTCAATTTACTCCACCATCTCCCGACCTGAACAACAGGCTTACTCCCACTCACCATTGTGCTCGAGGCTAATTCAATAGGGATTAAAAATTGATCAGACCACGCTAGTGGGATAGGAGACCTACATGTCAGGGCAGGAGTGTTACTAAACACTAAGTCAATAGTATGACCCATTTCGTGGGAAGGTCCTTTAACAAGTTGGGTCAGGCCCATTGCTTCCATACCAACAAGTAGACGCCTTGAATCTGTTTGTTCAGGGATCTCACCATAGATATTAAAATCTCCTAAAATAGTAAGATTAGGTCTGGAACATTTAAAATCTGCTGTACAGTCTAAAAGAGAGTCTAAAAACTACTCTGAGGGACCTGGGGGGTGATAAATTAGGATCCCTGAGAAGGTATAACGAGGGTTAAGAGCTAGAAAAAAAAAAATCCCTTCCCCCTCCACTAACTGAAGAGGCTGAAAGGTAAGGTTCAAGCAGTCCCTATAGATGACTACAATACCCCCTCCTCTTGCCATCCCTCTATCTAATCTGGCAATTCGATAACCAATAGGTAATGCCAGGCTAATATTGTGATCAGAGGCATCATTCAGCCATGTTTCGGTTAGAAACAATGCTGTAGGAGAGACCTCAGTTAACAGTAAATTAATATCAAATTTGTGGGCAACCAATGAGCGGCAGTTAGTGTAGAGCAAGGAGGTAAGAGGTTTAAACCCTACCTCCAACTCAACCCCCTTGGGATTGAAAGTCCAGTGACAGGCGGAGCAGCGCCATATATCTCTAGTATAATCTCTACATATAATACATTCCTTGTTCCCTGAGACTCTCAGGTCATGCAGTTCCTTAGAGGAATAACAGTAGATATAGTTTCATTACATAAGACTTGATCGGGCCACAATCCAAGAACTGTGTACCCACCTGGAGCCAGACCTGATGTCAGCTATCTGCCGGCCCGCAGGTATCCCCCCTCTAGTGCAGGTCCTGTCAGTGCTCCATTTCCTGGCAAGTGGTTCCTTCCAAACAACAGTTTTCAAATGTGTCTGCCCTGCTGAAACACATGCGCAGCTACATCGTGTTCCCCCAGGTGGAGGATTTGGCCACAGTGAAAGCTGACTTTTATGCCCTGGGTCATATCCCCAACACCATTGGTGCAATTGATGGTACACATGTGGCCTTTGTCCCCCCCCCCCCCGGAAAAATGAACACGTTTTCAGGAATAGAAAAAGCTATCACTCTATGAATGTGTGTGCAGATGGTGTGTTTGGTGGACCAGTACATCTCTCATATGAATGCCAAATATTCTGGCTCTGTGCATGATGCCTTTATCTTGAGGAAAAGCAGCATTCTATATGTGATGGGCCAACGCCAGAGGCACCAGGTGTGTCTAATAGGTGAGCCAAAGGTCCCCACACACTATGAGTAGGTGTCTGGGTATGGGGTTGTCCCTAAGGGTTAGTATGCGTCTAACAGTTGTCCCTCGATATTTGCAGGTGACTCTGGATACCCCAACCTCTCATGGCTAATGACCCCAGTGAGGAATGCCAGGACAAGGAAAGAGGAACGTTACAATGAAGCACATGGGCGTACAAGGAGAATTATTGAAAGGACCTTTGGCCTCCTGAAAGCCAGGTTCCGGTGCCTCCATCTGACAGGTGGCTCCCTGTACTACTCACCCAAGAAGGTGTGCCAGATCATCGTTGCATGTTGCATGTTGCACAACCTGGCCTTGAGACGCCAGGTCCCTTTTCTGCGGGAGGATGTACCCGGGGATGCTCTTGTGGCAGCGGTGAAGCCTGTGGACAGTGAGAAAGAGGAGGCAGAGGAATAAGATGTTGACAACAGAATCAATATTATTCAGCAGTACTTCCAGTGACCCACAGGTAAGACACTGTAGGTTCACTTTACGTTTCATTTTTTCTGTTGAACATTGTACATGGCAGCCTGATTTCCCTATGTGTATGGCCACTGACTATTGCCTTTGGCATCTCTACTTTCAGATCTCTGTGCCCCACTCTGGCTCCTGCTATGCGTACTGCTGCCCACTAAAGGTCATTCCAAAGTATATTTCACTGTACATTTGAGTTTCAATGATTTGAAAATGTTGTACTAATACATTTGTGAATCATTTGACAAACTCCAGGTTAGTATTTGTTCCAAGGGTGTTTATTTAAGTGCTCATAAGTAGAGGGGGATGTGCAATGGGCTGGGGTGAGGAAAGTCCATGGTAGAGTCCAGTGTCTTGGTGCATTGTCCAATGGGTCATAGGAAGGGGAGTAATGGCAGTTCTAGGTGGACAGGTTGAAAGAGTGGGACAGAAGGGTGACAATCAGGAGAGTCTTATTTCCTGGTAGGGGTCTTGGCAATGTTCTCTGGCTTCTGCCTGGATCGCAGGGACCGTTTGCGGGTGGTTCTCCTTTTGCAGGGGGTGGGGTGCTGGTGGCCTGTTGGTCATGTGGCGGGGCCTCCTGTCCACTAGCACCAGCGTTCATCGGTTTGGCTAGTGTCAGGTGCCCGTTGTTGTGCCACTGCCTCCCACATGGTCTTGACCAGGTCAGCCAGCACCCCTGCAATGGTGACCAGGATGGTGTAGATGTTAGTTAGGTCATCCCTGATTCCCAGGCACTGGCCCTTCTGCAGCCGCTGGGTCTCCTGCAACTTGGCCAGTATCTGGCCCATCATCTCCTGGGAATGGTGTGCCTCGTGGAGAGTGGGTTCCCTGGGCCTGTCCTCCCCCTGTTGCACAGCAGTCCTCCCAGCTTCCCTGTTGTCCTGTGCCTCTGTCCCCTGAACCGTGTGCCCACTGCCACTGATCCCAGGTCCTGATCGTGCTGGGTTTGTGGGGTTGTCTGGGGTCCCTGTAGTGGTGGACACACTGCTGATTGACGTGTCCTGGGTACAGTGGCATGGGCCCGTTGGGTGGGTGCTGTGCTGGTGTTTCCTGACGGGGGAGGCTCTGTGGTGGCTTGGGACTGTGGCTGGGTACCCGACTGTCCACAGGTCCCTGATGGGCCAGGTTGGTCATCCTGATCCAGGTGTGCAGAGCTTCTGTCGTCACTGTGGGCCTCTTCAGGTGGGGGACTGGATGTAGCTGGCACCTCCTCTCCGTTGACATTGAGTAGGGGTCCTGTGGGGATGACAATGCAGTGTTATTGTGTCTGCGTGTGCCATCTTGTGCATGGGTTTGTTTCCCTGTATGGTTGTGATTTCCATGTCAGCTTTGCCTTGTGTCAGTGGTGATTTTGTGGGCTCGGTGAGTCTCTCTACTGGGCATGCTGTGGTGATGGGTGTCCATGCAGGTCTGTGTTGGGGGTCCATGCTTTGGTGTTGCATGCAGGGCTTGGTATTGGGATGGGTGGGTTGTGATAGTGCGGTATATGTGAGGTGGTGGAGTGATGTGGGTGAAGGTAGGGGTAGGAGTTTGTGATGGCATGCAGGTAGGGCGGATAAAGTAGTAAAGATTTGACTTACCAGAGTCCAGTCCTCCTGCTACTCCTGCGAGGCCCTCAGGATGCATTATTGCCAAGACTTGCTCCTCCCATGTTGTTTGTTGTGGAGGAGGAGGTGGGGGTCCGCCGCCAGTCCTCTGTACAGCTACCTGGCATCTCACAACCACGGAACGCACCTTCCCCCGTAGGTCGTTCTACCTCTTCCTGATGTCATCCCTTGTTCTGGGGTGCTGTCCCACGGCGTTGATCCTGTCCACGATTCTCCGCCATAGCTCCATTTTCCTTGCAATGGACGTCTGCTACACCTATGATCCGAAAAGCTGTGGCTCTACCCGGGTGAGTTCCTCCACCATGACCTTTAGCTCCTCCTCAGAAAACCTGGGGTGTCTTTGGGGTGCATTGGGTGTTGTGTGTGTGATATGTGTGAGGATGAGGATGTGTGGGGTGATGTGTGGGGTGATGTGTTGGGGTGTATGTGATGAGGTGGGTGGATGGTGTTATGGTGATGGTGTTCTGTGGCTCAGATTGAGTGGGTGTTCCTGGCTTGTATCTCTCTGTGTAGGCAATCTTTTACTTTCATTGAAAGGGTTGTGGGTAATGTGGGTGTGTGTTTTATAGTGGTGTGAGTGTGTGGGTGTGGTGTATGTGTGTCAGGTGTGTGTATTTTGAATTGTCCAATGTGGTGGTGTTTTGTAAATGTGTGTGTATTTTTAACACAGCGGTATGTACCGCCAATGGTTTACCGCGATTGAAAGACCACCGCGTGATTCATCAGTCGTGATACTGTGGCCGTATTCCTGTTGGCGTAATGGTGTGGGTTTGGCTATCACCAGTTTATCACTGACCTTTGGTCTGGCAGACTTGTGTGGGTGCCTGTATTGTGGCAGATTTCTCTGTGTGGGTCACAATACCTGTGGCGGAATATCGCCGTGGTCACGGTATGTTGGTGGCCTTCAGCACGGCGGTAGGCGGCATTTACCACCACGGTTGTAATGAGGGCCAAAGACTCTAAAAGGTGGAAATGCCATTTTTTCCATGAACGCGTCACTTTTCATACTGAAGCATCACATTTTTTGGAAGAAGCGTCACTTTTCCAACTGAAATGTCACTTTTTTGGGAAGAAGTGTCACTTTTCCAAATGAGGCATCAGGGATGCACTTCAGATGCACTGCCTTACTCCATATCTACAAGGTCATGTAAAGCCATACAAAGTGGCTTTGCGTGGTCTTGTAGATATGGGCGTGCAGCCTGCACTGATAGCGCGTCACAAAAAGCAAGCAGCTTGTAAATATGGGTCATAGTCTGAAATCATGTGCACATGGCCTTGCAAAGCCACTTTCCATGGCTTTTCCTGGACTTGTGGTTATAGGGTGAGGCTCCACGCCTCAAGTTACTACATTGCCTTAATCTGTTTCAATGGGTGTTGCCAGGGATTTTCTCCACACAACAGCCATGTTTCCTGATGCATTCCCGGATTTACAATTATCTGTAAACCTGGGATGCCTCTATTTCTTGCAGCCCCCCCCTTTATTTCCTCTAGTTGTCACCTCTATCTATGTGTGCTGCATTTTGCAGCACACATAGAAAGATGTGAACATCTCAATTTAATGTTTATGTGCAGGAATGTGTCCCTTCCTGCACATAGACAATTGTTCCAACAATGCTGTCTGTGTTGGCATTAAGCACCAAGTTATGCACCTACACATGCATTGGGGACAGGAATGTGCCATATGTCATTGCTGCAGCACATTCATTCCCATTATTTTGGACACACGGTACCGCAGCAAAAGACCCTGAAGCACTGACAGGTACAATGAAGTTGAAAATAAGCCCCGGTGTGAGTTGTCACACAGATAAGTCCATTGGTTCATTCCACTTTTGCTGTTGTTGGGTAAAGTACTGTACCTCATCTGTACTTACCAACCAGTAGGCCATTTCCATATTGGCCATTCTGGAATATTTTGTTGATGGTGGAGTGTTGAAAGATGTATGTATCATGCACACTCCCAGGATATTTGCCCAGGACGTTGATAAATAGGCCACGTGATCCACAATGGCCTTGAAGTACATGCAGTGTGTGTGTTTCCTGTTCCGTAATATGTGTGCTATAGCTGCTGGAGGAACAAGTTGCACATGTGTGCAGTCTATGGCACCCAACACATGTGGTTGCCATCAATGGCATAGAATCCTCGTTTTATCTCTAGCTGCATTTGTTATGAGTTGGGAAAGATTGCACAAGGTGGTAAGATCAAGGTGGGCCTTTCCATGGACCGAGTTCCTGAGACGATGATGTCCTCAGTCAACCTGCAACGAGTCGTGCTGCTCAGGCTGGGAGCTGCTGTGGCAGCAAGTTGTTGCTGTACTCAGCACTACCCTGTGAATGCATCAGGCTGGGGTGCTGCGAATTTGCTCTGCATGTAGCCCGAGGCATTTACTTTGATCCCTCGGAGTATGGGTCCCTGTTGCACGGGCTGCTGTTGTCTGGGAGAATGGAGGACAGATACCGCAATGCATTGATTTCCACTGGTCGAAGCACTCACCTCCTGCAGATGAAACACTATTTTATTGGGTGAAACAAAGCGCTTAGTCCCTTGTTAAAGGCAGACAGAATCTTATAAGTTTCTAGTTGCCTGATTCAGAGTCCCATGGCAACATTGGTATGGGGAAGTCTGTGATGTTCCTGAGACTTCCAGGAACAGGGGGTGAGCCAACAAGCCCTTGAGGTTAATTTAGGTTAAAAGGTTGTAGTTTAGGCTCAGTGCTTGCCACTTCAAGAGGAAGCAAACTGCAGGCCACCACAACAGAACGAGTTACAAAGTGGTAGTACCTGTTGATAGCACAGCACACAGCAGGCAGCAGGCCAACATAGCAAACCAAATAGCAAAGAGGCAGTCCCTCCTAGCAGCATAGCTCCTCTTCTTGGTAGAGTCTGCTCAGGACCCAGAAGTGAACTGATTTGGGTGGGTTTGAGGTCCCATACTTATACCCACATGTGCCTTTGAAGTGGGGGACAGTTCAAAGAGGCTTTTGAAGATCACAAGTTCCCTACCCTTTCTTCCCTGGCCTGAGACACTCTACAGGGGGGTATGCAGTCCTTTGTGTGAGGAGTGGCACAGCCCTATTCAGGTATAGGTGTCAGCTCCTCCCTTCTGACTAATCAAGGAAGAACCATCAGCCTTGTGATGGGCCATCAGGAAGCGAATGTCACACCTAAGCTCCCTTTGTGTTTGACTGTCCAGAGGGAATACACAAAGGCCAACTGTCATCTACCTCAGACGTGTATTCAGAGACAGGTAGAGTCACAGTATGGTTAAAGTGGAAAAAGTGGGATTTTCAGACCTGCAATTTAAAAAACAATTTCACTAAAATGTGTATTTTAAAATTTTTAATCCAGAGATACCAAACTGAAATATTCTATTTGATTCCAAAGGGAAATTACACCTAAAGGGTATTTTAAGGCTATCCCCATGTTAACCTATGGGAGTGATAGGTCTTGCAGTATTGAAAAACATGACAAGAAGTACAGATTATAAATGGTGCAAAGGCTAACTCAATGTGTAGCATGAGCCTTGCCTTCCTAGAACAAAGCAGCTGATAAGACATGTAAAAGCAATTGCTAAAAAGTAGGCTAGCTAAAACATGAATTAAACATGTGTAGTTGTAAACTAAGGCACAAGCCACAAAACTAAGCTAAGACAGGTTTGCCCAACCCGGGTACTAAAAGGGGGCCTCTCAACAAAATTAATGAACAGTGTACACGTAGGAAGAGACACACAGTTTGAACAAGATGGTGTTTAGGCCTAAGTTGAGCAAAAAAAACAAAATTTTTAAGTCAAAAGAAATGAATTTCAAGTACAATACAGTCATGTCAGTGTGCACATTTAAATCCTAAAGTAAGTCCATGTTTTGCATATTGTTAATAATAGACAAAAGTATAAAATGCACAAAGGTTCTAACAATGCCCATCCCAAATCATCATCCCGGCTTTCAACATTCATGCAGAGGTGGCGCAGCCATAGGGAATTGCAAAAACAAAGCCAAACTGCCTCAGCCTTATGTCCCATCATACAGTCATATTTATTAAGAAACCCTGCAACACAGCGCAGCAAGAAAAGCTGTGCTGATTTGCATGAAAGGGATAGAGCAGAACAGCACTCTATCTACTAAGATATGGCAATGTTGCTCTCTTCCCTGGTTTTGCAACACGTTAGCCTGCCTTGTGCCTTTTTAGGCTCCACAGGCACCATAGTGCAAGGGTGTGCGAGTGATGTCTAGCATATGTTTTGCACTGGAATCATACCCTTCTAGTAAAAAATACTATGCTTAGATGTAGCATAGAAACTTCTTTAACTCGGTGTGCTGTATATTACAGCACAGATTCAAAGTTCAAAATGTTTTGAGAAAGAAAAACTTTTCTAAAATATTACACCTGCTCTAGAAGGTATTTTTCTGGCACAAAGCCCTGTCTATCTTTTTTCTGAAATAGGGCTTTTGGTAAAAACTGTTGGGTTGTTGCCTGGCAACATCCATATGTATCCCATAAGACAACCGCTTGATGGAAAGTAGCACAAATCAGTGGCTAGCACTACTTTGCATTCATTTAGTGCTTCTTTCCAGTACAAATCAAGATGTGTGTCTGATAGAAAAAAGATTATTGAGATGCTGCACTGGTGTAGGAAAGTACCATCTTGCCTGGCATGTTACCCCCATATTTCACTGTATATATGTTATTTTAGTCTATGTGTCACTGGGACCCTGCCAGGCAGGGCCCCAGTGCTCATAAGTATGTGCCCTGTATGTGTTCCCTGTGTGATGCCTAACTGTCTCACTGAGGCTCTGCTAACCAGAACCTCAGTGGTTATGCTCTCTCTGCTTTCCAAATTTGTCACTAACAGGCTAGTGACTAAATTTATCAATTCTGATTGGCATACTGGTACACCCATATAATTCCCTAGTATATGGTACTGAGGTACCCAGGGTATTGGGTTTCCAGGAGATCCCTGTGGGCTGCAGCATTACTTTTGCCACCCATAGGGAGCTCTGACAATTCTTACAAAGGCCTGCCAGTGCAGCCTGAGTGAAATAATGTCCACGTCATTTCACTGCCATTTACCACTGCACTTAAGTAGCTTATAAGTCACCTATATGTCTAACCTTCACCTGGTGAAGGTTGGGTGCAACATTACTTAGTGTGTGGGCACCCTGGCACTAGTCAAGGTGCCCCCACATCGTTCAGGGCAAATTTCCCGGACTTTGTGAGTGCAGGGACACTATTACACGCGTGCACTGTACATAGGTCACTACCTATGTACAGCGTCACAATGGTAACTCTGAACATGGCCATGTAACATGTCTAAGATCATGGAATTGTCCCCCCAATGCCATTCTGGCATTGGGGGGACAATTCCATGATCCCCCGGGCCTGTAGCACAGAACCCGGGTACTGCCAAACTGCCTTTCCGGGGTCTCTACTGCAGCTACTGCTGCTGCCAACCCCTCAGACAGGTTTCTGCCCTCCTGGGGTCCAGGCAGCCCTGGCCCAGGAAGGCAGAACAAAAGACTTCCTCTGAGAGAGGGTGTAACACCCTCTCCCTTTGGAACTAGGTGTGAAGGCTGGGGAGGAGTAGCCTCCCCCAGCCTCTGGAAATGCTTTGATGGGCACAGATGGTGCCCATATCTGCATAAGCCAGTCTACACCGGTTCAGGGATCCCCCAGCCCTGCTCTGGCGCGAAACTGGACAAAGGAAAGGGGAGTGACTACTCCCCTGACCTGCACCTCCCAGGGGAGGTGCAAAGGAGCTCCTCCAGTGTGTCCCAGACCTCTGCCATCTTGGAAACAGAGGTGTTTGTGGCACACTAGACTGCTCTGAGTGGCCAGTGCCAGCAGGTGACGTCAGAGGCTCCTTCTGATAGGCTCTTACCTGTCTTGGTAGCCAATCCTCCTTCCTAGGTAGCCAAACCTCCTTTTCTGGCTATTTAGGGTCTCTGTTTTGGGGATCTCACCAGATAACGAATGTAAGAGCTCACTAGAGTTCCTCTGCATTTCCCTCTTCACCTTCTGCCAAAGGATCGACCGCTGACTGCTCAGGACGCCTGCAAAACCGCAACAAAGTAGCAAGACGACTACTAGCAACCTTGTATCGCTACATCCTGCTGGCTTTCTTGACTGTTTCTAGGTGGAGCATGCACTGGGGGTAGCCTGCCTCCTCTCTGCATCAGGAGCTCTGAAGAAATCTCCTGTGGGTTGACGGAATCTTCCCCCTGCAACCGCAGGCAACAAAAGACTGCATCACTGGTCCTCTGGGTCCCCTCTCAGCACGACGAGCGTGGTCCCTGGAACTCATCAACTCTGTCCAAGTGACTCCCACAGTCCAGTGACTCTTCAGTCCAAGTTTAGTGGAGGTAAGTCCTTGCCTCCCCACGCTAGACTGCATTGCTGGGTAGCGCGTGATTTGCAGCTGCTCCGGCTACTGTGCACTCTTCCAGGATTTCCTTCGTGCACAGCCAAGCCTGGGTCCTGGACACTCTAACCTGCAGTGCACAACCTTCTGAGTTGTCCTCCAGCATCGTGGGACTCCCTTTTGTGACTTCGGGTGGACTCTGGTTCACTTTTCTTCAAAGTGCCTGTTCAGGTACTTCTGCAGGTGCTGCCTGTTTCTGTGAGAGATCCCTGACTTGCTGGGCGCCCCCTCTGTCTCCTCATCCAAGTGGCGACATCCTGGTCCCTCCTGGGCCACAGCAGCATCCAAAAACCCTAATCGCGACCCTTGCAGCTAGCAAGGCTTGTTTGCGGTCTTTCTGCATGGGAACACCTCTGCAAACTTCTTCACGACGTGGGACATCCATCCTCCAAAGGGGAAGTTGCTAGTCCTCATCATTCTTGCAGAACTCCAAGCTTCTTCCACCAGGTGGCAGCTTCCTTGCAACCTCAGCTGGCATTTCCTGGGCTCCTGCCCACTCTCAACACTGTTGCGACTATTGGACTTGGTCCCCTTGCCTTACAGGTACTCAGGTCCGGAAATCAACTGTTGTTGCATTGCTGGTGTTTGTTCTCCCTGCAGAATCCCCCTATCACGACTTCTGTGCTCTCTGGGGTTAGTAGGTGCAATTTACACCTACCTTCCAGGGTCTTGGGGTGGGCTATTTTTCTAACCCTCACTGTTTTCTTACAGTCCCAGCGACCCTCTACAAGCTCACATAGGTTTGGGGTTCATTTGTGGTTTGCATTACACTTTTGGAGTATATGGTTTGTGTTGCCCCCATACCTATGTGCTCCTATTGCAATCTACTGTAACTTTACAATGCTTGCATTACTTCCTTTTGCTATTATCTGCATTATTTTGGTTTGTGTACATATATCTTGTGTATATAACGTATCCTCATACTGAGGGTACTCACTGAGATACTTTTGGCATATTGTCATAAAAATAAAGTACCTTTATTTTTAGTACTTCTGTGTATTGTGTTTTCTTATGATATTGTGCACATGACACCAGTGGTATAGTAGGAACTTTACATGTCTCCTAGTTCAGCCTAAGCTGCTTTGCCATAGCTACCTTTTATCAGCCTAAGCTGCTAGAAACACCTCTTCTACACTAATAAGGGATAACTGGACCTGGCACAAGGTGTAAGTACCTCTGGTACCCACTACAAGCCAGCCTCCTACAACTGGTTTGTGTCACTTTTTGTGCCTTGCATCAATACCAAGACTAGTTAAATCTGGTCCTTAGCGATCTGCCACCTTCCCCTTGGCTATCCACTTACACCACCAAAACAAAAGTACCTGGTATCCTGCCTTCCTTCCTCATACACCACCCTTATCATAAACCCCCTAAATTAAAAAAATGTACAAACATGTAGGTAGTGTTACTCTACTCACCCTTAAAACCCTTTGCATTTATCACCCATTCTCTACCTAATTTGAAAACATATTGGTGTCATGGCACCCACCTTCACCACCCTCTCATCACCCCACCTGTCTCTACCACTGTTTGATTTATTATAAAATGTACCTAGAGGGCACCTTAGAGCCTAACAAACGTTGTGTGGTTGCTGACTGGTCTTAGCCAGACGGACACCACCAGACAGAAGTCAGGGCTGGGGTGAGAGCATCTGCTCTCAGCAGCCAAAACACAAAGCCTTTCCTGGGTGGAGGAATATACCTTCTCCACCAGGCAGGCACCAGCGGTCAGCTTCAAAGGCTTTACCACCTCTGAAATCTGAACCCCGCCTTTGCTGCTAGCGGCAGATGGTCACCCAATGGTTTTTCTCCCAATATGAGCAGGAAAACCTAACCAGATTAGCAGGAGTAGCCCCCCTCAGCCTGCACCACCCCTCCATTTAATTTTCCTCCATCTTTGATGGCAGGACAATAGCCAGTCAGGACTAGGGATGTAACCTATTGCCACAGGAAGAAGTCACATAGTGGGTGTAACTACCCTAAAGTAGGTGAGCCATTGAGCACCACCAGGTACTCCCCCTAACGCCCACAAAATGCAGTGTTTAGTAGGCATCCCTAGACCTGCAGATCAGATTTCACAAACGCAAGAAGACCAGAAACAAAGAACACCTGAGGGACAAGATCTGAAGTCATGCTGCAAAAAGAAAAAGGCACCAAACGCTGCCTGCTGCTCGACAATCGCCGCTGAAATATAGCCTGGAAACCTGAAGCACTCTAAAAAAAACCCGAGCACCTCCAGCCTTCTGCAAATCACAAAAAAACCTCCCTCAGAGTGAAGGTATTACTCTCCCGCAGCCTACAAGTAAGTAACCCAGGATGTCCAGTTCACTGACCGGCCGCTGACTAATGAACCGGACCCAGCAGCCTGACCAAAATCCACACAACAGACTGAAAGGACAAAACCTACTTGTGTGCCTAGTTTGGTGGTGCTGCAATGTTCAGAGCTTGAACCATCCTGTTGCCCAGGGTGCTTGAACCCCAACATCAGACACCCAGAAGAAAAGTCCACTCCAGACTTTCCGAGGACAATAAGCAAGCAACAGTTGAGGGACTTCAGGACAGCTAAGAAAGAACCCCCTGGTGAGGTCCTGCTAACATGCAATCTATCATCAAAGTCACCTGCACGTGGCTCAAGGACCCCTTGATGCATGACTCTTGGCTGACGTATCTGCACTGCACCCAGCCTCCCTGGCCCCAGAAAGCCAAACCAGCAATGCCCCAGGTGCATCTAACCCCCGGGACCTCTACACTCCAAAGGGACCCACTGGACTTACCTTTAAGACCACCTGCGCAGTGTGTTTCCAAGTGGTCCCCTTCTCCGTTGTGCACCAGCTCCAAGACATTCAGCTGCTACTTCCACTTGAACCGGGAAGTGCCCAAACTTCTTGGGCTGGCCCAGAGGACATCTCAATGACCTCAACCTAAAAATAGAAAGTGACGCATGTGAGAGCATTGTCTGATTTTATATGCATTTTAACGTTTTTCCCATTCATTCCTATGGTGCGTAATTACGCACAAAAGACTATTTCTGCAAAACTTTGAAAAATCATAACAAATGAAGTACTTACCATAGATTGATGATCTTGGTCCTACAAAATTTATATAAATCTGAAGTATTTTTGTTAATTCGTCTTGTGTTATTCTTCTGAGTGTGTGTCCACATTTATTGATATTGTGAGTACAACAAATGCTTAGCACATCTTCAAGATAAGCCTAACTGCTTGCCCACAAAACCACAAAAACAGAGCATTAGGTGGTCTACTTTTTACCTCTGGATACCAAAGTGGGGTTGCTTGGACTCTCTGTACTGTGCACGTCTTTTCCGTACACTGTATAGAGAGCCAGTCTCCTATACTCTGTACGAGAGCCATGTAAAATATATAGAATTATAGCTGGGTAACAGTGAATTACAGGGAAGGTTTTGACTGAGGGGTTTTGAGTGACATCAAATAGAAAACAAGAGTGAAGCTCGAGATGTCTATGATGTCACTCAGAACCCTGTGTGTGAAAAGCATCCCCATAATTCACTTTTTTCCCGTGTATACTATTATGTATGGGCCCAAAATTATCTGTTCCTGCCTTCAACTGCTATGCAGGGGTAGAGTAATAATGGGGGACTCATACAAAATATTGCCTAAGTTAGGCATGCATGTTGCAAAGTTAAAAAAGTAAACAAAAGCCTTAACTGCCATCCTTGACCAACCCACAACACCCTTTCTACTTTCCTTCCCTCTCCTGCAGCTGTACTTTCTAGTTTTGTTGGAAACAAACATGCAGCACTGCACTGACAGACTCTCAGAAGGCCTTTATGGCCTAATGAGCAACTGTTGTGTTATGAACTGTTGCTAGGCCATAGCAGTGAGTTATCAAATTTAGAAACTTTAATAAAGGATATAAGCACTCATTATGACATTGGCAGTTACTGTTAAAGTGGCAGTAATACAGCCAACAGCCTGGTGGTAATTACCGCCAAATTATGACCATGGCGGTGATCCCTCCCACAGACAGCCACACCAACAGCCAAGGCCGTTAACACCACTGACCACAGCAGCAGCCATCAACAGCCAGGTAGGAGTCAAGGCACTGCCCTCCATATTATGACATAGCAAACCGCCAGGATTTCCGGGGTAGTACCAACGCCATCAAAAGCCTGGCGGAAACACTTCAAAGAAAATGAAAGACTCACCATCAGGGACACAAAGGACTCCGCCACCGCCATGGAACCGGAACTCCAGGTCTTCCTTATGCTCTACCACGCCATGGCTGTCCTGGACCACCAACGCCGATGAAGAAAAAGACTGTGAGTACAACCGCCTAGCACACAAAGGAGGGACGGAGGAAGAGGAGAGTGACTCACACAACACACACCATTCATACACACCATACTCAGAACCAGCTGCAGAGTAAAACGAATGTCACAGGACCCACGTGAAAAAAATGCAAGGACAAAAATACTGATGTACGAACACTGTAATGTGCTGCCAACAGCCACCATAAAAAAAACATGAAATGTAAATGCTGCCATCAAAGTCCAGATTGGGCCAATGGCCAGACCAAAGTACCAAAGGCCCACATGGCCACAGGGCACAGTCCAAGGCCCAACTTGACTCCTGACATAATCCGGACTCCACTGTTCAGGGGCATCATGCTGGAAATGGGCAGGCATCTCAGAAGGAAGAGGGGGAAGTGGGGGTGGGGCTGTAACCTCAGGTGAAGTGGGTAACATGGCCACTGGTTCAGGAGGGGGCTCCTTGAACAATTATCACTGGAGAGGAGTGAAAGGACATAGTCTCTGGAGTGAGTCACATGCTGACTGATTCTGGAGGGGGCTCCTTGCCCAATTGTCACTGGAGGGGACTGAAAGACCAGAGTCTCTGGAGTGGGTAACATGCCCACTGGTTCTGGAGGGGGCTACTTGCCCAATTGTCACTATAGGGGAGTGAAAGGCCACAGTCTATGTAGGAGGCTGACCTGGTTTGTAGTGGGTACCTTGGGTACTTACACCTTATACCAGGTCCAGTTATCCCTTATTAGTGAAGTAGTAGTGTTCTAGCAGCTTAGGCTGATAGAGTTAGCTATAGCAAAGCAGCTTAGGATGAACTAGGAGACATGCAAAGCTCATGCAATACCACTTATAGTTACACAGTACTTATACACAAGTAAAGACAATACCCAGTGTTACCACAAATAAAGGTATTTATTTGGGTGACACAGTACCAAAAATATTTTCTAGACAATACTCCTTCTGGAGGTAAGTATTATACACAATGTATACACTAGACACCAAAATTAGACAAGTAATTAGTCATAGATTGTGCAAACAATAGGAAATGCTATAGAATGCAGTGGGAGAAAATAGGTCTAGGGGCAACACAAACCATATACTAAGAAAGTGGAATGGGAATCACAAATTCACCCATAGACAAGTATAGTGTGTGCAGAAACGCTGTGAGAGTAAGAATACAGTAAAGGTAAGTAAATTACCCCACCCCAGAGCCCAGAAAAGCAGGAGTAAAATACTGCAAGTTTCCTTAGGACACACTACACCTCGTGATTGGGATTCTGCAGTAACCAATCATGTCTGCAAACAACAACTGCTGGATTCCTGGACCTGAAGACCTGCAAAAGAAGGAGACCAAGTCCAGAAGTCGAAAGAAATTCCAGGAAGGGCAGGAGCCCCTGCCAACCCAGAAGAGGGTGCAAAAGAAGAGTCTCTGGTTAGACAAAGACTGCAGGAATGCACCCTAGGAAGATGCCAGTGGGTTCCTGCATGATGCAGAAGATGTCCCACCATATGAAGATGGATGCAGATGTGATTTCGTGTTGGAAGTCGCCAACAAGCCTTGGTTACGACAAATATGCGTTTTGCGTAAAAATGGCGCTGGCTGGACCCAGGAGAGACCTGGGGGCCTCAACGCTATGTGAGGAGGAAGAGGGGGATCTCAGCACTTTAGAGAACCCTCAGGATGCCAGATGGCACCCACAGGAGTCCCAGGACAAGGGGACAAAGAAGGTGCAAAACACAGTTGGTGCAGTACAACAAAGGAAGGTCCCATGCCACCGGAGAGCAACTCAGCGAGTTGAACATTGCAGGATGGAGTGCTGTGGACCTGGGCTAAGATGTGCTCAAAGGAATTTAGCAAATAGTGTGCAGAGGCCTCAGGAGGTGAAGAAGACACAGTACATAGGGGTACCGTCGCTCTCAGGAAAGGCAAGGTCTTACCTCCTCCAAATTGTGCCAGCAGGACCTCAGGACAGTCTATGTCTATGGGGTCCAACCTCTGTGTCCTGAGGAGCACGGTCATCGCTGTGAGAGGAGTCCAAGGGTACTGGTTGTCATCTTAGAAGGTGCCTGTGTGAGCAGGGGAGTCACTCCGTCACCCCACAGGAGTTTTCTTTGGTCCTTCTGGTGAAGGATGAAGACAGGGAGTCACTAGAGCATGCACATCATGGAACCTGTTGCAGTTGATGGCTGGAGCTGAAGTTGCAGAGGAAAAGTGTCCCCTGTGGATACTTTGTTGCTGTTACAGCGGTTCCTGGAGCAGGCTGCTGTTGATTTGAGGTCAGAGAATGAAGTAGTAATTGCAGAAAAAGGAAATTTGCAAACAGAATCTAAAGAGAACCTACAGGAGAGACCTTAAATAGCCCTCAGAGGGGGATTGGCTACCCTATCAGGTATGGACCTATCAGGAGGGGTCTCTGACGTCACCTTCTGGCACTGGCCATTCAGAGCCCTCCAGAGTGCCCCCACACCTTGCAAAGCAAGATGGTTGAAGTCTGGGACACACTGGAGGAGCTCTGAGCACCACCCCTAGGGTGGTGATGGACAGGGGAGTGGTCACTCCCCTTTCCTTTGTCCAGTTTCGCACCAGAGTAGGGGACAAGGGGTTTCTGAACTGGTGAAGACTGGCTTATGCAAGGAGGGCACCATCAGTGCCCTTCAAAGCATTTCCAGAGGCTGGGGAGGCTACCCCTCCCCAGCCAGTAACACCTATTTCCAAAGGGAGAGGGTGTAACACCCTGCTCTCAGAGGAATTGCTTTGTTCTGCCTTTCTGGGACTGAGCTGCACAGACCCCAGGAGGGCAGACCCTGTATGTGAGGTGGCAGCAGCTCTAGCTGCAGTGCAAGCCTCAGAGAGCTGGTTTGTCAGTACTGGGGGTCCATAGTGGAGCCCACACAATGCATGGAATTGGCTCCCCAATACCAGATTTGGAATGGGGGGACAATTCCATGATCTTATACACCTTACATGGCCATATTCAGAGTTACCATTGTGAAGCTACATATAACTATTGACCTATATGTAGTGCACACGTGTAATGGTGTCACAAAATCCCAGGAAATGGCCCTGAACTATGTGGGGGCAGCTTTGCTAGTGCAAGGGTGCCCTCACACTTAGTAACTTTGCACCTAACCTTCAGCAAGTGAAGGTTAGACATATAGATGACTTATAAGTTACTTAAATGCAGTGAAAATGGCTGTGAAATAACATGTGCGTTATTTCATGCAGGCTGTAATGGCAGGCCTGTGTAAGGATTTGTCTGAGCTCCCTGTGGATCTCCTGGAACCCCAATGCCCTGGGTACCTAGGTACCATATACTAGGGACTTAATAGGGGGGTCCAGTGTGCCAATTGAAATTGGTAAATGAAGTCACTAGCCAACAGTGACAAATTTAAAAGCAGAGAAAGCATAACCACTGAAGTTCTGATTAGCAGAGCCTCAGTGACACAGTCAAGCACTATACAGACACACACATTAGGCCATAAACTATAAGCACTGGGGTCCTGACCAGCAGGATCCCAGTGAGACAGACAAAAACATACTGACATATAGGTAAAATGGGGATAACATGCCAAGGAAGATGGTACTTTCCTACAGTCTCTGGAGTGGGTAACATGTCCACTGGTTCTGAAGAGGGATCCTTGCCCAATTGTCACTGGATGGGACTGAAAGGCCACAGTCTCTGGAGTGGGTAACATGCCCACTGGTTCTGGACGGGGCTCCTTGCCCAACAGTCTGTGGAGGGTGGGCTGGTTTAGGGGGCTCCTTGGGTGCCTCTGCTGGTGGAGAGGGTTCTTTGCCCTCTGCTGGTGGAGGGGGCTTCTTAGGTGCCACTGCTAGTGGAGAGGGCTCCTTGCCCTCTGCTGGTGGAGGGGGCTCCTTGCCCTCTGCTGGTGGAGAGGGATCCTGGCCCTCTGCTGGTGGAGAGGACTCCTTGCCCTCTGCTGATGGAGGGGGCTCGTGTGTGCCTCTGCTGGTGGAGAGGGCTCCTTGTCTTTCTGTGGTGGTGGAGGGGGAACCTTGGCTTTCTTTGGTGGTGGAGGGGCTTCTTGGCTTTCTTTAGTGATGGAGGGGGATGGGAGTAGAGGTGGAGGGAGTGGCTGTAGGAGGTGTATGTCTGCTGGACTTGGTTGCAGGTGCATGGACAGTGTGTGTGTGTGATGTGGATGGCTGTTGGGTGTCTCAGTGGGAGCATTTGAGTCTCTTAGGAGGGGGTAGGAGAGACAGGGTGGGAGAGGCCAAACAGGACGTGTGGATGGATGTTGTGGAGGTGTCTGCAAGTGATGTGTGTGTGCTGCATCATGTGGTGATGGTGGCTGTTGATGCAGTGCACGCAGGAGTGTGTGTGCGGATGTGACTGTGAGGAAGGAGGAGGAGGAGGGGAGACAATGGCGGCAATGGATGTTGTTGTGTGTTCAACTCTCTGTTGTTTGTGTGAGTGCTTGTGGCTTAAAGTGTGCTACCTGTGTTGGCCTGTGTCACTCTTCTGTGATGTTTTATCTGCATGCTTGTCTGTTTGTGTGCATAAGATGGGTTGGGGTTGAGGAGTCTGGGACAAGGAAGTGGTAGTTGGAGGGTGGACGGTAGGACCAGGGATACTGGCTGCCAGAGCCTGAAATGATTTCTGCAGGGCTGTCAAACCACCATGGATGCCCTCCAGGTAGGCATTGCATTGCTGCATCTGGGATGCCAGACGCTGGATGGCATTCTTTATGGTTTACTGCCCTACAGAGATGGATCTCAAGAGGTCAATAGCCTCCTTACTGAGGGCAGCAGGGCTCACTGGGGCAGGGCCTGAGGTGCCTGGGGTAAAGGAGATGCCCACCCGACTGGGAGAGCGGGCATGGCCAACTCAGTGGGGGGCTACTGGGAGGGCGGTGCTGTTACAGGGAGGTGGTGGCTGTACCTGTAGCTGGGGTGGTCCAGAGTTGTCCGCCACCACGAGGGAGCTCCCATTGGAGGAGGAGTCAGAGTCAGTGTTGTCATGTCCTGTCCCCGCTGTGGTGCTCCCCTCGCCCTCCATCCCACTGATCCCCTCAGCGTCGGTGGACTCTGTCTCCTGGGTCTTGTGGGCTGCAGCTTCCACAGTAGCCAGTGCCCCTGCTCCTCTGTCAGATGATGCTAATGCACACATGGACAGGATGACAGAAGAATATAGGGGGGCAGAGAGAAAGGGAGCACTGGGTCAATTACAGCACCAACACCACAGATGGCAAACACCTTACCATCACACACAGGGATCAAGATTGAGCACTATGCACCCCACTGGCATTCTAATGGCTAGGTACCACAGAAAGATGAGAGTCAACCACTGCCATCTGCGCCCCCCTGGGACCTACTAAGCTTTGTATGACATGGAATGCCACCTAGCTAGTTAATGCAATTTTGCAGCCATTTACCCTGAGCTGGACCACACAGCAATGTCTGAGCAGGCATTAAGGGGTACCCACTAACTGAAACCCACCACCAGGAACCCATGCCAGGCAACAAGGATGGTTGTTACACACATTATACTCACTCCCTTGAGGCTGCTGTGATGCCCTCAAGTGCCCATCCAGCTTTGGGTAGGACACCGCCAGTATGCGGGGCATCAGTGGGGTCAGGTTCCGATGGGCACCCCTCCCTCGTTGGGAAGCCATCCCCAGCTAGGCCTCTGAGGTCTTCCAGGCACAGCATCTCAGGTCCTCCCACTGTTTCCTGCAGTGGGTGCTCCGCCTGCTAAAGACCCCCAGGGTCTGCACGTTCTTGGCAATGGCACACCGCAATCCCTTCTTCTGTTGAGCTCTGATCTGCAGAGGAAATACAGACAGGAGGACACCATTAACCATACAATCCAGCCTGTCACACATATGGCCCACAAACACCATTTCCCCTCAAATGGCACACACATCACCCCGAGCCCTGCATGTACACTACCTCCAGCCATACGCCCCCAACCAAATGACACACTGCAGGCACACACATCTCCATGCAACCTTGTTACATGCATCGTCCCCATGCTGTACTCACCTGTTGGTCTGGAGGCCCATACAGCTGTTCCTACAGGGGTAGGACCCCATCCACCAGGCTCTCCAACTCCTCTGAAGTGAAGGCAGGGGCCCTTTCCTCTGTCACACGGGCCATGGCAGGTTCAGACTCAGGTCACAGCAGCACATGCAGTGGATGTGTTATCCTGTGGAAAGTCAGGAATCAAGTGAAGTTATAGACAGAAAATGGCAGTCACGGCTGCAGCAGTGTACACCGTCACCGCCGCCGGTGATCCTTATTCGACACTGTACTCCATAGAGCCCCATTTTAGCCAATGAGAATAGCACAGTGGTGCAAGCCGCCTTCCGCCATGACACCGAGCACTGGCGGAGTTACCCCACTTCCACCTGTCCCTACATACAGGACAGGCGCTTGCCATTTTACGGTGCTGGTCAACATTCTGGAATAGAAAACTGCGTCATTGCTGTCAATTGTACATACATTGCCATTTAAATAGTCCAGTTACATACATGGTCAGTGTACACTGAAGCGGTGGTTTCATTGTTCAGTTTGTCAGTCCTTTCTCTCTCTTGTGTCCCTTAGGTACCTATCACTGTGGAGGAATAGGAGTAGGAGGTAAGGCCCTGTGTACACACCCCTTGTGGACTTGGCTACACTGGAGGACAGGCACATAATTCTCACCTATAGACAAGACAGGGCCACAATCACAGAGCTATCTGCTCAATTGGAGCCTGATCTAATATCTGATATCTGTCATCCCACTGGGATCCCCTTTCTTGTGCAAGTTCTATCTGTGCTCCATTTCCTGGCAATTGGCTCTTTCCAAGTGACAGTGGGCTTGGCAGCAGGAATGTCACAGCCAATGTTCTCAATACTGCTGGCAAGGGTTTTGTCTGCCTTGTTCAAACACATGTGCAGCTCCACCGCTTTCCCACAAGTGGAAGATTTGGCCACTGTGAAGGCTGGATTCTATGCAATGAGACATATTCCAAATATCATTGGGGCCATTGACGGAACACATATAGCATTTGTTCCCCACCACCCCACCCCCGGAACAATGAACAGGTGTTCAGGAATCTGAAGAGTTTCCACTCACTCAATGTGCAAATGGTGCCCCTGGCTGACCAGTACATCTCCCATGTCACTGCCAAGTATCCTGGCTTGGTGCATGATGCCTTCGTTTTGAGGAATAGCAGCATCCTAAATGTGATCGCACAACTACAGAGGCACAGGGTGTGGTTAATTGGTGAGCCTGAGTCCCAACCCAATGCATGTCAGTGTATGCCTGTAGGAGTCATCCCTCATACCATTGTGCAAGGCTAATGTTTGTTCCTCACTTCTTGCAGGTGACTCTGGCTAGTCAAACCTTTTGTGGCTCTTGACCCCCTGTAAGGAATGCCAGGACAGGGGCTGAGAATAGGAATAATGATTTTCATGGGCAAACCAAGAGAATAATTGAGTGGACCTTCGGCCTCCTGAAGGGCAGGTTCAAATGCCTTTACCTGACAGGTGGATCCCTCTGCTACTCCCCTAAGAATGTCTGCCAGATATTTGTTGTATGCTGCATGTCACACAACCCAGCCATCAGATGACATGTGCCCTATCTGCAAGAGGAGGAGGGTGAAAATGCTCCTGTGGCAGCAGTGGACCCTCAGGAAGGTGAGGATCAAAAGGCAGAGGAGGATGTGGAGAACAGGACAACAGTCATACGGCAGTACTTCCAATAACACGCAGTTAAGACAGTGGAACTGACCATTCCTCTTCTTATTTATCTTTTCAGTGTGGCTGTACATGAGGGCAGTCACTGCCTGACCATCTCAACTGACTCTCACCTATGCCTTCTCATTTTGCAGATGTTGGTATGGTTACAGCTGTGTACTGATGTGGTGACTACAGACGGCTACAAGCCATTATTTTTATGCAATCACAAAGTTCAGGACAATCGCACAAGATGAAACTGTCAATACATTTTCGTCACATAAAGCCCTATCACTCAAGTTGTGTTCAAGGGTGTTTATTATATTGAAAAATATAGAAGGAATAGTACAATGGAAACAGGTGAGGGCAGAGTTAAGTCCAGGGTATTGGTCCAGTCTGTTTGTAGCACAGGTCCAGTGTCCAAGGGGCCATAGGAAGGGGAGCAATGGCAGTTCAAAGTGGACAAGGTGACAGAGTGGAACACAAGATGGACATTCATGAGGGTCAAATTTCCTGGCGGTGTTCTTGGTCTTGGCAAGTGTCTCTGGTGTCTGTCTGGGTCGCAGGGAATGTTTGTGGGGTGGTTCACCTTCTGCAGAGGGAGGGGTGCTGGTGGCCTGTGGGTCCTGTGGAAGGGCCACCTGTCCACTAGCTGCAGGAGATGTGGAGGGCTGTTCACTTGACTGGCTAGTGGAAGGGGCCCGCTCGTGTTCTGTGTAGTTCCTCATGATGTTGGCCATATCACCCAGCACCCCTGATGGAGACCATGGTGGTGTTGAGGGCCTGCAAATCTTTCCTGGTCTCATGGTGGTGTCCCTCCTGCAGCCACTGGCTCTCCTGCAACTGTTTAACATCTGACCCAACTTGTTCTGGGGTTGTTGGTAAGCACCCAGGACATTGGTGAGTGCCTCCTGGGTAGTCGGTTCCCTGGGCCTGTCTTCCCCCTGGCGTACAGCTGTCCTCCGTGTGTCCCTGTCCCCCTGTGCATGTGTCCCCTGAACAGTGTGCCCACTGCCACTGACCCCAGGGCCCTGATTGTCTTGGCTGTGAGGTGTGGACTGGGGTCCCTGTACAGGTGGGCACACTGCTGAGTGACGAGTTCTGGGAACAGAGGTGTGGGGACGTTAGGTGGCTGCTGTGGTGTTGGATACTGAAGGGAGAGGCTCTGTGGTGGAGTGGGTCTGGACTGGGGTAGCCGACTGACCAGTGGTCCCTGATGGGCCAGGAAGTTCATCCAGATCCAGAAGTCCAGAGTTACTGTCATCACTGGGTGCATCTTCTGATGGGGAACTGGGTAGCCGTGGCATCTCCTCGCCGCTAAGATTGGCTGGGCACCTGTGGGGATGTACGTGGTGACATTTTCTACATCCCTAGCTTCCCCTATATCATTGCTGTTACCCTGCCACTTTTGTTTGTGTATGGTGATATCTTGTGGGATTGTTAGTTCTCCATGCTGTGCATGCATTGGTGGTGGGTGTTCATTCAGGGCTGGGAGGAATGTTCTTCAGTGGGTATGGAATGCAGGGCTTGGCATTCAGGTTAGTCAATTGTGGTGGTGCACTGTGGGGGGAATTGAGTGGAGTGATGGGTGTCAGGATGAGGGGTGATGGGTGATGGTGGTGGTGGCATACAGGTATGTGGGGGGATAGGTAGTAAATATTGACTTAACAGTGTCCAGTCCTCCGGCAACTCCAATGACTCCCTCAGGATGCAGTATTGCTAAGACTTTCTCCTCCCATGCTGTCAGCTGTGGTGGAGGAGGTGGGGGTCCACTGCCAGTCCTCTGGATTGCGAACTGGGGCCTTGCTGCCATGGAAAGTACCTACCCCTGTAGGTCATTCCACCTCTTCCTGATGTTGGCCTTTGTTCTTGGATGCTGTCCCACCGCGTTCACCTGGTCCACGATTCTCCACCATAGCTCCACCTCCCTTGCAATGGAGATTTGCTGTACATGTGCTCTAAACAGCTGTGGCTCTGTCCTATCTATTTCCTCCACCATGACCCGCAACTCCTCATCTGTCAAACAGGGGTGCCTTTGTGGGGACATGGGTGTTGTGTGGTGTGTGTCGTACAGTGAGTGTTGAGTAATGTGGTGGAGTGTGGGGTGTGTGACGGATGGATGGGTGTTTGTGGTGTGTGTGTGTAGTTGTGTCTCTGATTTGGGTGGCTATCTCTTGGCTATTTTTCATGTTCGTAAAGGGTTGTGGGTAATGTGGGTGTGTATTTTATAGTGCTGTGGGTGGCTGGGTGTGGTGTGTGTATCAGTGTCAGGTGTGTGATTTTAGTTTTGGCCAATGTTGTGCTGTTGTAAATTTGGGTGGCCATTCTGACCACATGGGTGTGTACTGCCAATGGTTTACCGCTGTTGATTGTACGCTGTGGTGATTCGTGGGTCATAATGTGGAGGGCGTTGTTTTGTTGGCATAACAGTATGGGTGTTCGTACCCACAGTTTACCACTAACCTTTGGTCTGGCGGATATGTGTTTGTGGCAGTATTCTGTCGGTTCAGTGTGTGTGCTAATATGGTGAACGGATGTTTGCCTCCGCAATGGTATGTTAGCGGCCGTAACCGCAGCGGTAAGCGGGATTTAACGACAATGTCATAATGAGGGCCATAGGCTCTTTATAAGAGTCATACATCGCAACACAAGGTTCAATTTGCGCTTAAGTTTATTTACTCTCGTTTCTACCTACATCTCTTCCCAACAATTAAACAAATCTATATTTAGTTTCTTTGATTGTTAGTCTTAATACTTTTTGCAATACATTTTTTCTATGAATTCAGAAAGTAAGATTAACAAGGACTAAAGTTAATGTTGAAAATAGAGCATTCCTATGTTATCTGAAAATATGTCCTGCATCAACCTTTCGAAATTAAGCCGGAGTGATATAAGACCTCTTCATGGGGTAAAAAAAAAAGTACATTCAAAATACCAATCACAAATTTAACAATGCAAAGCTATGTGCGCACTCCAAGTAATTCTCTATAATCTAGTGTTCGGACTTTTTAGGGAGGGTCGCTTCTCATGAGCTTGAAGTATTAATTTAGTACAGGCCCATATCACTGTTGTGGGATGACTCTTGCCTTGCAAAGCTGCGTTTTTTCACTTTTTATTTTGCATCACTTAGCAAATTGTGAAATACTCCAAGTCCATTTCAAACATTAGTTCTTTGGCGAGAAAAGACATTCGCATCTCATTTATCATTAACCAATTTGGTAAATTGCATCAGTTGTAATAAGAGAAGTGATCTAATTCACAACAACCTCAGATATCTGTGAGTATGTCCTGTGATGTACAGACATGCAGTTTATCTCCTCACAACAATGCCCACCTGACAAATAATGTGACATTTTTCATCAGTATTTCATCAGATTATCCATCAGATAATGCAATAAATCCAAAGTCTTTGACATCCTTGTCGTGATGTAATCTACGTTAATGTTTCTTCATTTCTTAGAAGGTTGACAACTGTCAACAATGTTGTTACCTCTAATTGCTGTCCTTTATCCTGGCAATATTTTTTGAAGTGCAAGAGTTTGTTGTGCTGTTCAGTTAATTGACGAGAAACAACGCTATTTTGTGTTCTTCAGTTTATAATACTGTATTGAATTATACGAGGCAGTGATTTTTACCAAAGACTGAAACATATTACTGATTCTTGATCATTTCTTACTATATCAGAGACTTCTTTTTATGATACGCAGCTTACTGTCTGCTGTTTTTTTTTTTTAACTAAGGGCCAGATGTATCAAAGAGGCCTTTTGCGAGTAGGAAATAGCGATTTTTAAGAAATCGCTATTTCTGATTCGCAGAATGCAATGTATCACATTTGCGAATCAGTAATAGCGATTTCTTAAAAATCGCAAATGCTATTACCGAATCGCAAATTGCGATGCCGGCCCCATTCGCACCTATGGGCCTGTAGACCCATATCTGCAAATTTTTTGCATTTCCAAAATTGCGATTTCTTAACCAGAAATCGCAATTTTGGAAATGCAAAACCACAGGGTGCTGGGGGCCTAAGGCCCCCTCTGCTGCACCCCAAAATATTTTTTTGCAACATGTAAGGTGCACACCTGCCAAAAGGGCATGTGTGCTTTACATGTAAATTTTAAAAATGCATTTTTTAAATTTGCACATGGTTACCACCAGGTTCAACCTGGTGGTAAACAATGATTCCTAAATGCCCAAATCGCATTTAGGAATTGCTTCTTACGTGTGCTTAGAAATCACCAAAAAGGATTCCTTATTTTCGATATCTTATTTTGAAAGTCGCAATTTGCAACTCTCTAAACAGGGTCGCAATTTTAAGGAATCGCTATTTTAGCGATTCCTTAAAATTTCGTTCAGAATGCCTTTCATACATTCCTAAATGGCTTCTTGCATTCGCAAACGGGCATTCGCATTGTTTGCGAATGCAAAAAGCTTTCATACATCTGGCCCTAAGACTGTTTTCATAGTTTATAATTGGCGGCAGTGTTTCAGAACCAAAGATTATATTTAAAGTTTTTTTGCTTTTCTTTGCCCTTCAGTATTTCAGCTATATTCAGGCGCACACAGTGTAATGATGTCGGTTCAATTCCTATAAGCACATTATTTGCCTTCAAGTCGCACATTCACGGGGGTTATGGTCCCAATCATGCAATACTACTACTACTACTAATAATATTAATGATAATAATATTGATAAATAATATTGGTTGAAATATGTGATAAAATGCCCGTTAATACTGGGTCTGGCACATAGTTCCCCATATCGGGGCTCATGCGTCAAATATCAAATAAATAAGGTGGAAATTTCACCTAGTAATGGTATGTACGTAAGTAGGTATATAAGTGATATTTGCAAAGTGCAACCCTACTTAAAAGACAGCTGAGTGTTGTAAAAGTTTCACAAAATGATCATATATTTCCTGGCATACCCACCCACTTTGACCGTTAGTGTCGGTAGTGGTGTCTGTAACCTGTCTATCTGTGTTTGTAAATTCAGTTTTATGTAAGGTGTTTGTTATTACTAGGCCTGAGTGAAGTGTTCATTTTTTAATTATGCCGGAGTAATCAGAGTAATTTGAGTAATGTGTTACCTTTTTTGATGCACAATTACTGAAAAATACATGATTACATCTGTTCACATAATTATCAGTAATTTGGCAAAAATATCCTACTGAAGGAGCACAAGAATATTGAACTTGGGGCCAGATTTATCATAGTGTGGCATTGACCTTACAGAGGTAGTGAAGGGGCAACGTAACACTAAAGTCAGGCTTACCAAGCAATGCAAGGCGACCTTGTGTGACCTTGCAATGCTTGGTAAATCTGGGGTAATGCAAGGCAGACCAAGTTTCTTCCTTGCGTTACTTTGCCCCCGGGAGGTGTCCCATGGGTGGAGCATGGGTGTTCCCATACATACACCCATGAATTTTGGTGCATTCCCAGATTCACCAGTGGGAATGTGTCAAGAGCTAAGCGTCAAAATGCTGTGCCTTCCCAGGGGAGGTGTAAAGAGGAGAACTATTCTGCAGCCCTCAGAGAAAGAGGAAAAAGCCTCGGAGGATTGTTCTGATGCAGGAAGGTGCCCCTTACTGCACAAAAACAATCCTGCCTGCTACGCAAGCACCCTTACTCCACAGTACACGGGTGTCTGTGTTGGTGCAAGGCTGATCATTGTGCTCAAGTGCAAAAAAAAGGCCAAGAATGCACCATATAATGTGAAACATGGCACATTTCTGCCCTTTCCCTTTCATGCAGCACAGCAAGGTGTCATGCTGTACTCCGTAGCATGTCGGTGGCAGTCCAACCCCTGTCAGGTTGGTGGTCAGACTTCTGTGTTACATGTTATGGGGGCCTATGGAGCAAAGACAGCTGCGGTTCCACCGACACCACCAGGCAGCACAGACCATCACGGTCATGAGGAAGAGCAAACAGGCTGGCAGAGACAGTGCTTCCGCTGGACACATTACGAGGTTGCACTCTGCCATTGTAACCATGGTGGGCCAACCACCATGTCTCAGAAGGCGGAAACAGACTGTAAAAAGTGAGGCATTCACCTGCAGGCAGCTTTGCATGTCCGATGCCGCCATGGAAACTATCACACATGTCCTGCCACTGTTGGTGATCATCGAAAGAGACCCAAATCAGCGCCATTGTTGACACCACCGACTGTAAGTACACACACCTATCTGTGTGATTAACCTTAACAACAGATCGTAAAGCCATTGTCCACATCATTTGAGGGGCATTCTATGGGCAGCAAGTACACTTGGTATTGTGTCCGCATCTCCACCAGATACCATGAAGGGCACATGCACAATCATAATACGCCCCCTTTGAGCATGTCAATCACACTGCAACACAACACTGCACAAAAACACATGACCACACATCTAAGGGCCAGGGACAGTGAAGGCTACACAACATTCTCTCACACATCACCAACACACAAGGATTACACATACAAATGCAACTCACACATCCACATTCTACAAAGGCTAGGGACTGTCATCAAATACAACACACATATGTATGAATGTGACATGGAACACAAACAACTTCACCATCAAACACCCCTGCAATGGAGACACACCTCACACACATCACAGAGCAATGGAAGGACAATTCCATGCACAATACACAGAGAGACAAATGGACAAACGTTACTATGCAAATTATATCTGCGCAATAGGAGTGGGGCCATCAGTAGCACTCAGGGAAGGAGACTGCACTGGGACACATGTCACTTTGCATATGCCCATAAAACAACATGTGCACAGGAAAGGGTCCTATATGTGTGTCAGGGACAAAAGTACCACACACAAAGGTCATGTCCATCTGCACAATGTGGAAGTACAAGACTACAAAGCACATACAACTACAAATGCATGGGGCATACCCCTACAGGAAGCAGCTGCAAGGGACACACAGATAAATGGACACATGCACATGCAAATACAAACCAGCTAGCACAATTGAACACACTCCATGCCTGCTCTAACAAAACTGAAGCGGACACATATCAGATGAATACATAAACTATATCGGGGGACAAGTACAACACCTTACATGCTCACACTGGTCAACACAAAATGAAATACTCACCATAACAAACACCACACAATGCCATGACACCACCATTGCATTCACACCCACCTATACCTACACTCAACATTAGGCCTGGGCGGTGGTCACGTAGTCGCACTACGTGGAACTCCACGAAGTGAAAAAAAAATCAGTAGCAGTATGCAGAGTTTTGATGGTGGGCAGAGTTTCTTGCTGGGCCTGTACACGTGACGTATAACATTACTGGAAATGCAAATTCCTTTCTCATGTTGGAATTCTTCAATCTGTCCCATCCTACACTTTTAAAATGTAGTTCTCTTTGTGTTTTTATATTTTATGCTTTTTCCAAATTTTTGTGTGTCTTTTTGTGACTTTTTTCCTTTTTTTGCTTTAGTTTCTTATTTTTTAAATTCCTTCTTTTTTCCTTTTTTATATATTCCCACCCCCCAACCCCAGCGCCCAGCTCCAGGGCAGAACAGGGGAGTGGCAGCACCAGGCCCCCCCGAACCACCACCAGCAGCTGCCTTCCTTTTGGACAGCACCGCCAGGAAGGGGTGGAGCTCTGTCCATTTTTCGGAGGTGGAGGTGGCAGCATTAGTCTTTCATGTTCAGTGCCACCTCCCCTCCATCTTGGCAGCAGGCCCAGGAGTAGGTATGGCCTCTAGGAGCACAGGCAATGCTGGGTGAGGGTGTGCTGCAGCTCTGGGGTCCAGCGCACCACTCACCAGTGGGCCAATATCCTTCACTGTGAAATGGACCTGCTGGGCCTGCTAGGTGTGGCGGTTGGTGTATAATTAATTATTACTTGTGTTCGATGCTAATATTTTCCTCTCAAATAGCAGCATGCTGATCACATGCAGGTAAGGTAACTTTATGTTACAAATGTTATGCAATTGTCATCTAGACAGGTGCTTGGCCCTACCTAATCGTACTTGTTGCTGGCGCTTGCTTGGTCTGATTAATAAGTAATGCAGAGACTCCTCCTGTGCCCTGTCCTGTCACTAAGATAATGATAGTTATTATTAATATTACTGAGTTAGCAGGTTCTCTCACTTGTCTGTGCTTTTATTTTTTGTAGCTCGTACAGTACCAAATGCCAAGCAATTTCTCAGTGATATCTAGTTATGCATGCATACATCCATCTATGCACTGAGAGACTGAGAATGAGATGAGATGTAGAAATCATTTATTGCATTTTAGTAGTTGTTCCGAAATGTAGTTTGGGAGATTTAGAATAGGGTTAGGAAATTTGGAAAAGGATGGTCCATGATACTAGTATTATTATTATACACACACTCTCATTTAGAAAAGTTCAATGTGTTTGCCTTTTCCTTTCAAAAAATATTTTTGGAGAGATGGTTGTCTTAGCCCCAGTAAGTCCTCCTGTTATTAATATTTATTTCCCTAACTTTTACGGCTCCACATTTTACTTCTTTACTGTGCCTGTCTCCTAATTGTTTTCCAACTCCTATTTGATTTATCTGTTTCGTAAAATTATTCTTATCCCTGTATTATCCTATTTACTTATTTTCTATATTGCAAGTTCCTCTACTTCAAACTGTCTGACTGTACTATTCTGTCTGTAGCTTCCTTTCATCTGTTTTGCAGTGAGCTTTCCCTCTCCCCTTATATATATTGTAGACTTGTGGTACTGCAAGGCTCAGAGAACCCATGGACTCTACTGTGAAGATTGCATGCCCAAGTGAGATATTCTACAGATGTTTGTTGAGAATGTTTTCTTTTTCTTTCTCCAGCTGAATCAGTTAAACAAAAGTGTTTTTGAAAATGGTCATGTAATTGGACCTTCCAATGTTGTTGTACATGTATTATATGATTATTATTATTATTGTGGTATACCAACAGTTGATGACCGTGCACCATGGTTGGAAGTATGAGGAGGATGGCCCTATTGCATTTGCCAACCAAGTTCATATGTCCTTCATTGACCAATTCCTAAACCCTTTCATTACTTTTGAAAAACTGCACGACCACCAGTGCCAGGGCTAGCAGTGACAGTATCAGCATTGACACGGCAGCGAATGAAGGGGCAGTCTTGGAGATGGCAGTGGCTGGTGGTGGTAAGTCATATTGCTTGCTTATCAGCAGTTCAAGAAGGACCTCAAGACCTGGCTCTTTGACTGAGCAGCACGCCTACATACAGCTCCTTGAGACACTATGGGTGATTAGCCGAGCTTTACAAATCCATGATTGATTTATTGATTGCTGATTGTCAATTAGTAATATACTCACTGCAAGGGTGTACTAGTGTTGTTGACTCACTCGTGAACACCCTGCTTTAGCAGAGACATCAGGAGTTGAGTATTACTAATAATGGCCTCTTCTATTTGCAACTTAGCAGACAGAGGATCATAAAATGAACTTTAACTATTTTATGTCTTGTTTATGGAAAATTTCATGAAGGATGGAAGGAGAATGGATGGGTGAAATATAATATGAGTGAAAGGATGTGTGGGCGAAAGGGTGCATACTAATCATATAGAAGGGTGATGATAGGATGCATGGGTGGGTGAAGGATGGATGTGGATGCCTGCCCTTGTAAGTGATAGAGTATTGGTGAACGGATGCCTGCCTGGATGGGTGATTGGAATCCTTAGGTGGGTTGGACCTCTTGGATGGGTGAATGGGTGAAAGGATGCATGGGTAGCCATTGTGTAAATGGATATTGGTGAAAGGTTCGCTGAGAGACGTGTTTGGAATTTGGATAGTTTTAATTGCCGAAGGACTAGATGAGAGAATGTAAAGCTTACATGGTGTGTATCAAAGCCCAGGAATAAGAATAAGAGTACCAGAAGAACCAATTTGCAATGATGAATAGATAAATGCTTAGAATGAAGAAACAAGGGAGATCTTCTCGATAGGGGCATTCTTCTCGCCTACTTTACTTGCTTGGGACGGTGATTCAAAGGGTTGGGTGGTATTTCTGACTATTGCATTGACTCACAGTATTTTTCAAGCGAGGCAGATAATATATATCCCAGCATCCATTACCGTCACCTCCCTCCCTCCCTACCTAGAGCATTTCACCAGTTTCACCCATGATGACCTAACAGGTGTATGGTTCAATTCAGCTGAATTGGCACTGCAATATTGGCTGTGCATTGTGCATCTGCTTAAGTTAAGTTAATGTGTCATTTATGTTCAAAGGTTTAATGCATGGCAATGCAAAAACAAAATGTGTTTCCCTTCCCTCCCAGTGCTCACTCACTCAGTCACTTCCTATTAATTCACTCCTTTAATTTTTCCTAAGTTCTGTCCCAGCCGTCCAAAAAATTTCAAAAATCCTTTCTTTGCTTGAACCACATTTTTCTACCCAAGTGATACATAATTAATTATGGCTTCCATAAAGGATTTACATATGTTAAATTTTTTTTCTTTCAACAACTGCCAACCACCGTGACTCAAACTACTAGCCAGACCTTAGTCACATGATAATGATAATGAATTGATCAGTGAAGCATCTACTCACCCTAATCCCCTCTACCTTATCCTGTAGTTGAGTAAGTTAAGATTCCTTTCCTTACTGCAAAGCAAATAAGTAATTATTACAAAGCGTGATGGAGGAGGATGATGACGAAAGTGATTAAATTGAGACTAAGTAAATGCCTTGACTTTCATGGATGGAACAGTCTGTGACGGATGTTCCAAATACAATCTATATATATCCCATGCCTTAATTCTTTCCCTGTATTGCAGTACATAGCTTTTCCTATCATCTACTTATGGCAGACAGGATATCTGCATGATTGATTTTATTATAGTACATGGCATGTATCATTCTTAGTGTTCATCTACTTTGTAGTCTGAGTAAAATTGAAATACATTTTGGAGAAGAGCAGGGCCATTGGAGTAAGATAATTTTCTAGTACAGCTGCACCAGCTGCAGACAGTAACCAGTATGACTAAAGCACCAGCTGAGTCAGCGTGCTTCCATTAATTCAGCATAACAGAAGAGAGAAGAATACTCCATAGTGTGTAAAGGCTGTGACTCTAATCACCTCAAAATCAAAAAGCTTGAGGTGACCAGCAAATGTACTGCCACTGTGCCACTACATGATTTTAGACAAGTGTTCTGCACTGAGCATTGTTTACAATTTCTCATTTTCTTTCTTGATATAGCTATTCCTGCTGGTCCACTATCACCGCAGGGAATAGCAGCCCAGCTGTGGCAGCAGAAGTTGAAGGCCATCAGGGCAGAATATCAGCAGCTGGTGATCCTCAAGGAGGAGGAGGCAGCACTAGCAGCCACTGCCAATGCCCACGTCCCCATCCAGCCCCCAGTGCCTCCAGTCCATGCTCAACACCAGCACTGCAATTCCAGGGCAACTGCCCACTACCATTCATTCACTGCTGCCCCCACCCCCACAGACACCGCTTTCCAACGCTGCGTCCTTAGAAGACTGGTGGAAATAGAACCCAGTCAGGCACGCATGGAGGGGCTCTACAAACAACTCCTGGCCCTCCGTTAGTATCCTCTTCTGCCCCTTTTTTAACCTTTGTTTTGGAGGGTGGGGCTTGCTGTAGGTGGAGAGGGTGGGCATGGGTTTTTTGGACCGGGACTTTTGGACTTTGTTTTCTTTTATTCATGGACATTGCAGTTTTTTTGGACATTGGTTGGGGACAGAGAGATTTGTTTGGGGAGAGGGGTGGGCCAGTTATGGGTGGAAGGGATGGGTTTAAATTCCTGTTGTTATGAACGGGAGTTAATAAATATTTATTTTATGTTATTTATGCCTACAAATCTTTTTTGGGGTGTTTTACTTCACATTGCTGCCTTTTAGCATAGTGTGTGTTTAAAATCTGCTGTTAGTGCATAACAATTACTTATGCAGTTAGGTACCCTTGCCCTACTGCTCTCCTAGTCTCTGCACTACATTCTGGAACTATATTTGACCCATAAGGAGTGGGGAGGGTTTGCCATTGTCTATTATATTACTTAAAAGTACAACAATACTCCATAGTTCTCTTACCTGAATAGATGACGTGAGGGCTTCATGGTTTCCAAAGGTGCCATGGTGGTGTAGTAGTAGCAGTCCAGTGCACTAACAGTGAAGGCATCAGAAGCTAAGTCCCACTCCACCTAGGTGAACTCAAATGAAGATCCTGCACACTGAGTTTGTGTTGCGTCCACCACATCCGCCCCACCAAGTGTGTGGTTAATCAATGGTGTAAATTATTAAGTCACACCTCAAGAAATCACACAGCCCAGAAGGTTAGGGATTTGATGAATGGATTGGAAAGGGATTTGGGGAAAGGTGTGATAAAAAGACAAACACTACACAAACACAGTATTCATCTGGACAATGATCAGCTGCCTGTTGTAGGAGGAATAGAAGAAATTAAGGGCCATATCTATAGGTCCCTAGAGCCACAGGAGCATAACTTTAGTGACGCTCCTGTGGAGCTAAGCACCTAGTCGCATTTACAAGGTGGCGTTAAGCCACTTTTTGTGGCTTAACACCACCTTGT
This sequence comes from Pleurodeles waltl, assembly GCF_031143425.1. Lineage (NCBI taxonomy): Eukaryota > Metazoa > Chordata > Amphibia > Caudata > Salamandridae > Pleurodeles > Pleurodeles waltl. The sequence continues at coordinate 304,079,321 of NC_090440.1, forward strand.
AAATACGGCCCCTTCCCACACAACACTGTGCGTGGTAGGGGCGTGCAATGGGTGTTGCTGTAGGAGTGCCACAGCAACACCCATTGCATTTTGATGCTCATTCAGATTTATGAAATCTTGTAAACCTGAGGCAGTGCAAAAATCTAATGCCACCACCAGGGGTGGCGTTAGCAGGGCACAACGAGGAGAAATACTTTTATTCCTCCTCGTTTTTTGCTTTTTCTATGCGTGCTGCATTCTGCCGCACACATAGAAAAAGCAAAATGCCAGAAATTATTGTTTATGTGCGGGAAGGTGTCCCTTCCTGTACATAAAAAATCATTTGAAAATGACGCTTTGCCACTTATGTGTGTGCTGCATAGTGCGGTGACTGTTAAAGTAGCGGTGACTGTTAAAGTGGCAGTAATACCGCCAATAGGCTGGTGGTAATTACCGCCAAATTATGACCATGGCAGTGATAACTCCCATAGACAGCCAATGTACCACACCAACCGCCAGGGCGTTAACACCAGTGACTACGGCGGTAGCCACCTATAGCCAGGCAGAAGCCAAGGTATCACCCACCATATTATGCCATAGCAAACCACCAGGATTTCCGGGGCGGTACCAATGCCATCAAAAGCCTGGCAGAAACACAGTACAGAAAATGAAAGACTCACCCTCAGGGATACAGAGAAGACCACCGCAGCCATAGAACTGCAACTACAAGTCTTCCTGATGCTCCTCTTTGTCATGCTTCACCTGGAACACCAACACCGACGAAGAAGACAAAGGTGAGTAGAACCGCCTAGCACACAAGGAAGGGAGGGAGGAAAAGGAGAGTGACACACACACACACACACACGCACAACACACACCATTCACACACACATCATACACAGAACCAGCTGTAGAGGAAAATCAATCTCACAGGACCCACGTCATAATAATGCAAGGACTACATTTAGGTTCAACTGATATTGTGATTTGAGCCAACAGCCACTATATTGTCCTCAGGGGGAAAGGAGGTGGGGGCACTTCAGCTGAAGTGGGGAACTTGCCCACTGGTTCTTGAGAGGACTCCATGCCCATTTCTCTTTTCTGGGGAGTGCAAGTTCACAGTCTCTGAGGTAGGGAACTTGCCCACTGGTTCTGGAGGGGGCTCCATGCCCATTTCTCTTTGCTGGGGAGTGCAAGGTCACAGTCCCTGGAGGGTGGCCTACATGTCCTCTACTGGAGGTGAGGGCTGCTGTGTCTCAGCTGGAGGTGAGATCTCCTTGCCCACTTCTGGTTGAGGTGTTAACCTGCCTGCCTCAGCTGGAGGTGAGGGCTCATTGCCCACTGCTGGTGGAGGGGGCCTCTTGCCTCTCTTTGTTGGTGGAGTGGGAACATTTCCTTTTTTGGGTGGTGGAGTGGGATCCTTCCCTTTCTTGGGTGGTGGATGGGATCCTATCCTTTTTTTGGGTGGTGGAGTGGGAACCTTCTCTTTCTTGCCTCCACAACTAGGAGGTACCTCCACTGTCCCCATCTCCTGTCCCTTGGGTTTCACCACAGTAGTCCTCCCTTTCATAGGTGGAGGTGTACTCACAGTAGGAGTGGCAGCCATCGCACTCTGGGCTTGGCCGTTGGGACCCTGCTCTTATGGGCAGGAACGTGGGTGGAGGGGAAGAGAAGAAGTCAAGTTGGGCAAGGAAAAGCTTCTTAGGGACGGTGGGGTGGGATGAGGGAGGAGGGATGGGAGTGGAGCTTGAGGGAGTAGTTGTTGGAGGTGTACGTCTGCTGGACTTGGATGCAGGTGCATGGGCAGTGTGCTGATGTGAGATGGACAGGTGGATGGCTGTTGGGAGTCTGAGTACATGTGTGTGTCTCTTGGGGGGGCAGACAGGATGCCAGAGGACACAGGGGATGTGTGGATGGATGTTGTGGAAGTATCTGCAAGTGAGGTGTGTGCTGCTTAGTGTGATGATGGTGGTGGTGGCTGTTGATGCAGTGCATGCAGGTGTGAGTGCCAATCTGACTGTGAGGGATGCGAAGGTGCAGGAGGGGAGACAGTGGAGTCAGTGGATGTTGTTGTGTGTGCAACTGTCTGGTGTCTGTGTGAGTGCTTCTGGCCGGAAGTGTGCTATCTGTGTTTGTCTGTGCCACCGTTGTGTGATGTTTTTTGTTCATGCTTGTCTGTATGTGTGCATGGGATGGGTTGGGGTTGAGGTGACTCAGCCTGGGAAGTGGTAGTTGAGAGGGGACAGTAGGAACAGGGACACTGGCGGCCTTCAGAGAGGATGTCAGAGCCTGAAACGATTTCTGTTGGGCCGCCAATACACCGTGGATGCCCTCCAGGAATGCATTGCATTGCTGCATCTGGGGTGCCAGCCCCTGGATGGCATTCACAATGGTTGACTGCCCTACAGAGATGGATCTCAGGAGGTCAATTGCCTCCTCACTGAGGGCAGCAGGGCTAACTGGGGCAGGGCCTGAGGTGCCAGGGGCGAAGGAGATGCCCACCCGCCTGCGTGAGCGGGCACAGGCAACTTGGTGGGGGGTTACTGAGAAGGCAGTGTTGGTACGGGGGTGGCAGCTGTACCTGTAGCTGGGGTGGTCCCAGAGGTGTCCGCTACCACCAGGGAGTTTCCATCGGAGGAGGAATCAGAGTCAGTGTTGTCACCTCCTGTCTCTGCCGTGGTGGTCCCCTCGCCCTCCATCCCACTGGTTCCCTCTGTGTCGGTGGACTCTGCCTCCTGGTTCCTGTGGGATGCAGCTCCCTCTGTCGCCGATGCCCCTGCTCCTCCACCAGATGATGCTAATGCACACATGGACAGGATAACAGAAGAAAAAAAGGGTAGGGGAGAGAGAAAGGGAGCACTGGGTCAATTACAGCATCAACACCACAGTTGGCATACACATTACCATCACACACAGGAATCAGGATTGTGCACTATGCACCGCACTGGCATTGAATTGGCTAGGTGCCACAGCAAGATGAATGAGAACCAACCACTGCCAACTGCACCCCTCCTGGGACCCACTAAGCCCTGTCTGACATGGAATGCAACCTAGCTAGGTTACCAGATTTTGCAATACACCCATTTCCCTTTAGCTGGATCAAGCTACAATGTCTGACCTGGCTTTAAGCGGCACCCACTAACTGAAACCCACCACCAGGATCCCATGCCACCTACCAATAATTGTTGTTACGCTAATTGTACTCCCTTGTGGCTGCTGTGATGCCCTCAAGCGCCCATCTTGCTCTGGGTAGGCCACCGCCAGTATGCAGGCCATCAGGGGGGTCAGGTTCTGACGGGCACCCCTCTCTCGTTGGGAGGTCATCCCCAGCTGGGCCTCCGCGGTCTTCCGGGCCCAGCGTCTCAGGGCCTCCCACCTTTTCTTATAGTGGGTGCTCCTGCTGTAGATACCCAGGCTCCGCACGTACTTGGCGATGGCATGCCACAATCCCTTCTTCTAATGGGTGCTGACCTGCAGAGGTAATACAGACAGCAAGACACCGTTATACATACAATGCAGCTTGTCACACATATGGCCCACAAATCCCATTTCCATCTCCATTGGCACACACATCACCCTGCACCAACCATGTACACTATCACCAGACATACCACCCCCCGAAATCACACGATGCTTGCACACACATCTCCATGCAACCTTGTCACATGGATCGTGCCCAAGGTGTACTCACCTGTTGGTCTGGAGGCCCATACAGCTGTCCAAGCGTTCCAACTCCTCCGAAGTGAAGGTAGGGGCCCTTTCTCCGGTCACACCGGCCATGGCAGGATCCAGACACAGTTCACAGCAACGCAGGCAGTGTAGGTATTGTCCTGTGGAAAGTCAAGAATCTAGTGAGTTTATAAACAGAAAATGGCAGTCACGTCCGCAGCGTGTATACCATCACCACCGCCGGTGACCCCCATTGGCCACTGTACTCCATAGAGCCCCATATTAGTCAATGAGGAATAGTATAGCAGTGCAAGCCAGCCTTCCGCCATGACGCCCAACGCCAGTGAAGTTACCTCACTTCCATCTGTCCCTACATACAGGACAGGCCGTCGCAATTTTATGGTGGTGAACAACATTCAGATAATCGAGAACTGCGTCAGTGCTATAAATTGCACATGCACTGCCATTCTTATTGTCCCATCACATTAATGCTCAATGTACACTGAAGTGGTGGTTCCATTGTTCAAATTGTGACACCCTCATACTTGTGTACCTTAGAAACCTACCACTGCGGATGCATAGGAGGAGGAGATAAGACCCCTTGTACAGACCCCTTGTGGACTTGCTACACTATAGGACAGGCACATAATACTCACCAATAGACTGGACAGGGCCACTATCACAGAGCTGTGTGCTCAATTGGAGCCTGATCTGATATCAGCTATCCGTCATTCCAGTGGGATCCCCACTCTTGTGCAAGTTCTATCAGTGCTCCATTTCCTGACAACTGGTTCTTTCCAAGTGTCAGTGGGCTTGGCAGCAGGAATGTCACAGCCAATGTTCTCAATAGTGCTCGGAAGGGTTTTGTCTGCCTTGGTCAAACACATGTGCAGCTACATAGCTATCCCCGGGTGGAAGATTTGGCCACTGTGGAGGCAGGATTCTATGCAATGGGACATATACCTAACATTATTGGGGCGATTGATGGAACACATATTGCATTTGTCCCCCCGCCACAATAAACAGGAATCTGAAGAGTTTTCACTCACCTCATGTCCAAATGGTGTGCCTGGCTGACCAGTACATCCCCCACCTCACTGTCAAATATCCTGGGTCGTTGCATGATGCCTTCATCCTGAGGAATAGCAGCATCCCAAATTTGATGGCACAACTACAGAGGCACAGGGTGTGGCTAAGAGGTGAGCCTGAGTCCCCACACAATGCATGTCAGTGTATTTCTTCAGGAGTTATCCCAGTACCATTGTATAAGGCTAATGTTTGTCCGTCAATACTTGCAGGAGACTCTAGCCACCCAAACCTATCATGGCTCCTGACCCCTGTGAGAAATGCCATAACAGGGGCTGATAATCGGTATAATGATGCACATGGGCAAACCAGGTGGATCATCGAACATACTTTTGGCCACCGGAAGGCCAGGTTCAGATGGCTCCATCTGACAGGTAGATCCCTGTGCTACTCACCCGAGAAGGTCTGCCAGATAGTAGTAGCATGCTGCACGTTGCACAACCTGGCCCTCAGGCGATATGTGCCTTTTCTGCAGGAGGAGGAGATTGGAAATGCCCCTGTGGCAGCAGTGGACTCTGAGGACAGTGAGGATGAGGAGGCAGAGGATGAGGATGTGGATAACAGAACATCAGTTATATGTCAATACTTATAATGACACACAGGTGAGACAGTGGAACTGATCATTCCTCTGACTATTGATGTTTTCAGTGTGACTGTAGCTGGATGGCATTCACTTCCTTTGCATCTCAACGTACTGTTACCTATGCCTTCGCATTTTGCAGATGTTGGTGTTATGACAACTGTGTACAGATGTGATGACTACAGACAGCTACAGGGCATTATTGGTATGCTATCACAGTGTTCAGATAATTTGCACAAGATGTGACTGTTTCCATAATTGCACATTTTCATCACATAAAACACTATCACTCAAGTTGTGTTCAAGGGTGTTTATTATAGTGCAAATTATTAATGGAAAAGTGCAATGGAATGGGGTAATGGTAGAGGTAAGCCCAGGGTATTGTTCCAGTCTGTTTGTAGCACAGGTCCAGTGGCCATAGGAAGGGGAGCAAAGGCAGTTCTTAGTGGACAAGGTGACAGAGTGGGGCACAAGGGTGACATTCAGGAGGATCTCTTTTTCTGGTGGTGGTTTTGGTAAGGGTTCCTGGCTTCTGTCTGGGTGACAGGGAACATTTGCAGGGTGGTTCACCATCTGCAGGGGGAGGGGTGCTGGTGGCCTGTGGGTCCTGTGGCAGGGCCTCCTGTCTGCTAGCTACAGCAGATGTGGAGGGCTGGTCAGTAGACTGGCTAGTGGTAGGGGCCCGCTGGTGTACTGTCCATTCCCTCATGATGTTGACTATGTCAGCCAGCACCCTTGCTATGGAGACCATAGTGGTGTTGAGGGCCTGCAAATATTTCCTCATCTCCTGATGGTGTACCTCCTGCAGCTCCTTGTTCTCCTGCATGTTGGTAAGGATATAGCCCATTGTGTCCTGGGATTGTTGGTAAGCCCCCAGGACATTAGTGAGTGCCTCCTGAAGAGTTGGTTCCCTGGGCCTGTCCTTCCCCTGGTGCACAACTGTCCTCCAAATGTCCCTGTCTCCCTGTGCCTGTGTCCCCTGAATGGTGTGCCCACTGCCACTGACCCCAGGACCCTGATTGTCTTGGGTGTGAGGTGTGGACTGGAGGCCCTGTACAGGTGGGCACACTGCTGACTGACGTGTCCTTGGGGCCGAGGTGTAGGGATATTGGGTGGGTGTTGTAGTATTGGATACTGAGGCAGGAGGCTCTGTGGTGGACTGGGAGTGGGCTGAGGTTACCGACTGACCAGTGGTCCCTGATGGGCCAGGAAGTTCATCCAGACCCTGAAGTCCGGAGTTACTGTCATCATTAGGGGCATCTTCTGTTGGAGGACTGGATAGTCGTGGCACCTCCTAACCGCTGGGATTGGCTAGGGCACCTGCAGGGATGTAAGTGATGTATTATGCTTCATATCTGTGACATATTGTATATTCCTTGCTTACCCTCCATCGTTGCTGTTGCCCAGCCACCTTTGTTTGTGTATGGTGATGTCTTGTGTGATTGTTAGTACTCCATGCTGTGCATGCTTTGGTGATGGGTGTACATGCAGGGCTTGGACGGCTGTCATTGCATTGATATGGCATGCAGGGCTTGACATTGGGGTTGGTCACATGTGTAGGTGCACTGTGTGGGATGGAGTGGAGTGATGGTAGTCAGGGTGATGGGGTGATATGGCATGCAGGTATGGGGGGTGATAAGCAGTATATATTGACTCCCCAGTGTCCAGTCCTCTGGCTACTCCAATGAGTCCCTCAGGATGCAGGATTGCCAAGACTTGATCCTCCCATGCTGTGAGATGTGTGGGAGGAGGTGGGGGTCGACCCCCAGTCCTCTGGAGGGCAAGCTGGTGCCTTGCTGCCATGGAATGTACCTTTTCCCGTAGGTCATTCCACCTCTTCCTGATGTTGTCCCTTGTTCTTGGATGCTGTCCCATGGCGTTCACCCTGGCCATAGCTCCATCTTCCTTGCAATGAATATCTGCTGTACCTGTGCTCCAAACAGCTGTGGCTCTTCCCCGTCTATTTCCTCCAACATGACCTGCAAATCCTTATCAGTGAAATGGGGCGACTTAGTGGGGACATGGGTGTTGTGTGGTGTGTGTGCAGAGGGTGTTGAGTAATGTGGTGGGGTGTGGGATGTGGGGTGTGTGACGGATGAATGGGTGTTTGTGGTGTGTGTGTGCAGTTGTCTCTGTGATATTCGTGTCTGTCTCGTGGCAATTTCTGGTGTTCGTAAAGGGTTGTGGGTAATGTGGGTGTGTGGTGTATAGTGCTGTGGGTGGGTGGGTGGGTGTGGTGTGTGTGTATCAGTGTCAGGTGTGTGTTTTTGGTATTGGCCAATATTGTGTTGTTTAGTATTTGGGTGGCCATTCAGACCGAACCGGTGTGTACCGCTAATGGTTTACCGCCGCTGAATGTCCACTGTGGTGATTCGTGGGCCATAATGTGGTGGGTGTTGTTTTGCTGGTGTAACGGTATGGGTGGTAGTACCACACTTTAATATTGATCTTTGGTCTGGCGGATATGTGTTTTTGGCAGTATTCTGTTGGTTTGGTTTGTGTGTGTCATAATATGGCGAACGGTATGTTGGCAGCCGTCACCGTGGTGATAAGTGGGATTTACCGCCATTGTCATAATGAGGACCACAGTTCTCAAAAAAGATTATTAAAAGAAAAATGATACTAGTTTGTATTGCCAAATTGGCTGGTGCATCTGCATTCTTCTTGGATTGCCCCAACAATCTTGAGTACCTGCCTGAAGCAGTTCAATAAGGTTAGTTAGTGTTATGGTGCAGGAGGAGAGATTAGAAGGCCTGTAAACAGAAATGATTATCATGATATTGTAGAATCAAGAAGGAGAGAATGCAAGGTATAAGCTTCATGAGGAGTAGTTTACCAAGAAGATTCAGAGGTGACAGAGCAAGATCACAGCTCTTTGTAATCATTCATTTTATGACTGATGTGTGATCAATTACGTAAAAGCAATTACAACATCCAACAATCACAGAGAAGTGGCATCCTGTATTGGGATGATCAAGCCCACAACTGGCATGATCAACATCACATTTGGCCAAGAGCCCGTGCATAATGTGACATCTTCCATCACATGTCTGCCCAGTTATCTACAACAATAAGCCTCCCACCCAACTACATAGTTTCAAATTTGAGCTAGCCAGCACATGCGCAGCATTGCATTGCATTTCCCAAATCAAGTAATCAAAGCACATCTCACCAGCCCACAGATTGGAGAAGGCCTCTTAAACTCATCATCATCCATGTTGATCTCCATGAAGTTGATAACTTCCTTCTTCTGGCAGTTGTTTAAGTTGTCAATTCACACTTTAAGTCTTTTCATCATCTTCCTGACTGGCTAAAGATTGTGTCCAACTCTGTACCAACTCCTCCTGAGAGTCACAGTCTCACGACCCAATTGAGTTAGTGTGACCTGTAGTGCATATCTATGTTTAACAATAAGAGAAACATTGAGTAGATTTTTTGCGTAGACTAGATTTGTGTTTGTTAGCTAAATGGACTGGCCGGATCTTTGTTGAATGTGAACCAGAATACAAAGCAGCAGAAAACAAAGCAATGTGAATCTGCCAGCAAACAAATCTCGCTAAGTGTCAAAGGGGAAGGAAATAAATTCAACTTCAGGAAAAAAATGATCACCCATTAGGCCACCAACATTGTAAATGAATCACGACACAAACTCATTGAAGCATAATAATTATAGTTAAACAAAAAACACCCACTCTCACTACTAGGCATGAGTCACATGAACCATCTCAACATTGAAACAAGAATCCCTCACATCACTCATTGGGGCATAGCATTACTTACCTGTTCCAATCAAGCATGGTGGTACACTGCTGATCCTCTTTGATTCACGAAACGAAACACACATTGCTCAGTAAGTTGTAAATCAAATATCTGGGGCAGTCTTGCTAGGGGATAAAAGAAAGGATAGGCACATGATGGAGGCAGGCATTGTCTCTCCATTGTCCCTGAAGTGATGTGGTGGGGCTTCTTCACTGTAGGCTGGTCCAACTCCAATCCAGCCGTACGTGTGCCTTAAATGAGATTGTGGTTTATTGGTCATTAAGACAGAAATAAACAAAATATAAAAGAATAATGTTATCCCAGCTAGCTATATCTTTTTTTTTTTCAAAGCAGTTCATCAGTAGAAGAAAGAAGAAAGTCCTACTGTGGCTCAGGTCTACTTGATAGTCAGGGAAGTAGAGTTCATCATCAAACTCAGATTGTTCATTCAGAAGTTGGTCAGCTAACATATTACCATGACCTGAGTCTGATCAATCACCCTCATTCACTCCCTATTGTACTTCAGCTGTGCAGCAATTCAGGGGAATAAAGTGCTGATTCATTTTGATCATAGGCAACCTCTCCACATTTTGGGATGAGAGACTTGCCCTTCTCACTGTGACAACTGCACCAGAAGCACTGAACACATACTCAGGAGACACACTGGCTACGGAACAAGACAGATACTTTATTGCCAACCTGATGAGCACTGGCCATTGGTGCCTCTTCCATGCCAATACACCAATGAGTTTTGATCCAGATAGACCTCTTTTGGGTCATCCAGTGTCAGAGTCACCAGATCCTTGGGGTCTGTGCACGTTCCCAACACGTCCACCACTGAACAGCTCCAAGACTTTGATAGATAAATCACAGAGACTGAGAGAGTCCAAGAGGGGAAGAGGGGATTAGGAAGGGAACCGCTGGGAAGGAGACCTGTAGTAAGAAAAAGGTTAGAACACACAATATGAAAATTATATCTCCTGAAATCAATACTAGACTATGATTCTAAGCCTAGTCCCTCTGAAAACATGAGCAATCTAAGAGTTAAGTTTAAAATGACTACGTTTCAAGATGGCCGGATACCTGTAGGGGAATTAAGATGAATTAAATGAAAACTTTCTGATTCAAGTACTTTCCTTTACATGAGAATCAGAAAAACATTCTAACTAAATTTTAAACCAGTCATATAAATCCTGTTTTGAGAATGTATACTAGGACCATACAATATTGCATCTAGAAACTTTGGCCTTCTGTGTACTCTTAAAATGTTTCAACACAAATTGCGCATATTGCGGATATATATATATATATATATTTATATATATATATATAGTAAACACCATAAAAGGATTGTGCACCATGAATAACACAATATGGGTTCAGGAAACAAATCACATAACTTGTCAACTCGAATATTACATAATATTTATCTTAGAATAGTGGCATACAATAAACAACATGAAATAAACTCGAGGAGAGAATCGTGCGTCTTGCCGATTCAAGTGTCACCATGTAAAATACCAAGAAATGGTAGCACGCAATGAATATCAAAGTCAAATCATCATTAATCGAATTGCGCGCCTTGCCGATTCGTAAAACACGATGTAAATGTCAAGAAATAACAGCTCACAATAAATAACAAGATCAAAGTGCAATTAAACGAATCGCGCTTCTTTTGCCGATTCTTAAGCCACCATGTAAATGTCAAGAAATGGTAGCGCGCAATGAACAACAAAGTTAAATCCTCATGAAACTAGTTGCGCGTCTTGCTAATTCGTAAAACATCATGTAAATGTCAAGAAATAGTAGCGCGCAATGGACAACAATGTTTAAACACCATGAAACGAATGGCGCGCCTTGCCGATTCTTAAGCCACCATGCCAATTTCAAGAAATGGTAGCACGCATTGAATAACAAAGTCAAACCTTTATGAAACAAATCGCGTGTCTTGCCTATTTGTAAACTACCATATAAATGTCAAGAAATGGTAGCGCGCAAGTAACCTGTTACTCATTTAAGAATTAAACCAAGAATATGAAAATTCTCAATAACGGTGTTGGGACAGTCCAACCACCATCTTACTGCCTGGAACAATGATCACCAATGAAGGATGAAGGGCAGAAGACTGGAAGATCCAAATAGGCCGCCGGAACAGGAGCTCAGGAAGAAGCTGCTGCTCTGCACCGGGACCTCTGAATAGTGAGCACTGGGAGTTGGGCTGGCTCTCTTTTATAGAGTCTTGGCCCAGCCCAGAACCACGCCCAGGCATGTTGCAGGGAAAGTCTCTGGAAGGCCCTGGAAAGGGGCCACACCCTAACACACTCTGAAAACCTGCAGCAATACATTGCAAAGGAACAGTATTTGTAAGCATATTAAAAATAAGTTTTCAGGATTGAACTCTGCAATGCAAAAGGTTAAACCACAACATATCAGCACAATGCATAAATTACGTTGTTTTGAGAGTGCTGGGTTTTTGCATTTTTGTCACCAATATAGCGCGTACTGCTCTGGTGTTGACAGTACTCCCCTCTCCCAGACGCGCTCTAGGACCTGCTTGGATTAAGACGATGAAAGCATCTCACAAGTACTGGAGCATGAACATCAGATGCGGAAACCCATGAGTTACTTTCAGGACCATAACCTTTCCATGAGATTAAGTACCATAGATTACGCCCTCTCAGTTTAGAATCCAACACTTTCTTGACTTCGTATTCTTCTTCCCCTTGTACTAGAACAGGAGCTGGATGAGGGTGGACCTTTTGGACTACCTTTTTCAAGAGGGAAGTGTGGAACACTGGATGAATCCGTAAGGATCAGGGCAATTGTAGTTTATAGGTCACCGGATTGATTTGCTGAAGGACAGTATAAGGACCTATGAATTTGGGGTTAAACATGTGCTTCTTCTTGAAGTCTATGGGGGTCATTCTGTCCCTGGCGGCCGGTGACCGCCAGGGTCACCGACCACGGGAGCACCGCCAACAGGCTGGCGGTGCTCCCTCGAGCATTCTGACCGCGGCGGTTCAGCCGCGGTCAGAAACGGAAAGTCGGCGGTCTCCCGCCGACTTTCCGCTGCTCGGGAGAATCCTCCATGGTGGCGGAGCGCGCTCCGCCGCCATGGGGATTCTGACACCCCCTACCGCCATCCTGTTCCTGGCGGGTCTCCCGCCAGGAACAGGATGGCGGTAGGGGGTGCCGCGGGGCCCCTGGGGGCCCCTGCAGTGCCCATGCCAATGGCATGGGCACTGCAGGGGCCCCCGTAAGAGGGCCCCGCAAAGTATTTCAGTGTCTGCAAAGCAGACACTGAAATACGCGACGGGTGCAACTGCACCCGTCGCACCTTCCCACTACGCCGGCTCCATTCGGAGCCGGCGCCCTCGTGGGAATGTAGATTTGCCCTGGGCTGGCGGGTGGCCTTTTGGCGGCCGCCCGCCAGCCCAGGGCAAATCTCAAAATACCCTCAGCGGTCTTGCGACCGCGGAGCGGTATTTTGTCGGGGGAAGACTGGCGGGCGGCCACCGCCGCCCGTCAGTCTCAGAATCACCCCCTATATGTTTTGTAGAAAGCCACACTTTGTCACCTAGTTGATATTGCGGTCCCTCACAATGTTTCTTATCATAATGCCTTTTATATTTTTGTTTGGCTTTTTCTAAATGCTGTTGAATCAGTTTCTGGGTTTGATGTAAATGCTGAATGGTTTCTGACACAGCTGGAGTAAGAAACTTTCTTGAGGAATTGTGATGGGCAAGGTGTAAGGATGATAGCCAAATAAACCAAAAAAGGGTGTAATGCCAATATAAGTGTGGAATGAGTTATTGTAAGCTAACTCAGCTGACCAGAGCATAGATGTCCAAGAATGAAGTGCCTTTTCAGCGTAGGCACGTAGGTATTGTTTCAAAGTCTGATTTAGGGGGTGATTCTAAGTCTGGCGGGCGGCGGAGGCCGCCCGCCAGACTTCCCCCCTCCAGAATACCGCACCGCGGTCGGAAGACCTCTGCGGCTATTCTGTGTTTTACACTGGGCTGGCGGGCGACCGCCAAAAGGCCGCCCGCCAGCCCAGTGTAAAACTACCTTCCCACGAGGACGCCGGCTCAGAATTGAGCCGGCGGAGTGGGAAGGTGCGACGGGTGCAGTTGCACCCGTCGCGAATTTCAGTGTCTGCAAAGCAGACACTGAAATTCTTTTGGGGCCATCTTACGGGGGCCCCTGCAGAGCCCATGCCATTGGCATGGGCACTGCAGTGGCCCCCAGGGGCCCCGCGACACCCCATACTGCCATCCTGTTCCTGGAAGGAGAACCGCCAGGAACAGGATGGCGGTATGGGGTGTCAGAATCCTCCATTACGGCGCAGCTTGCTGCGCCGGCATGGAGGATTCATTTGGGCAGCGGCCAAACCGCTGCGGTCAGAATGCCCAGCGAGGCACCGCCAGCCTGTTGGCGGTGCCCCCGTCATTTTATCTTCTTCTCTCATACTTTTCTACCGTCTCTGACTTTAATAATTTTCTCTTTCTAATATGGCCGCCATGGTTTTCGTCCTTCCCCTGTGTTCTTTACTTTCCACCCCGACACCATTTTAAAAAACAGTCCGTCCTCTATTTTTTCTAACCAAGAGTCGGCTCAAATAGATCGCGCGACATCGAGCATACAGACTCGCCTCGCGTGATGGACTGGACGCTACCTTACTGAATTTCAGGTATTCGGGAACCCTTTTCAACATTTTTCCACTGTCCGGGGGATCTTCCAATGTTGGACCGTTATCCTTTTGTTAGCAGTCAAGCCCGTCGCCACTTATTATTAATTATTGGCATTAAACCAACACTCCGCTCCCGCTTAAACGCGGTTCTCGCGTGCGCCTGTACTTAAATTACTAAGTACCGTTATATGATTGCTCGAGGTGATTTACACATTGGCCTCCAGCTTGGACATGCTCCATTTTAACTATGTTGGACGTGCCCGGTATCACGCTTAGGTCTCTGCACACGCTAGCAATTAATGCCACTAATGGGCCCCGGCCTCATACTTCTGGATCACCTTACAGCCACCTTGAAACCCACCTGACGGCGGTCCTGTGTGCATTGTCCATAATCAGTTACATTCGGGATCTGGGTCCTCCCCTGTTGTCACACCTCTCGTTAGATTCGCTGTACACGCAGTCTTACTTGGAGGTCCCAACCTTTAGTAATTTTATTCATACGTTTTCTCCAACCAGGATCAATACTTCGGGCTTATCAGGGCCTCGTTAGCACCAGCCTTTTGACTACTGGAATCACCGCACACCCGCGGCAGTCCCACCCGGGACTGACCATCGTGTTTTTTGACTCTCTGAACTCACTGCTGTCTTCTGCACCTGGCCGGACGGGCCCAGGTAGGGTCTCACTACTGAGTACCTTTGCACAAGCTCCATCATTACCCCCTAGCACGTTCCTCTCTTATCTTAACTGTATTCCTATCTGGTACCCAACTTTCTATCCATTTCTTTACCACTTTTAAGGGATACCTCGTGTATACCTACTCACCTGGCTTTACCAACCCTACTCTACTAGCACTGTCACCACTGCTTCTTTATCTCTTTGGCACCTAATTCACCAATATCCGGTTCACCAAATACCCACCATAGACGTTCTCTACACCTAAATCACTGATTATAGTCTTTGTTGTAACTTGCACTTGGTCTTTAGCGTTTACAACAACATATACTGTGCCATGCCGCATGAAACCTCACTCACGTGTTTGCAATCGCACATGCATCCTTCCTTAGCGGATTATGGGCTCACCACTATGTCTCTAACACTTAACTAGTACATACCTTCAGACCAATTGTACATATCGGTATGTTTCTATTACTTCTTTACAGCCTTGATAAAGTCACTTGCGTGACGAAACATGTGTTGGCTGTTTCCTGTATAGACAACACAAACCTATACCTGCGAATAAAGACTCTAACATATCAACAACTTGGATTCATCGCTTTTACTCTTCACCTCTGGATTTACAATACTTGGGCTTTACTTTCGTCCCAGAAACATCGAAGAACTTTTACCTCTCTGTGTGCCTTGGTCTACCTGTATCCCCCGTCATTTTAGCCCTGGCAGTCTTGGACCGCCAGGGTTAGAATGACCCCCTTAGTCTCTCTGTTTGACCATCTGTTTGAGGATGGTGACTAGTAGATAGCGTAGATATCACTTGGAGTGTTTTACACCATGTCTTCCAGAAATTGGAGGAAAATTGTGACCCCCGATCGGAGAGGATAACCTTTGGCAGTCCATGATAACGAACCACTCTGTTCAGTAAAATAGTTGCCAATTCACTAGAAGTGGGCAATTTTTTACAGGCGATGAAATGTCCATATTTCGTGAGACTATCTACTACCACCAGAATTACTGAATGCTGTTAAACCACTGGCAGACCGGTAATAAAGTCTAAAGAAATGTGCTCCCATGGACGACTTGGGGTTGGAAGTGGATGTAACAACCCTTTTGGTTTTGAATGACTTGTTTTAATGCGAGCACAAACTTCACAGTTGGTTACCATTGCTTTTACATCTTTTGTTAAGGTAGGCCACCAGAAATAGCGTTGGATCAGTTCAAGAGTTTTAGGAGTACATGGGTGACCTGCCGTAGGTAGAACATGCAACCAATGAAACACTATCTTGCGAAGTTTGGTAGTGGGTACGAACAAACGAGCGTCATGAAAGGGTAAACCTTGCTTGATTGACCTTTTGGGATCTGCTTGGGCCCATGTTTGCCATTTTTCAACAGTGAAAGAGTTGCGAATTTCTTCAAAGAAATCTTCAGTTTTTATGATACATAGAACCTTGTCAGGAGCAATGATAGCTCTGGAGGCTTGAAATGCAGGCAACGTGGTAGACTCTTGACGGGACAAGGCATCAGCCTTGCGATTATCTTTACCAGGCCGGAAGGTTACTATAAAATCAAATTCGGCAAAAAAAAGCATCCAGCGTAATTGCCGAGGGGTCAAAAGTCTGGTGGAACTCATGAATTGAAGATTACGATGATCAGTATATACTGTGACAGTGTATTTGGCACCCAACAAATGATGTCTCCATTCTTTAAAGGCATCACGAATCGCCAGAAGCTCTTTTTCAGCAATGACATAGTTCTGTTCGGCTTCATTCAACTTCCAAGACATATAGGCTACAGGATGAAGTTGACCAGTGTCTTTATTTTGTTGTGATAAGACGGCTCCTATTGCTACATCTGAAGCATCAGCTTCTACTATGAAAGGTTGATTCGCATCAGGATGAGTCAAGACTGGGGCAGTGGAGAAAGCTTCCTTCAAAGTCGAGAAGGCTTGATCAGCTTCTGGGGACCATACAAACTTTTCTTTCTTTCTTAGTAGCTTAGTGATTGGAACCACTGTCTGGGAAAAATGATTTATGAACCTCCGGTAAAAATTTGCAAACCCCAGGAAACATTGTACATCACGAACAGCCTTTGGAGTGCGTCAATCAGATACGGCTTTTACTTTCTTTTCTGCCATCACCATACCTTGAGGGGTAAGAATAACCCCTAAAAACTCAACTGTGGTAACATGAAGCTCACACTTGGTTGGTTTGCAATATAAATGGTGTTTTCGCAGGGCTGCAAGAGTTTTCTTGACATGTTCGTTTTCATTGTCTGAGTAGATCAAAATGTCATCGATGTAGACTGTGGCAAATATGTCGAGGTACTCTCTAAGAACGTCATTCAAGAAAAATTGAAATGCTGCTGGAGCATTACACATACCAAAAGGCATGACGGTGTATTCAAAAAGGCCATATCTTGTCTTGAACGCTGTTTTCCATTCGTCACCCTCTCTCATTCTGACCAAATGATAAGAACCTCGAAGGTCAAGCTTCGTGTAGATTTTTGCTCTCTTTACTTGTTCCAATAAGACCGGAATTAGGGGTAAAGGATATTTATTCTTGATGGTGACTTTGTTCAATCCCCTATAGTCGATGCAAGTTCGAAGTTCTCCATTAGCTTTTGGAACAAAAAACAAAGGCGAAGCTGCAGGAGACTTAGAGGGGCGAATGAAGCCATTCTCCAAAAATGTATCTAGGTATTTTCGTAAATGTTGATTTTCATGTTCTGACAGGGCATATACATGACAGTTGGGAAGAATCACACCTGGGGTTAGATCAATTTGACAGTCATAAGATCTATGAGGAGGTAGAGTCTCTGCTCCTTTCTCATCAAATACATCTTTGTAAGATGAATACTGTTTGGGCAGCTGAATTTCTTTCTCCGCGGCAGTAGCTATGTAAGAGTTGCAAACTTTTGGTACTTGAATCTTTTGGAGACATTGGGGGTCATTCCGACCGGGGCCGGGGATGCGGGAGCACCGCCAACAGGCTGGCGGGGCCCCGCAGGGCATTCTGACCGCGGCGGTCAGCCCTGCCTTTGGAAACCAATCAAATCCAGATTTTGGGGCTGCTGCCCCTGTTCCTGTTGTTGTTGTTGCTGGTGTTGGTTTTAGCTGCTGTGAGCCAACTGCACACT